>NC_058193.1:12944270-13303020 GCF_907165205.1 Coccinella septempunctata | reverse complement strand
CATCATAACCAACTACAGAAATTTCAGGAGAATGTAAACCACCATAACGATTGTCGGAATATGATTGGAACCAAAAAGTTTTACAGCCAAATATCATTTATTCAATCCCAGAAATATTGAAGAAAGGCGATAATAGAGGGTGATAATACTCTGTAAAGGATGATTCATGCTGGACCGTGTCAGAGCCGGGCCGGGACCGACTCCGGGCCGTTGCAATGGGTCGCCACTCTGAAAACACGGGCACGGCACGTGTCCCAACCGGTGTAGTGTGGATGGGTCAATTGAAATTACTCATAGCCTTAAAGGCTGATTCATGCTAGACCGTGTCGGGTCCGAACCGGGACCCGGACGGGACACGGTAAAAGAATTATATGAGCAATTTCAATTGACCCATTCACGCTACACCGGTTGGGACACGTGCCGTGCCCGTGTTTTCAGAGTGGCGACCCGGTTGCAACGTCCCGGATTCGGTCCCGGCCAGGCTCCGACACGGTCTAGCATGAATCATCCTTAAAGGTCTCTTGGTACATACAAATGTCTTTAGTTCATTTGCCCAGTGAGTATTTCGAAACGGTTATTTCAGCTCTACTGATAATGTCAACTTGGTACGAGTCTCTGCTTTAGCGTCTGTTACCTTGGATTGTTCAATCGGAACGCACAAAGCTTCTTGCACGTAATCTCGATCTCTACACCAAGTTTCCTGGGTGATCTCGTTCGTTAAGGATTGTGGTGATAAAATTTGTTGCTGGGAGTTTGGAATCTGATAAATTATTGCAAATTTTGTTATGCTCAATGGTTTTCTCTTTACTGTTTTCACGAATGTTCTATTTCTTTCAGCCTAGATTTGTTAGGTTCTCTGATTCAACTAGTCAACTCTCCCAAGCATGTCCGAGAACCTCAAATTTATTTTCATTTAGAGCGATAAGATCATTTATTTAAAGCCATCTATCTGCTTTTTTGCCTTCAGCTGCTTGCCTGAATTGATATCTGATCAGAACGTTTCATATTTTCCCTTTAATTTAGTTAGTTGTAGTATTTGAATAGCATCATTGTAATTCCATGGGGTGACTGGTTCAAAAAGTGCTCGGACAGCTTGAGAAGATCCTACATTATGTTTGGAATATTGTTTGATTGCTATCTTAAAAGGAACGAAGAATATTGCTTCAATTTCGTTTGCAAGACCACATAACACATCTGTTAGAGCACTCTTATGCATTCTATGTAGAGCATTCCATATTAGAGAACACTATTTCCATGCACCTGTAATTTACACCTATAACTTGCACCTTTCACATGCACCTCCATAGAGGGAATAACTTGGGAAACCGTGGAATAGTTGGCTGTTGAACTCAGGTACCCTTTCATGTCATCATCACACATGCCTCACTAACCGGTGCAGAGCCATCTGATTAATTGCTTGTTTGTTGAAGATTTCGACCCAAGGAGACCGAGAATTTGACCGAACCAACAACTTGAAGCTCAACATCGGGAGGACCGAAAAACCGAACCATTGTTAAGATAAGTTTTTGTATGCCTCTGAGACACCATTCTTGTCAGTCATCTCTTGATCGAAGTAGTTGAGACTTATTGCTTGAATTGTTAACTTTCAATAAACCTTTATTTGAACTTGACCGAGTATATCTGAATGTGAATAACCAAATGTGAGGAAATGTTGTTTCATTAGTGTCTAATATTATCTTATATTAAAATTATTCAATCACGAGTTAGTCAGGGACCATACTATAAACCCTGTTGCTACGCGATTCTGAATCTGGGAGATTGAACGGTATAACAGTAATCCTTCGGTGGATCAGTTCAAGAGTTATTGAACTGTGAAATTTCACACATAAGATGAACATTACCCTTCATAACCCAAACTCAGGGAATTAAACCCTCGTGATCCGAGTACAGCTTGATGACATTAATTCATATCCGTTTGTCATATTCTTCCCGAAACACCCTGTATTTGTTTGGTTGATGTACGTTTTTGTTGGGGTTATATTAAACCACCTGAGTAGTCGATGCCGATGTTTACATAAAAAAAGCTACTCATCGTACACTTTATACTCAAAGATATGTGGGAGTAATTACCTCATATCTTCACTTTACCTACTTCCTTCATATTTCAAGCTGTCCCAAGGTATACAACTCTCCTAAAATTTGTGAATTTCGAAGAAAAAAACGATAATGATGAAAGAAAATCATTCAAAGCAGAAATTGGTGCTAAAAGTCTGTATACAACCAACATTAACAAACCTCTGTTCCCAATTATATCCGGTAAAGCAATGATATCCAATTTCGGAAATGGAAACGGCACTTGAAAATATTTCTGCAAATAAGCGAGAAGCTTGGGGGCAGTTCTTGTTACCATGCTCATCGAGGATCTCATTTCTTTTCTAACGAGGATCTTTATCTGATCCTCTTGCTTTCCTGTTAACACGAATTCAGCGTCGTATATCATGAAGCAGAGCATGTAGGTGGACATTGGAAAAGAGTTCACAAAATGATCCAAAAACCATCCGTCTTCACCTTCCATTGGTTCGGATTTGACTAGTTGCATGTTACTTGTAGTATTGTAATTTTTTTTTCTTCCAATGGTGAGCTCAAAAGTGGCTATCATTCCAGGTTCGTCAAAACAGGGGAATGCTTTTCTTGCACCCATCGGCTCAAAGAACGAGACTGCGTAATAGCTCTTTTCCGATGATGATGAGAAGTTTCCTCTAAAAATTCCAGTTGGTTCTTCTAACATGTTCCCTAGAAAAGTAGATATTTTCTTATAAGTCTGGAAACTGCATTTCAATGTAGTCAGTGGTTCTCGATTACTATTAAAATTATATTACAATTTATGTAACGATTTTCTCTACCAGCGTTTATGAATAAACTTGGTTTTTGTGAATTCATTTCCACTGTGAAACGCCACTAAATCAGAATAGTGGAGCGTCGTTATGTTTATACCCCAGAACCAAGGAAACATCTGTGAAAAAAATTTAATTTCTAATTCTTAAATTAGAACAATTTGCCATAGCAAAATGTACTTTTTTTGACAAAGTTCAACCAAAAATTATTGTTGCCTCTTATTATTTATTCATTTATGAAGAATCCAAATAACTGGATATGTAAAGTCAAAATAACCTTCAGAGGTTATTAGGAGGATTGAATTTGAGCAAATATGTTTTGAGGAGTTTTTTGTCCATTGTATAGTTTTCCGGTTATTTGCGATTGAAACTTGAGATTTTTCACCTAAAAATTCAAAATTTTTGAATAGGTTCTTACGAAAAACTGAAAAAGTATAATAATAATAATAAAAGTGCTGAAGTGCTAAAGTGGGGGTGAATGGAATATAGGCTATCTTTATACAAGGTGATTCATTGGGAAATTCGCATAGCATTGGAGTAGATAAAGAACACGAAGGTAACCAACATACAGGATGTTTTCTAATTGACTGTACATATTTATGGGGTGATTTTTGGGCCCATTGTAAGAAAAAAACTTTATATGAATGTATGTCTCAAACGTCTTACCTTTCGAGATACACGGTGTTCTCAAAAATAAATCATTTATTATCAATATCTACCATACCACTTCAAATATTTTAATGAAATTTGTTATACATGTATACTATGAATCAAGAGGCATTTTTTAATGTATCACTTTTTTCTTAATTTTCACCAGTGGCGTTCGTACGTAATTTGACCTACCTATATTGGCAGACATTGATGTTACGCCACAGATTTTTCCTGAAAGAAAAATTATTTTGAAATTCCCAATCATTTCTTACCAAAGTTGATCACTTGACTTTTTTCAATTCGATTCACGGTTTCCGCTTAGAAAAATAAAGACCGTTTCTCTGCATGATCATAACAATATCCTTAATACATACATAGGACAATATCACCATGCAGAGACATACGTAGATTTTATTTTTTTAGATGAAACCCGTGCGTCGGACTCGAAAAATTCAAGAGATCAAATTTGCTCATAGTTGAATACAGTCAGTGGCGTGCCACTAACTGTCTAAATAATACCACTCTGTATCTCAAAAAGCAAAACGTTTAGAACATATGTTCATATGAAGTTTTTTTCTTAAAATGGGCCCAAAAATCACCCTCCTAAATATTGACATTGAATTAGGAAACATCCTGTATATGGGTCTACCATTCTTTGTAACCAAAATACCTGCCTATTTACAAATTTTCTCCATTTATTCAATTAACTAGCTGACCCGGCGAGCTTTACAATGGTTAGTTGTACTAACCATTGGTATTTTTTTGAGCAGGTGAAATTAAAGTACAAAATATATCGCACCCCATGGATTGGATTTATATTCAATCGTTTGAAACACGTAATTAATGAAAAAAATGGCTAATTACGGTTGAGATCTTTTACGTAGCAACACTTTTCTAACCGGTGGAGGAGAAGTGGAATATTTCGATGATTCTGCCAGTTGAAATATATCGTTGTTAATGTTATATACGTATGCCCCTCGTAAAATTTGGAACCTTTATGCTTTATGATATAGTATGATGATCATGAGGACAATATTATCTTCAGAGTAGGTATCTCAACAATAGAACGGGTGGATTCAATGAGTTTTATTGAATTATGTCCATATATTTAGTTGAATATAAAAAATTTATATCTAACGTCCATGATCTTCACATTAGCTATTCATACTCATGAAAATCGTGTTTGGAACCTTTTTGTTATGGTATGGTAAGTTTGGGGTCAGTAATATTCCAAGTGTGCCTCAACGATGGAAAAAAAGGTTACAACGAATTTTATCGACTCATTTGATATATTCCGTCCAACATGAATTAATTCATATCGGGCTTCAGTGGCGGCCCTTCGATCTTCCTATATTTATATTATATTCATACCTACTTATGAGAATCGTAATGTTTTGTTTTTGTTATGGTAACAATAAAAATATTGTTACCTGTAAAAATACCGTATTTCAGAACGATTGGCTGCAGTAAATTTTATTGAATAACACGGGTCAACACCAAATTTGACTTTAACTGCTAAGCATAAAATTTCGATAGTTTAGATCCTAATTAGACGAAAAAAAAATATATATCATGAAAAAGTTGGCTTCTGTGTTTAGGAGACTGATTCAACGATATCATTTACAATAACTACTAGCAACATGTGGAGCCCATGGCTTGTCTTGATTCCAAACAGGAAAGTCCAAATATGCTTCATAGGCATCAGAGAGAACTTGAAATGTCTTTAATTCGTATTTCACGACACGAATTATAATAAATTGACCACATATAAAACAAAATGCATCAGCATCGTATTTACAATTTCTTGACGACATTTGAAGTTTGTCTGGGCTTGTAAACAACACCTGATCGTTGTTTATGACTCGAGCGCCCTCTAGCGGCACCTTGTAAACGTAAACACCCCACTCTTACTCTTACTCTTACTCTTACCGTCTTTTTGAATTATTAAAAATTATGAAAAAAATGAAGAATAAGTATTAATACCATATCACAAAAGCAAACTTTATACCAAAAAAAGGTATTTTCTTTTTGTTTTTGTACATAATTAACCGGAAAATCCTAGTATAAACGTTAGGAAAAAGTTCGACAGGAACTTTTTAGAAATTATTAGGTACCGCAGCGGGAAGCTCTATCGAGAACCCGGTTCTTTTGCTTTCGTTTTGCTGCAGTCTTCTATTACTGCTGAAGGATGAAAAATATTAATCAATCAGCATCAAATTGATATTATTATTAGAAGTTTTCTATTATTAGTGTTTATGATTTGACATATTGATATTGTGATTTCATTGTTCAATTCATGTTTTTCAATATACTTGACAGGTCAGTTTGTAAGTATGAGCAATATTTTAATTTGAAGAAACGATATAACTTCTTAACTTGAATAGATTATTGTGGACTCATTATGTGTTGATATTAAAGATGTTGGTTTCTTTCCCTTTCAATCTATTTTTATAGATGCTGCATTTGTACCATGGACCTTTTTCAGCAATGAACTACTGAAATATTCATTCAACTTGCTGCATATAATAACCAGTTTGTCGGTTCGAATATTCAAATTCTCACGAATTGAAATGATCTTAATCAATATTTCTGCCATAGATTTCAATCATAGTAGATAGATAAGTTAAAGTGCTGTAATCCGGCGAGCATGCTATCCGGGATTTACTGTTCTTTATTCAGTAGATATAGTACGCCCACTGACCAACTAACATCTTTTATTTTGAGTAAATCGAAATATCATGCGAAATGAAATATCATGTGATATTTTGAATATTCTGCGTCTAAACTTTTTGATGCTTTATATAATTTTCATAGATTCATTGATTCTATTAGAAAATTCTCTAAAAAATATGTTCAGTTATTTTTTTTTTCAGTAATAATTGAAATAACTATTCCATATCATTCTTAGTTTAAATCAGTTCAATGAATATATATATATATATATACTGCCTATTCCCAGAAGCTATGATGAACAGCGGACACTATGATGGACGCATGATGAAAGGAGGAAGACAAAAGTTAATCTAAGTATTTTCGCATGCAGTTTTATTATTCAAAATAGATGATGATTCTTATAATTAACAATTCATGTGCAATTGAAATTTTTGTTTTGGTCTTCGAAAATAACACATATTGATTAAACTTCTACTATCTAAAATAAAAAGGTACATAGATAAAATATAGCTATATACAGGATATCTGTAAACAAATGCGAAGGAATAAGGGAGATGATTCCTTAATGAAAATAAGCGGGGTTAGTTCCTGTAAATTTTCCAAATCGACAGCCCTTCCAAAATACAGCCTTTGGAAGGCGATGACGAGTTTCTAGGATCAATCTAGGATAAACTTCAATCCCGATCTGAACAACTGGGCCTACTCATGTAGAGTTTCGGATTTTGCGAGACTCTACTACTTTTTCTTCAAAACAACAACTGCGCGTAGGAAATGTGTCTCTCGCTTAAATT
Organism: Coccinella septempunctata; assembly: GCF_907165205.1. NCBI lineage: Eukaryota > Metazoa > Arthropoda > Insecta > Coleoptera > Coccinellidae > Coccinella > Coccinella septempunctata. The sequence goes on along the minus strand of NC_058193.1, from coordinate 13,296,050 downwards.
CAAAAATTTCTGTGAAAATGTTGAAATTTGAGTTATTTTGCTATTGTCATAGAAGTATACGAAACTAGCAGGTCGCGGGATCCAAGATTTCGGGCCGATTCACATTTAAAAAAAACATAATAAAATGAATTTCATGAATATATATATATATATATATATCGGTTTTAAAACGTTTTTCTTCGTTGTCCGATGCCTAACTTCCATTCTCGACGGTTGTTCCACTGGTCTTCTCTCAGATCTCGGGCACTCATGGCTTTCCCGACTTCTTCCTTCCAAGTTTTCTTCGGCCTTCCAGGCTTTCTACGGTGTGTTGGTGTCCACATCATTGCAATCTTGGGCAGTCTAGTTCCTTCCATTCTTTGAACGTGACCGTACCATATGAGCTGTCTTCGTTCTATATCGGTCATTATCGAGCCATCTATTCCCATCTGTTGTCTCACGTCGTCGTTTCTCACTCTATCTCTACGAGATATACCCAGTGATCTTCGAAATACGTCCATTTCAGCAGCTTCAAGTTTTCTTCGATTGTGTTGTGTTATTCTCCACGTCTCTGCTCCATAAATCAAGCTACTCTTGATGAATGATTCGTAGATATTATATTTACGTTTCTTTCCGATGCTGTTACTCCAGAGCACACCATTTAGACATCCTATAGTTCTTTTAGCCTGTGTAACTCTCTTCTGTATTTCTTTATCATCCTTTCCAGACGTGTCGAATTCCACCCCGAGATAGGTGTATACGCTGCAGCATGCTACTTCACCTTCGTCTAGTTGGATGTTAGACTGCTCTGCTCCTATAGGAAGATATTTCGTTTTTTCTGTATTGAGTTCCAATCCCCAGTGCCTATACTCCTCTTGTAGTTTTCTGGCCATGTATTGCAAGTCATCTTTATCGTTTGCTATGACGACTTGATCGTCAGCAAATTGTAAGGTGTAAAGGCACGTTTCACCGATATCGATGCCCATTCCGCCACATTTCCTCTTCCATTGGTATAATGCCCGCGCTACATAGATCTTGAATAATGTAGGCGATATACAGCATCCTTGGCGAAGACCCTTATCTACCAGGAACTTTTCTGATAACCTGCTACCGACCTTTATTCTTGATGTCGTGCCCTCATACAGATTTTTTAGAGCTCTTATGAGGGTATGGTTGAGATTGGTTTCCTCTAAAACTCGCCATAGTTTTTCCACTGGGATAGTATCGTAGGCTTTTTTCAGATCTATGAACATTAGGTGAGTTTCCTGACCAACGGCGGTTCTCTTCTCTATAATTTGTTTTAAACAAAAGATGTTATCAGTGCATGTTCTTCCAGCCCAAAATCCAGATTGTTCTTCCTCTTCTAAGTTCTTATATTCTTCCTCTATCATGTCACGGATGAGTCTTCCATACAAACGGCTCAGAGTACTGGTTACGGATATTCCTCTGTAGTTCGAACAATCCAGTTTGTTTCCTTTCTTATGGACAGACGAAATATATGCCTCCTTCCATTCCTCAGGAACCGGCTCGCCATTCAAGTACTGATTAATACACCATGTAAGTTGTTCAAATAGTTGTTCCGACCCACACTTGATGAGTTCAGCTGGGATTCCTTCTGGACCTGCTGCGCGACCATTCTTCAATTTTTGCGCCGCATTCTTCACTTGTTCAACTGAAACTGTTATTTCGTCACCCTCTACGAGAACCCTCAGTGGAGAATTCAACAAATATTGTTCTCTGTTCTCAGTCAACAACCCTCTATAGTAGTCGAGCCATTTTTCCGTTGGTATAATTTGAATATTTGTCTTATTTTTTGCGTCAGATTTCAGGTTCCTGATGAATTTCCATGATTCGGAGGACTTTTTTCCACCCAGATATGTGTTGATCTCACTACACTTTTGGTCCCACATCTCTCTCTCGGCTTTATTTCTCAATCTTCTGGTTGTTCTCTTTATTTCCAAATATTGATCTCTGTCTTCCTGGTCCTTTGTATTTAACCATCTTAGATATAATTTCTTCTTCTGACGCACCAATTCTTCGATTTCCTCGTTCCACCATAAGTTCTTACTGTCTCGTTTTGTTTTGGTCCCGATTGCTTCCTCTGCAGCCTTTTTCATACCTTCTACTATGTTTCTATAAACTAGTTCTACGGGTTGCTGGTCCACTGTCTGCAGAAGTTTTTCATCCAATCTATTCTGGTATAATCTTCGAGTACTTTCATTTGTCAGACTGTTGACATTATATTCCTTATATGTTGGAACGTTTTCTTCTTTGCTGTTGTCTGAGAGTTTCTGGGATCTATAAGGTATTATCATCTTTGCTCTGACTAGATAATGATCCGAACCGCATGTGACGCCTCGATACGATCTCACATCGTGTATTATAAAACTTGTGTTCTGTCTGGTTATCACATAGTCGATGACTGATCTCAAATTCCTTGTATGTTGTATCCATGTATATGTATGTATATCTTTATGTCTGAAGTAGCCGTTTGTTATTCTCAATTGATGTTGTTGACATATTTCAATGAGTCTCTCTCCGTTGTCGTTTGTATTCACTTCTCCGAAAGGACCTACAACGGCATCGTTAATTCTTCGTCCTACTCTACTATTTAGATCACCTAGTATAAGAATCTCTCTTGTTTTTCCAATTTTCATAATCTCGTCGCTAACTTGTTCAAAAAACACATCCTTTTTCATTTGCGGTTCATCATCTGATATTGCGTATATTCCAAGGATCGCGATGGGATTTTGATTTATTGTGATATTGACCCTAATTATATTTTCGTTGATTGTCTCGAAATCCGTTATTTTGTTTTTATGTCTTTTGTGTATCATGATGGAAACACCTTCTTTTATTCTTTTCATGAATACCGAGGCTAAAAACCACTATTCTCCGCTATAAAAAATTAGTATTATTCCAATAATATACCGACTTAGTTAGTGCTACGATGCTATTACTATAAGGCCCGGTTCAGTTCAGGATTAGGCCGAGATTTAAGATGATCATAGATTAACCTGACAGAACTGAACTGAAATGTCAAAATCAATCTAGGATAAACTTTAATCCCGAACTGAGCAACTGGGCCTATTCATGTAGAGTTTCGGATTTTGCGAGAATCTACTACTTTCTCTTCAAAACAACAACTGCGCGTAGGAAATGTGTCTCTCGCTTAAATTCAAAAATTTCTGTGAAAATGTTGAAATTTGAGTTATTATGCTATTGTCATAGAAGTATACGAGACTAGCACGTCGGGGGATCCAAGATTTCGGGCCGATTCACATTTAAAAAAAAAAACATAATAAAATGAATTTCGTGAATACCGAGGCTAAAAACCACTATTCTCCGCTATAAAAAATTAGTATTATTCCAATAATATACCGACATAGTTAATGCTACGATGCTATTACTATAAGGCCCGGTTGTTCAGTTCAGGATTAGGCCGAGATTTAAGATGATCATAGATTAACCTGACAGAACTGAACTGAAATGTCAAAATCAATCTAGGATAAACTTTAATCCCGAACTGAGCAACTGGGCCCATTCATGTAGAGTTTCGGATTTTGCGAGAATCTACTAGTTTTTCTTCAAAACAACAACTGCGCTGAAGAAAATGTGATTGACTGTTAGCGACACATAATATCAACCATCTAAATTTTGTATTCTATACAAATTTTTTCGAACTCTCATTATACTATGTAGCAGTCTGATACTGAAATCCGTCATTTGACAAAATGAGTTGTCAGTTTATAGACTGACCAACATTATCGAATGCTATTGATCTACTTATTAATTAAATCGTTCTATAATTGGTACTTAATTGACAGTCGTATTGTGAACACCGATATGCAGCGGATTATCTAAACACGAAATAAATTCTGAAATGTTTTGGATCATGAGGCTAATTGAAAAAGTATCTTGTTCGTATCATTTGTTGAACTTCATTATTCTAAATATTCTTCAATGAATGAAAATATAATATCAACACACATAATTTTTTGATTTATTCGTCATCTAATCATTAAATGAATCGTTTCTTGAAAAGTTTCGAGTCTTGAGGCAAATAGAATATTGAATTATTTACATCATTATTTGCCGAACTTCAAAGTTCTGAATGGATTAAAATCTAAACTTGACAATATACGAGATAATTTTCGCAAGAGTTTCAATGGAATCTGAAAATTTTCATCATTCTGGAGCATTCTGGACATCCATAATTCTCGAATCTTCCATGGAATAAATACAATTTTATCCAATATAACACGCAAAACGAAATATTACTCGAACTGGGCATCTTGATCAATTCGTCCCTAAAAAGCCCGAATCAGGTAGAAAAGTTTGAACCCTTCATATCAACGTTAACACGTGTTTTGCAGCAAACAGATGTTGGGCTGAACGTTTCTCACAACAAGAAGAATTTGAATTTTCATATGACGGTACAAGGAGGTACAGGGTATTTCACAAGTAAACAGACAAATGAAAACCGTGAATAGAGGGCATTGAGCTGAGTTCAAAATCACCTCATATACAGGATGTCCCTAAACTAGTGAATCAAACGTCACACCACGATAGAGTAAACCAAATATTATCGAATGACACCAACATTAGTTCGACGAAAATGTACCGTTTCCAAAATCATCAGAATTTTATTAAAATACCTAAAGTTGCGACTTTCGAACTATTTTTCTTAATAACAGGGCCAGTTTATGAAAAAGGAAATCGATATTAAATTATATTGAACTAAGATTATTGTTATAATATATCTCCCCTAATTCAAATTATTTTAAGTAGTTAATCGATAACCATAACCTAAGTAAAGGTAAATTGAAACAATTGTTTTAACTACATGATTTTTGATACTCAGAATAAACAGGGGCGATAATATAGTTCGAAAATCGGCAACTTTAGGTTAGGTTTTCTCAGAAACAGTACATTTTTGCTCAACTAATGTTGGGGTCATTCGATAGTATTTGATCTACTCTATCGTGGTGTGACGTTTGATTCAATAGTTTTGGGGAACCCTATATATAAGTTTCTTCGGGGTTTCTTTAAATTTCTCGAATTTCCGTTTGGCTATAACTCCTGAAATTCTCGATCAAGTCGACTGAAAATTTATATTTAGCCTTGAGTTGTTAATTTCATTGAAACAGAGCATTAAAATTCGAAAAAAATCAGGACCGGGCTCATTGAGGGTTTACTTCACTTCAAACTCCTAAAAACACCGTGTATGTAGGTTTTTAATCATAATTTTAACTTTTTTGTTATTTGCATTACTATTGTCTCAAAATGAATTGATTTTTGGGTTGCCCCACCTGTTGATCATGTTCTAGAAATAATTTTTTTGGTCAGACGCCTCTAAGGAATAGAGCACTTCATGAAAATGTATTTAGAAATTCTTAATTGAATTTTTTTTTCAAAGAACATTCTGTTGAATGTGTTCAACAATTATACCTTATTCGGTCTTCAAAATAGTCATTCACAATGATAAAATGTTTCAAAATTGATAATACCCAAATATGGATGGAAAAACTACGCTATCTTGAAACTAAAATTTGAAACTTGATCTTCAGAATGAATCTATTTTTCTATGGACAACTAGTTGTGTGAATAAAAACAAAGAAAGAAATCGCGGGGTGTCAGATCTGGAGATCTAGCAGTCCAATGTTGGGGTCCTTCCCTGCATGAATATCATCAATGTTTCAATAACAAATTGTAATAAGACCAGACCAATCAATAGATTTCCATAGATCCAATAATGACTATAACGGAATCAGTGAGGAATTCGAAAGTGCATTTATGATACTTATTCGAAGTGCCAATCATTACCTTCACTAAAAGACCAAATGAGGTGAAAATCAATTCGGAAAATTACTTCAGGTCCAAGTTGTCCATAAAAAGCGATTCATTCGGAAGATATCAAGTTATAATTATTATTTTCATGATGGCGTAGTTTTTTATTTCTATTTTTGTTCATTCTCAATAATAAAGCTTATTATCACCGTAAATGACTTATCTGCATAACCAGATATGCTATAAATATCAAAAACAAATGCAAGACATATATTGAGAAAGAAAAAATTCAGTTGAACATTTCCAATTCCATTTTTAGATTTCCACATTTGATTGGCGATCATATTCATCAATGAGGTGAAAATCAATTCGAAAAATTACTTCAGGTCCACGTTGTCCATAAAAAGCGATTCATTCGGAAGATATCAAGTTATAATTATTTTATTTTCATGATAGCGTAGTTTTTTATTTCCATTTTTGATCATTATCAATAATAAAGCTTATTATCACTGTAAATGACTTATCTGCATAACCAGATATGCTATAAATATCAAAAACAAATGCAAGACATATATTGAGAAAGAAAAAATTCAGTTGAACATTTTCAATTCCATTTTTAGATTTCCACATTTGATTGGCGATCATATTCATCCCATTAATTAATGTGAAGTAAAAGTCAATATGCAGCGCTGTTTTTTCCAGAGGCATTTCACCAACAAACAATTACTCATTAAAAATACTCCACTGACAAGGCATAACAAAGTTTCATTGATTTTGAGAAAATCAATGTTCGTCAACTTGTTTTATTGAAACTTACAAGTAAGCAGTTAATGAATTTTTAGCCGAATCCAACTAAAATAGTTGGAGTTATAGCCGAACGAAAATTCGGGAAATTCGAATAAACCCCTGCGTATATCGGAAACGGAATGCCTAAGACACACATATGAGGTGTTCTTGAACTCAGCTCAATGCCCTCTATTCACGGTTTCCGTTTGTTCGTTTACTTAATGTGAAACACCCTGTGTACTGAAAAAACGCAAAAGACTCCTCGAGAAATTAAGAAATGCCATTAAATCAAGGAGTTTCTTTTGATCCGCTATGATGAAAAATGTCAATATCCAGTTATTATTATTTAGGGTGATTCATCGAAAATCCCCAATATCTCGAAAATCAAGGCACTTTTACAAAACGTAAAATATATCTATCTGAACCGCCTTAGAGTCCTCTACCCGCAGGTTCTATATTATCCATTCATTACGCCACACCCTGTATAATTATTATTATTATATCAATGTATTAAAAATAAACAGACGAGCCAGTTGTTTTGTTTGAAGGTGAAGCTCCTCTTGCTTCAAACTTCTTTTAATTATTTTGACTACCATTCATGCAAGATGATTTTTGTTGAAGAATTCAACATTCTTGTAATTATCCGTTCATTTCTTCAAGAGATACCCATTCCCTACCACCTTTGAGTATTCAACTCAATGCTAACACTGCATCAAATGCATTTCATCTTCGGGTTGATTTTTTTGAATTCTACAACTGATGTAACGTCTTCAACCTTCAGCAAAAGAAGATAAACAACAGTAACTTTCCTCAAGCTACTGATCACTTGTATTTTCCATGTGAATAAATAGATTTGGTAAGTCTTCAATCAGTTTGTATAAACGTCAATTATGTTCGTTACATATTTTCGACTTAATATTTTCCGAAGTGATTTGACATTGTGATGAAATACGTAATTACTGAGAGTCTCACGTAGAACGGACTACGTAGCACTGATTTAAAACTCAAAAATGTTTTGACAAGCGTCTTAACCCAACATTTTCGTACCATACAGAGTGAAAGGTATCCAATTTCCATGGCCAATCCAGTGCTAAAATAAAAGTGAATGAAGTATAGAAGCTGAAAGTGAAACGTATATCTTTGTTGCTTCATTCGGGAAAAGCATTTCAATGGAGTTCCTAATGTCTTGAATATAATGCCCAAAAATTAGATTACTATTTCATACCAGAACAAATTCGGTAAAATTGTTTTGGGAATTAATCTTATATGTCACGAAAAATTTCATTGTCATGTATCATTCATTTTGGGACCTATATGGTATTAAACTCCCCTATCGGACGAATTATTGTAGACATAAGCATATTTATGCAAAATTGTCCAAATTCATTTACACCAAGATCACGAACCTTATCAATCAATTATTAGCGTATGAAGTTTATTAATATTAGTATCGTTCTCGAACTTTTTACAGGTTTCAATATGTGTGAATGAATCGGAAGAGCAGCTGTATTCTATATATGAGTAGAATTCAAGCTGCCTTACTTTCTGTCCTCCTGAAATCTGGCAACGTTGCGGGAGGTGAGAGCGCACTACTAATAAGAAATATATGCGGAGGTAGTAAGGTCTGATTCGTTTGAAGAAAAATTTTTCGATAAAAATCATTTCCCCTGTTTATGTACCCCTGTTATTTACCTTCCCCTCAACATATATAACCAAAAATTATTCCAATTATATAACTCCTTCACACACTCCGGGTGAAGGAGTTGAGTAATTGGAATAATTTTTGTTTATATATGTAGAGGGGAAGGTAAGTAACAGGGGTACCTAAAGAGGGGAAAAGATTTTTATCGAAAAATTTTACGATACTGATATTAATAAACTTCATACGCTAATAATTGATTGATATGGTTCGTGATCTCGGTATAAATGAATATCAACAGTTTTGAATAAATATGCTTATGTCTACGATACTTCGTCCGATAGGGGAGTTTAATACCATATAGGTCCCAAAATGAATGATATATGACAATGAAATTTTTCGTGACATATAAGATTGATTCCAAAGACAATTTTACCGAATTTGTTCTGGTATGAAATAGTAATCTAATTTTTGGGCATTATATTCACGACATTAGGAACTCCATTGAAATGTTTTTCCCCAATGAATTAACAAAGATATACGTTTTACTTTCACCTTCTATACTTCATTCACTTTCATTTTAGCACTGGATTGGCCATGGAAATTGGATACTCTGTATGGTACGAAAATGTTGGGTTAAGACGCTTGTCAAAACATTTTTGAGTTTTAAATCAGTGCTACGTAGTCCGTTCTACGTGAGACTCTCAGTAATTACGTATTTCATCACAATGTCAAATCACTTCGGAAAATATTAAGTCGAAAATATGTAACGAACATAACTGACGTTTATACAAACCGATTGAAGACATAACAAATCTATTCATTTACATGGAAAATACAAGTGATCAGTAGCTTGAGGAGAGTTACTGTTGTTCATCTCCTTTTGCTGCAGGTTGAAGACGTTACATCAGTTGTAGAATTCAAAAAAATCAACCCGAAGATGAAATGCATTTGATGCAGTGTTAGCATTGAGTTGAATACTCAAAGGTGGTAGGGAATGGGTATCTCTTGAAGAAATGAATGGATAATTACAAGAATGTTGAATTCTTCAACAGAAATCATCTTGCGTGAATGGTAGTCAAAATAATTGAAAGAAGTTTGAAGCAAGAGGAGCTTCATCTTCGAAAAACAACTGGCTTGTATTCATGTCTGTTTATTTTCAATATATTGATATAATAATAATAATTATACAGGGTGTGGGGTAATGAATGGATAATATGGAGCCTGCGGGTAGAGGACTCTATGTCGGTTCAGATAAATATAATATTTTACGTTTGGTAAAAGTGCCTTGATTTTCGAGATATTGGGGATTTTCGATTAATCACCCCAAACAATAATAAAAACTGGAAATTGACATTTTTCATCATAGCGGATCAAAAGAAACTCCTTGATTTAATGGCATTTCTTAATTGCTCGAGGAGTCTTTTGCGATTTTTCAGTACACAGGGTGTTTCAAAAGTAAACGGACAAACGAAAACCGTGAATAGAGGGCATTGAGCTGAGTTCAAAAAACACCTCATATGTGTGTCTTAGGCATTCCGTTTCCGATATACAGAGGAGTTTATTCAAATTTCCCCAATTTTCGTTCGGCTATAACTCCGAATATTTCCGTTGGATTCAGCTTAAAATTCATTATTCGCTTAAACTTGTAAGTTACAATAAAACAGAACATTAAAAGTTGACGAACACAGGATCGGACTCATTGAGGCTATATTCAAATTTAAAATCATGCAAAACACTTTGTTTGTAGTTTTTTTCGTCATAATTTTGAATTTTTCAGGTATCTGCATTGATTTTCTCAAAATCAATGAAACATTGGTATGCCTTATCAGTGGATTATTTTTAATGAATAATTGTTTGGTGGTGAAATGCCTCTGGAAAAAACAGCGCTGCATATTGACTTTTACTTCACATTAATTAATGGGATGAATGATGAATATGATCGCCAATCAAAGGTGGAAATCTAAAAAGGGAATTGGAAATGTTCAACTGAATTTTTTTGTTCTCAATATATGTCTTGCATTTGTTTTTGATATTTATAGCATATCTGGTTATTCAGATAAGTCATTTACAGTGATAATAAGCTTTATTATTGATAATGAACAAAAATAGAAATAAAAAACTACGCTATCATAAAAATAATAATTATAACTTGATATCTTCCGAATGAATCGCTTTTTATGGACATCGTGAAACTGAAGTAATATTCCGAATTTTCACCTCATTTGGTCCTTTAGTGAAGGTAATGATTGGCACTTCGAATAGTATGATGAATGCAATTTCGAATTCTTCACTGATTCCGTTATAGTCATTATTGGATCTATGGAAATCTATGGATTGGTCTGGTCTTAGCACAATTTGTTATTGAAACATTGATGATATTCATGCACCATCGAAAGTATTAATCAGTATTTCAGTTCATTTCATTAGAACGATAGGACCCCAACATTGGACTGCTAGATCTCCAGATTTGACACTCCGCGATTTCTTTCTTTGTTTTTATTCACACAACTAGTTGTCCATAGAAACAAGATTAGTTCTGAAGATCAAGTTTTAATTTTTAGTTTCAAGATAGCGTAGTTTTTCCTTCCATATTCGAGTATTATCAATTTTGAAACATTTTATCATTGTGAATGACTATTTTGATGACCGAATATGGTATAATTGTTGAACACATTCAACAGAGTATTCTTTGAAAAAAAATCAATTAAGAATTTCCAAATACATTTTCATGAAATGCTCTATTCCTTAGAGGCATCTGACCATAACAATTATTTCTAGAACATGATCAACAGGTGGGGTAACCCAAAAATCAATTCATTTTGAGACAATAATAATGCAGATACCAAAAAAGTTAAAATTATGATTAAAAACCCACATACGTGTTTTTATGAATTTGAAGTTTAGTAAAGCCTCACTGAGCCCGGTCCTGATTTTTTTCGAATTTTAATGCTCTGTTTCAATTAAGTTAACAACTCAAGGCTAAATATGAGTTTTCAGTCGACTTGATCGAGAATTTCAGGAGTTATAGCGAAACGGAAATTTGTGAAATTTCAAAAAACCACGAAGAGACCTATATATATACAGGGTGTCTCAAGTTCGAGTGCCTATTAGACGTTTCTGGAGAACTAGACATATTTGAAATCTGAAAACTGGGATTATGATATTGTTCGAAGTTCTCTACAGAGCTAAAATATTTTCAAAGCCCAAAAATTTCCGGTTATACAGGGAGTGAAAATAAATTCTACGAAAAAATTTTTTTTCAAGTTTTCTATTCCTGGTATGATCAAGTATTCAATAGTGAATACATTTCTGTTAAAACCATTCTATTGAATCGAATAGTTTTCAAAATATCCAAAAAAAAAAAACTGGAAAAAAAAGTCAACAAACTTCATTTTGATGTCTTCCGAGAATCCTCCCACTATTTTCAGCATCAGCTGCATTTGTTTTTTGGTAGATGCGAAGAGTTTCAAATCGTCCATGAAAAGGAGATGATTCAGTTTCATCATAGTTCTACTGCCGCTCTTGATGGAAAATCCGTAGTCCGTAGAATTCAATCTATGTGACAAGGGATTCAGGGCCATGCAGAACCACAGAGGGCTCAGCGAGTCTCCTTGGAAAATTCCGCGTCTTATTGGAATAGGTCCTGTTGTAATGGAGCAATCTGCTGCTTTCATTTGAAGACTAGTACGCCAGTTTGACATGGCGTTTTTCAGGAACTTAACAATATTGGGATCCACCTTGTAAATCTTCAAGATCGTCAAGAGTCATTCGTGAGGTATAGAATCGAATGTTTTCTTGTAGTCTATGTACGCAGCGTAAAGATTCCTTCGCTTGGAGAACGCTTGATTGCAGATAACTGAATCTATAATTAGTTGTTCTTTGCAACCTCGGCTGTCTTTGGTGCATCCTTTCTGTTGCATGGCCATGATGTTATTCCTTTCGCAATGGTTGTGAATTCGGTTTGAAATGCACGATGTGATTAATTTGTACATCGTTGGAAGACATGTGATTGGTCGGTACTTGGATGGGTCTTCTGTATTCCTTTGGTCTTTAGGTAACAGGTATGTTGTGCCATGTGTAAGGAATACTGGCATTCTTTCAGGATTTTCAATGACATCATTTATTGCGGAGGTCAATTTGTCATGCATGATCCGAAGTTTCTTGATCCAGAAATTCTGTAATCCATCAGGCCCAGGTGCTTTCCAGTTGTGCAGTCCTCTGAAAGCGGATTTTACTTCTTCAATTGTGATCATGTCATTCTGCATCGGCTCATATTTTCTAGCTTCAGATTTTTCATCTTCAATCCATCCGGTATCTCCATTGAACTGAGGTTTTGATGATAATTGTTCGGTCCAGAATTGTTCAATGCCTTCCTTTGGTGGTAACTTTCCATTTTCTCCATCAGACGATGTGAGTGACCGGTAGAAAGTTTCTTCCGACTTTTCGAATGAATTATTGTCTCTTTTCCGGCTATAATTGCTTTTATATCTCCTCAGGCGTTCTGCATACAGACTTAATTTTTGCTTCAGAGTGTCGAGGCAATGGTGAGCTGTAGAATTCTCCGTCTCTCGTTCTGTGTGTGTCCTGTTTCTATTCATGATCTTTGGCAGCTTTCACAACCTTTCTTCCTCGATTCCCGTTCAAGTACTCCGTCAGTCGTCCAATGTCTCTTTTTAGCGTTTCTGTTTTGTGTTGAAGACATTTCTGCCATGCTGGTGCGTGTAATTTGTGTAATTTTGAACCATCGTTGTTCGTTCGGCGAATTTTTGCCCCCATGGTTTTCGCTGTCGTTAGCGCAGCACAGTAAAAAACTAGATGCAGATATTCCAATGAACTTCCGTTCTGTAGGTACTCAGGTTAAACGTCCTTATTCAAGATGTCGATTATAAGTGACAGTTTCTTGGATGTATTGAGTCGTGGAGGTGCTACTCGATGAAGAGGATCTGTTCCTTTCAGTTCGGCAAAGTATCTCCTCATGTCAGAGTCAACTTGTCGGTGGAGGTCTTCCCTATCGTATTGGTGTTCAGGCTCACTTGCGTTGCAAGATGGACTTTCAGTATCAGTTTCTTCTGCCTGTTGTTGCCCATGAAAAAGCCAACATACAGCCAATCAAGGAGAGACTAGAGAAACTGAATAGAAGATTTGCACAAAGATTGAAAGAAATAGAGGATGTTGAAATCATGTTCCACAAGGACCCCACGGTAACTAACCCACACAGAAAATTTCCAACTCGAAGTGTGATGGACAGACTATCTGAGCTGCAGTGAAGAAACTGAAATAGAATGAATTTTTTTTTTTTTGTATTTTTGTAATTCACTAGGCTGAAGGACTTCGGTCGATGGCCAATAAAAAAACAGTTATTATTATTATTATTATTTTTCTCAAGAGCATTTCATACGGATAATAAAAAAAGGAAGTGCAAAGATCTTTCAAAAAAATTTCCATTCCTTAAAAAAACAAAACTTGATTCTGAAGTCCAATGTGCGAAGGGTCAATTCGGCATTGTATTTGAAGAAAGAAGAAATATTATACGGCATGTTTCAAGTTACAAACATAAAAATATGGTTAATGCAGCAATCGTCTTCCTCGCTGACCAAATATTTCAGACATTCAAATTTTGGGTGTGAAGAAGCTTCTCTAGCAACGCTATTATATTTTCGTTTTTGTGTTGTGATAAACTTGTATGTATTATTTTTCTGTCTTCAATAAATTATTTTTTTATTTAACACTATACGGAGTAGAAAGCTGAGTAGCTGGAAGCATATAATAATGAAAATAATAATTTAATAATAACAATTTATTTCTCCTTTAAGACATCACATAAATGTATAGGAATCGTCATAGAGAGAAGAAAAAAAAATTGAAACAACAAAAACACAATGTAAACATAAAGGTAAAGCAGTTAACAATATAGAAAAAAAAGCAGAGTATTGAAAGAGAATTAAACAATATAATTATCAAAAAACTCTTGAACACTATTAAAGCATCCTTCAATCAACACCGATTTCACCTCATTTTTAAACTGTTTTCCACCAATTCCCTTAAAACGCTTAGGCAAGTGATTATGTAGTTCAATTCCAGTGAAGGTAGGTGACAACTCATATTTTTTGGTATTGTGTTTGGGAATACTTAAAATATCATAATGCCTAGTATTATAACTTTGAAACTCGGTACATGTTTTAAGATTTCTCAAATTCTGGTGAACATAAATAAGACAATTTAAAATGTATATGGAAGGAAATGTTAAAATTTTATTTTCCTTGAAAACAGGGCGACATGAGTCTCGAGGTCTCAGGTTGAAAATAAGACGAAATATTCTCTTCTGTGCAATAAATGCACGCCCAGCATCTGTGGATGAACCCCATAGAACCACATTATAGCACAAGTGACTATAGACACTACTAAAATACACTCCAACGAGAGAATCTTGTGATAGTGAACTCTTTTATAACATACGTGATCAATGTTGAAATTCCATCTTAACTTATTGTCCACGCGAACTCCCAAAAAGCTGGCATACTCTGATAACCTGAGGTCGAAGTCCGAAAGGTTCACAGTGAAATCAAGACCATCTCTCATTTGAAATTTTATAACTTTTGTTTTATCTAAATTCACAACAAAGAAGTTCACCTGGCACCACGCAGTAAATCTCCTGATAAGAGATTCACAAATACTCCTCAGCTCATCCAGATTTCGAGTTCTAATTGCCAGGGACGTATCATCAGCAAAGAGAACCATAATGCAAGCCACGATATATTGAGGAAGGTCGTTAATGAATAAGAAAAATAGAAGTGGACCCAATGCAGAACCACCCAGCTCAACCATCAAGGACCGGTCAGTGAGAAAACTGACTTCGCAAAATACAGAGTGAGTCTTTGACTCGTACAAATATTTTACTGTAGATTCTTGAGATCCAAGAAAACACTTTTTTTTACCCTTTTTTCTGAATCGGCTCGGTTTAAAAGTTAGGGATTGTTGGAAAACATAAAAAAATATTATTTTCAGTTATCACAAAAGGTTTTATCGAATGAAATGAATTTCGAGTAATTTGGCAATCATAAATAAAAAATATCTATGAAATTCGAAAAATTGGATACTTTGACCGCATGCAACTCTTTTAAAATCTATCCCCGGGTTTCATGAAGCTTGATCAGGGAATCAACGCTTGATGGACGAATAGACGTCAATTTGTTTTTAATTGATAATTCAGTCACGATCATTTAGAATATTATTCTCGCATCGAATTATGATGTTCATACATCCATTTAATTATTCTCAATTGCTATTTTTTCAATATATTAAGAATCTGTCTGTGTGGCGACCGTACTGTGAACAGCATTCCGATCGCTCCTTAAATTGTTTCAAATTTGAGGTATACATTGTTCTCTTTTTGTTTTTTCGAGTTTCTATCCATTTAACTCAGAGAAGTTCTGCTTCGTTTCGCTCTGAAATTAATATTTGAAGAAAAAACTTTCAATTATGTCACTGTGTAAACATTGTAATCAGTTGGTGAGTACTCGGAAATCGGCCAGTTTCATGTGTGGTGGATGTCATGAATATTTCCACGTGAATGGGATTTGCTGCGATGTCAATAAACATCAGGTGTCGTCATTGAAGAACATGCCAGGTACAATGTGGAGGTGTGCCGAATGCAGAGATAACGCGTCTGATCTATCCGGCCATACAGCTGTCCCAGAATTAGCTGCCGGTTCCCGCAGTTCTTCTACTCCTCGGGTATGTCCTGCTGACGTTGATGCGGGGAATGTTCGGGAGGATGCGATGGGCCGGTTGGTTGAGGTGGTACAGAGTCTTCGCGAAGCCGTCAATTTCTGCTCGGACAAGGTGACCGACTTCGAGAAGAAGCTGAGTGGTTTCAGTGAGATGGTTTCCAGGATAAAGAAGTTGGAGAAGGATAATGAATCTTTGAGGAAGGAGGTATCTTTTCTCAATAGCAAATTAAGAGTAATGAAACAACAATCTCGTTCCAGTAATATAGAGGTTCAGAATGTTCCCGAAAAAAATAAAGAAAATCTTAGAAATATTATGGTGAAACTTGTTTCTCATATCAACGCTGACTTTAATGTGGCAATGATAGATAAGATATCGAGAGTTCAATTTAAGATCAAAAATAGGCCAAAAAATATTGTTGTTAGATATGTCTCAAGAATAAATCGTGATAAATTTTTGAGTGCCTACAAAGCAAAACAGCATGATAATGGCGAGCATTCAGGAATTTCTGTTCAAGGTGTTGCTGATAGGATCTACATAAATGAACATCTGACCATGGAAAACAAAATCTTGTTTAAAGAGGTACGTTCTGCTGCGAGAGAGAAGTCCTATAAGTATGTATGGGTTCAGAATGGAAATATCATGTTGCGGAAGGACGATACATCTAGGAAAATTCATATTCACCACGACTACGATTTATCCAGTCTTTATATTGTTTTTCTTGTTATACTCTTTTTTTTCCTTTAATTTTTGGGTTTATTTCACTTTATGGCTTCAGACATTCATTATCAGAAAATCGTGGTCTCAGAACGAAACTTGAGGATTTCAAACTTAGTGTGAGTGTTAACAGTAATGATGTAATTTTTATAACTGAGTCTTGGTTCAATTCTGGTATTTACAATACTGAAGTGGTGGATCTGAGGGATTATTCGATTTTTCGTCGCGATAGGATTTCACATACCAATAAGAATATAAGAGGTGGACGAGTATTCATCGCAGTTAAGAACTATCTTAGGCCCTCGCCTCTTCAGGGTTTCCAGGGTTAGGCTAAGGATGTATCGGCTCAGATTTCATTTGGCAATCAAAAAATCTTGTTGTGTTGTGTCTACCTTCCACCAGGGTGTATGCTCTTTGTTTCACTTCTAAACTTGAATATTTGCATAAAAAAATTGAAGGTTGCTCACTTTTTATTGCTGGTGATTTCAATTGTTCAACGGTGTCTTGGATTCCCAACGACACTAATGATTGTTTCGAGGCTTCAAATGTTGATCCCAAATACCAAGAACCAAGTGATCTGTTCTCATTCTTGGAGTTGCAGCAATATAATAGTGTTAGAAATGTCAAAGATAATATTTTAGATTTAGTGCTCTGTAATAAAACTCTGATGGGAAATGTTTCACATTGCTGCAGTCCATTGACACGAGAGGTCACTTTGCACCCTTCATTAGAAATCTTTTTTCAGTCTGGTCCTTAGTTCAGTGATTTGGAGAGAAGTTTGGGTGAATGCTACCATTTCAAGGGAGCGGATTACGATCTGATCAATTCTAAGATTGTAGACATCAACTGGAAGGAGGTACTGAAAAGTGAAGACGTCAATATCAATGTTGAAATCTTCTATAAAAATGTACTAGAAGTTATTCACCAATGTTTACCAAGAGTGAAGATTCGCCATAAATTTCCATGTTATTTTAGTCATAGAACTATAATATCGATAAAACGTAAAAAAAAGCTTCATAATAAGTGGAAGGTGTATGAAGACCAGCGGCATTATTTTACCTTGGAGTAATTTTTGATTCCAAGTTGATATTTGATTCACAGGTTGACATGTTCTTCTAATAGATTATTTGGGTATTTAATTCGTCAATGTCGTCAATTTAGTGATTTGAATACTCTCAAAATTCTCCATTTTTTTTTTTCATATTTTTCAGGTTGAATTTTGCGCCATAAGTGTGGTGTGCTCAGTATATGACATACATAAACCGCATTGAAAGTATTCAGAGGTGGTTTCTAAGGTTTATGAGTTTTAAGTGCACTTTTCCCCTCACACCTGGAGATCCTAAAAATTATAATATCAGACCCAAATGTTTCAATATGATCAGCTTTGAAAATCGAAGAAGGATGAATGACATTATGTTTTTCATCAAGCTCCTTAATTCTGAGCTTCAAAATAGTGATCTTCTGCAACGAATTTATTTGAACATACCTAGTAGAAGACTAACCCCAGGTTTTATAAAGCTTGATCGGGGAATCAACGCTTGATTGACGAATAGACGTCAATTAGTTTTCAACCGATCATTCAGTTATGTTCATTCAGGATATCATTCTCGCATCAAATTGTGATGTTTATACGTCCATTCAATTATTCTCAATTGCTATTTCGTCAATATATTCAGAAATGCAAATGTTTCAGAGAATTCGTTTTAAAAATCGAGTGACTGTCAAATAGTTGATCGGACAATCAAAGATCTATGAAACCCACTGTAAGGCTGACCGGCCACCGAATGCGAAGTTGAGCGAAGCTGAGCTTTTTCAATGCTAATATTATAAATGACAAACTACGAATAGAGTGACGTAGCTTGTCAATTAGCATTGAAAACGCTCAGCTACGCTCAACTTCGCATTCGGTGGCCGGTCTGCCTAAGACATTCGAGTGTTCTCCTAAGTTTCGAAATAGCAGATGCGCCAAGAATTCACCACTCCGAAGAATGACTGATTTATGTAATAATCTGAGTTTCAATTTGTTCTCCATAAGATCCATTGAAGTAAAGAGATACCTGAAGAGACTGTACTCATTATGATCATTTGATATAATTTGCATTACATATTCTTTATTGTCCCTAGTTTATGAGTGTTTTCCCTGTTATACTGTGTCTTTCCTTTGCTTGATTGGTTTCGTTTGAATTTCAACTTGCTATTTCACTTGCTCATTCAATTTAAGATGTTTATGTATCACTTCATAAAAATTTAATTTTGGTTGCAGTGATTGGACTTCAATTAGTCCGTTGTAGTCCTTATTCGAAATAAAAAAAAATTAAAGGTCTCAGTGATTTCGTTTGAGAAATCGAATGACTATCAAATCGTTGATCGGACATTCGAAGTTTTATGAAACCCGATGTAAATCTTTTTATCAGGGCTAAATCGGCAAAAATGGTACATGAAAAATTTCTTTCTTTTGACATCAATAAGCTACTGTAAAATATTTTTACGATTCAAAGACTCGCCCTTTATATTGTTACGAGACCGTTTCCCACAAGAAGCACGGAATTACATCGGAACCCTCTTGGGAACTAACAACAACCCTAAACCGAGGATTCCTGGAAGACGACACAAGGCGTGACCACCTATTGTGACTTTTCCGTTTTTCATAATTTGAATAGTAGTTAGTTGATGTCTAGCGTTAGATAGATTCATTTGCTTGTTCTTGGTACAAATAGAGACGATATCCATTCTATTGAGTTGTCCTTTAATTATCATTGGCAACCCTAAAAAGAAATAAGTTCTCTTTAAAAATAGACTTTTGGATACGTTTTTCATAACTGGCGCTGCGAACAGGATATCGCAACGGGGTTTTAGTGAAAAGAAAAAAAAACTAAAATCAGTTTCCATGAGTGAATACGGACTCGTCCGGCCAGGCTGTTCGAAGAGTGTTCGAAGAACTCCCGGTGACTATCAAGTCTTTGTGCGGTATCACCAAGAAACCACATCGAATCAGCAGAGAATCAATTCTACCCACTCCATCCAGAAGGAAGACCATCAACTCGATCCACTTCGATTAAGGAGAAGGAACTACACACCCTAGGATGCACATCTTGGTGATGTAAGTCCATCAATCTCTTTCCTTAAACCCAGAATCCCAAAGTCCAATGACAGATACCGATTCTTCAAGTGTACTAGAAGTTATCGCCGATAATTCAGAATTATTAGAATTAGGAACAAACTTTTTGAATAACCAATTAGGTTCAGAACTATTAGAATTAGGAAAAACTTTTTCGAACAATCCATCAATTAGAAAAAAAAGATTCCAACCATATCCTTCAAGAAAAAATTTTGGAAACCTCGAAATGAATAACCAAACTTCTTCTAACCCACCTGTAGTTGACGCAATGTCAAGACAAGATATACAATTGCTTTTGAACTCAATACCTGAATTTTCTCCAGGTCAAAATTTATCAATATTTATCAATGAACTAGACAACCTTTTTATACATCTCCAAGGAAGGTTAACTCCAGACCTTACTTACGCCTTGAATTTCACAATAAGATCAAAAATTAAAGGAGAAGCGAGAGATTTCATTCCTTTCCAAAATGCTAAGGATTGGATCACCATCAGACGATCATTATTGCAAAGATACGGAGATCAACGAAATGAAGACCTATTGATTTCTGCATTAACACAATCCGTTCAGAAAAAGAACGAAAATTATTTCGATTTTCACAGTAGAATTTCAAAGAACTTGAATGACCTTTTACAATACCTGTTGGAAAAAACACTTAGATTTCAAAATACGCGTTATTCCATGTGGCATCAGGAATCTAATTCGTTACTCCCCCCTCATCAAGAAGACAATTAGTCAGTAATGAATGACATTCGCTACAATCGACATACTGCTGCTTAACCGCTTATCGCTACGTTTTTTTGGTATTTCTTCGCTATTTTCCAAAACTACTTATTTCACTGTGACTCTAGTGAAAGTGCTGTGTTGCTGTGCACACTAAGAATTCAACAGTGCTGTATTGCTGACTTGAAGAAGAGCTCAATCGACCGTTGGCACTGACAAAATTGGAGCTACAACATCCAGGTGAGGTTTCTGATACCGCCGTTTTTTTTTAATACAGTTCATTTTATCTCAACAACTTAAGAGCTATCATTTTCGCCAACATTTTGATCCTTCTGTAGCCGGATATAAACAATGTTTTCATCTTAAAATTCAAAATTTTCATGGCAGTTTCAAATTGATCGCATGTGCGTGGAGATCGCCAATCACTCGTATTCAGAAAGGTTACCGCTTTCAATAGAAGCTCGTCAGATTTTCCAATTATTTGATGCAGTTATTATAGTTTTAAAGGATATATAATCAATTTTATTGAAGTTCCTGAAAAACGCCATGTCAACCTGGCGTACTAGTCTTCGAATGAAAGCAGCAGATTGGTCCATTACAACAGGACCTATTTCAATAAGACGCGGAATTTTCCAAGGGGACTCGCTGAGCCCTTTGTGGTTCTGCATGGCCCTGAATCCCTTGTCTCATAGATTGAATTCTACGGACTACGGATTTTCCATCAAGAGCGGCAGTAGAACTATGATGAAACTGAATCATCTCCTTTACATGGAGTTTCAAATATACCGACATAGTTAATGCTACGATGCTATTACTATAAGGCCCGGTTGTTCAGTTCAGGATTAGGCCGAGATTTAAGATGATCATAGATTAACCTGACAGAACTGAACTGAAATGTCAAAATCAATCTAGGATAAACTTTAATCCCGAACTGAGCAACTGGGCCCATTCATGTAGAGTTTCGGATTTTGCGAGAATCTACTAGTTTTTCTTCAAAACAACAACTGCGCTGAAGAAAATGTGATTGACTGTTAGCGACACATAATATCAACCATCTAAATTTTGTATTCTATACAAATTTTTTCGAACTCTCATTATACTATGTAGCAGTCTGATACTGAAATCCGTCATTTGACAAAATGAGTTGTCAGTTTATAGACTGACCAACATTATCGAATGCTATTGATCTACTTATTAATTAAATCGTTCTATAATTGGTACTTAATTGACAGTCGTATTGTGAACACCGATATGCAGCGGATTATCTAAACACGAAATAAATTCTGAAATGTTTTGGATCATGAGGCTAATTGAGAAAGTATCTTGTTCGTATCATTTGTTGAACTTCATTATTCTAAATATTCTTCAATGAATGAAAATATAATATCAACACACATAATTTTTTGATTTATTCGTCATCTAATCATTAAATGAATCGTTTCTTGAAAAGTTTCGAGTCTTGAGGCAAATAGAATATTAAATTATTTACATCATTATTTGCCGAACTTCAAAGTTCTGAATGGATTAAAATCTAAACTTGACAATATACGAGATAATTTTCGCAAGAGTTTCAATGGAATCTGAAAATTTTCATCATTCTGGAGCATTCTGGACATCCATAATTCTCGAATCTTCCATGGAATAAATACAATTTTATCCAATATAACACGCAAAACGAAATATTACTCGAACTGGGCATCTTGATCAATTCGTCCCTAAAAAGCCCGAATCAGGTAGAAAAGTTTGAACCCTTCATATCAACGTTAACACGTGTTTTGCAGCAAACAGATGTTGGGCTGAACGTTTCTCACAACAAGAAGAATTTGAATTTTCATATGACGGTACAAGGAGGTACAGGGTATTTCACAAGTAAACAGACAAATGAAAACCGTGAATAGAGGGCATTGAGCTGAGTTCAAAATCACCTCATATACAGGATGTCCCTAAACTAGTGAATCAAACGTCACACCACGATAGAGTAAACCAAATATTATCGAATGACACCAACATTAGTTCGACGAAAATGTACCGTTTCCAAAATCATCAGAATTTTATTAAAATACCTAAAGTTGCGACTTTCGAACTATTTTTCTTAATAACAGGGCCAGTTTATGAAAAAGGAAATCGATATTAAATTATATTGAACTAAGATTATTGTTATAATATATCTCCCCTAATTCAAATTATTTTAAGTAGTTAATCGATAACCATAACCTAAGTAAAGGTAAATTGAAACAATTGTTTTAACTACATGATTTTCGATACTCAGAATAAACAGGGGCGATAATATAGTTCGAAAATCGGCAACTTTAGGTTAGGTTTTCTCAGAAACAGTACATTTTCGCTCAACTAATGTTGGGGTCATTCGATAGTATTTGATCTACTCTATCGTGGTGTGACGTTTGATTCAATAGTTTTGGGGAACCCTATATATAAGTTTCTTCGGGGTTTCTTTAAATTTCTCGAATTTCCGTTTGGCTATAACTCCTGAAATTCTCGATCAAGTCGACTGAAAATTTATATTTAGCCTTGAGTTGTTAATTTCATTGAAACAGAGCATTAAAATTCGAAAAAAATCAGGACCTGGCTCATTGAGGATTTACTTCACTTCAAACTCCTAAAAACACCGTGTATGTAGGTTTTTAATCATAATTTTAACTTTTTTGTTATTTGCATTACTATTGTCTCAAAATGAATTGATTTTTGGGTTGCCCCACCTGTTGATCATGTTCTAGAAATAATTTTTTTGGTCAGACGCCTCTAAGGAATAGAGCACTTCATGAAAATGTATTTAGAAATTCTTAATTGAATTTTTTTTTCAAAGAACATTCTTTTGAATGTGTTCAACAATTATACCTTATTCGGTCTTCAAAATAGTCATTCACAATGATAAAATGTTTCAAAATTGATAATACCCAAATATGGATGGAAAAACTACGCTATCTTGAAACTAAAATTTGAAACTTGATCTTCAGAATGAATCTATTTTTCTATGGACAACTAGTTGTGTGAATAAAAACAAAGAAATAAATCGCGGGGTGTCAGATCTGGAGATCTAGCAGTCCAATGTTGGGGTCCTTCCCTGCATGAATATCATCAATGTTTCAATAACAAATTGTAATAAGACCAGACCAATCAATAGATTTCCATAGATCCAATAATGACTATAACGGAATCAGTGAGGAATTCGAAAGTGCATTTATGATACTTATTCGAAGTGCCAATCATTACCTTCACTAAAAGACCAAATGAGGTGAAAATCAATTCGGAAAATTACTTCAGGTCCAAGTTGTCCATAAAAAGCGATTCATTCGGAAGATATCAAGTTATAATTATTATTTTCATGATGGCGTAGTTTTTTATATCTATTTTTGATCATTCTCAATAATAAAGCTTATTATCACCGTAAATGACTTATCTGCATAACCAGATATGCTATAAATATCAAAAACAAATGCAAGACATATATTGAGAAAGAAAAAATTCAGTTGAACATTTCCAATTCCATTTTTAGATTTCAACATTTGATTGGCGATCATATTCATCAATGAGGTGAAAATCAATTCGAAAAATTACTTCAGGTCCACGTTGTCCATAAAAAGCGATTCATTCGGAAGATATCAAGTTATAATTATTTTATTTTCATGATAGCGTAGTTTTTTATTTCCATTTTTGATCATTATCAATAATAAAGCTTATTATCACTGTAAATGACTTATCTGCATAACCAGATATGCTATAAATATCAAAAACAAATGCAAGACATATATTGAGAAAGAAAAAATTCAGTTGAACATTTTCAATTCCATTTTTAGATTTCCACATTTGATTGGCGATCATATTCATCCCATTAATTAATGTGAAGTAAAAGTCAATATGCAGCGCTGTTTTTTCCAGAGGCATTTCACCAACAAACAATTACTCATTAAAAATACTCCACTGACAAGGCATAACAAAGTTTCATTGATTTTGAGAAAATCAATGTTCGTCAACTTGTTTTATTGAAACTTACAAGTAAGCAGTTAATGAATTTTTAGCCGAATCCAACTAAAATAGTTGGAGTTATAGCCGAACGAAAATTCGGGAAATTCGAATAAACCCCTGCGTATATCGGAAACGGAATGCCTAAGACACACATATGAGGTGTTCTTGAACTCAGCTCAATGCCCTCTATTCACGGTTTCCGTTTGTTCGTTTACTTAATGTGAAACACCCTGTGTACTGAAAAAACGCAAAAGACTCCTCGAGAAATTAAGAAATGCCATTAAATCAAGGAGTTTCTTTTGATCCGCTATGATGAAAAATGTCAATATCCAGTTATTATTATTTAGGGTGATTCATCGAAAATCCCCAATATCTCGAAAATCAAGGCACTTTTACAAAACGTAAAATATATCTATCTGAACCGCCTTAGAGTCCTCTACCCGCAGGTTCTATATTATCCATTCATTACGCCACACCCTGTATAATTATTATTATTATATCAATGTATTAAAAATAAACAGACGAGCCAGTTGTTTTGTTTGAAGGTGAAGCTCCTCTTGCTTCAAACTTCTTTTAATTATTTTGACTACCATTCATGCAAGATGATTTTTGTTGAAGAATTCAACATTCTTGTAATTATCCGTTCATTTCTTCAAGAGATACCCATTCCCTACCACCTTTGAGTATTCAACTCAATGCTAACACTGCATCAAATGCATTTCATCTTCGGGTTGATTTTTTTGAATTCTACAACTGATGTAACGTCTTCAACCTTCAGCAAAAGAAGATAAACAACAGTAACTTTCCTCAAGCTACTGATCACTTGTATTTTCCATGTGAATAAATAGATTTGGTAAGTCTTCAATCAGTTTGTATAAACGTCAATTATGTTCGTTACATATTTTCGACTTAATATTTTCCGAAGTGATTTGACATTGTGATGAAATACGTAATTACTGAGAGTCTCACGTAGAACGGACTACGTAGCACTGATTTAAAACTCAAAAATGTTTTGACAAGCGTCTTAACCCAACATTTTCGTACCATACAGAGTATCCAATTTCCATGGCCAATCCAGTGCTAAAATGAAAGTGAATGAAGTATAGAAGGTGAAAGTAAAACGTATATCTTTGTTAATTCATTGGGGAAAAACATTTCAATGGAGTTCCTAATGTCGTGAATATAATGCCCAAAAATTAGATTACTATTTCATACCAGAACAAATTCGGTAAAATTGTCTTTGGAATCAATCTTATATGTCACGAAAAATTTCATTGTCATATATCATTCATTTTGGGACCTATATGGTATTAAACTCCCCTATCGGACGAATTATTGTAGACATAAGCATATTTATATATGCTTATGCATTCATAAGCGTGAATGGTAGTCAAAATAATTGAAAGAAGTTTGAAGCAAGAGGAGCTTCATCTTCGAAAAACAACTGGCTTGTATTCATGTCTGTTTATTTTCAATATATTGATATAATAATAATAATTATACAGGGTGTGGGGTAATGAATGGATAATATGGAGCCTGCGGGTAGAGGACTCTATGTCGGTTCAGATAAATATAATATTTTACGTTTGGTAAAAGTGCCTTGATTTTCGAGATATTGGGGATTTTCGATTAATCACCCCAAACAATAATAAAAACTGGAAATTGACATTTTTCATCATAGCGGATCAAAAGAAACTCCTTGATTTAATGGCATTTCTTAATTGCTCGAGGAGTCTTTTGCGATTTTTCAGTACACAGGGTGTTTCAAAAGTAAACGGACAAACGAAAACCGTGAATAGAGGGCATTGAGCTGAGTTCAAAAAACACCTCATATGTGTGTCTTAGGCATTCCGTTTCCGATATACAGAGGAGTTTATTCAAATTTCCCCAATTTTCGTTCGGCTATAACTCCGAATATTTCCGTTGGATTCAGCTTAAAATTCATTATTCGCTTAAACTTGTAAGTTACAATAAAACAGAACATTAAAAGTTGACGAACACAGGATCGGACTCATTGAGGCTATATTCAAATTTAAAATCATGCAAAACACTTTGTTTGTAGTTTTTTTCGTCATAATTTTGAATTTTTCAGGTATCTGCATTGATTTTCTCAAAATCAATGAAACATTGGTATGCCTTATCAGTGGATTATTTTTAATGAATAATTGTTTGGTGGTGAAATGCCTCTGGAAAAAACAGCGCTGCATATTGACTTTTACTTCACATTAATTAATGGGATGAATGATGAATATGATCGCCAATCAAAGGTGGAAATCTAAAAAGGGAATTGGAAATGTTCAACTGAATTTTTTTGTTCTCAATATATGTCTTGCATTTGTTTTTGATATTTATAGCATATCTGGTTATTCAGATAAGTCATTTACAGTGATAATAAGCTTTATTATTGATAATGAACAAAAATAGAAATAAAAAACTACGCTATCATAAAAATAATAATTATAACTTGATATCTTCCGAATGAATCGCTTTTTATGGACATCGTGAAACTGAAGTAATATTCCGAATTTTCACCTCATTTGGTCCTTTAGTGAAGGTAATGATTGGCACTTCGAATAGTATGATGAATGCAATTTCGAATTCTTCACTGATTCCGTTATAGTCATTATTGGATCTATGGAAATCTATGGATTGGTCTGGTCTTAGCACAATTTGTTATTGAAACATTGATGATATTCATGCACCATCGAAAGTATTAATCAGTATTTCAGTTCATTTCATTAGAACGATAGGACCCCAACATTGGACTGCTAGATCTCCAGATCTGACACTCCGCGATTTCTTTCTTTGTTTTTATTCACACAACTAGTTGTCCATAGAAACAAGATTAGTTCTGAAGATCAAGTTTTAATTTTTAGTTTCAAGATAGCGTAGTTTTTCCTTCCATATTCGGGTATTATCAATTTTGAAACATTTTATCATTGTGAATGACTATTTTGATGACCGAATATGGTATAATTGTTGAACACATTCAACAGAGTATTCTTTGAAAAAAAATCAATTAAGAATTTCCAAATACATTTTCATGAAATGCTGTATTCCTTAGAGGCATCTGACCATAATAATTATTTCTAGAACATGATCAACAGGTGGGGTAACCCAAAAATCAATTCATTTTGAGATAATAATAATGCAGATACCAAAAAAGTTAAAATTATGATTAAAAACCCACATACGTGTTTTTATGAATTTGAAGTTTAGTAAAGCCTCACTGAGCCCGGTCCTGATTTTTTTCGAATTTTAATGCTCTGTTTCAATGAAGTTAACAACTCAAGGCTAAATATGAGTTTTCAGTCGACTTGATCGAGAATTTCAGGAGTTATAGCGAAACGGAAATTTGTGAAATTTCAAAAAACCCCGAAGAGACCTATATATATACAGGGTGTCTCAAGTTCGAGTGCCTATTAGACGTTTCTGGAGAACTAGACATATTTGAAATCTGAAAACTGGGATTATGATATTGTTCGAAGTTCTCTACAGAGCTAAAATATTTTCAAAGCCCAAAAATTTCCGGTTATACAGGGAGTGAAAATAAATTCTACGAAAAAATTTTTTTTCAAGTTTTCTATTCCTGGTATGATCAAGTATTCAATAGTGAATACATTTCTGTTAAAACCATTCTATTGAATCGAATAGTTTTCAAAATATCCAAAAAAAAAAACTGGAAAAAAAAGTCAACAAACTTCATTTTGATGTCTTCCGAGAATCCTCCCACTATTTTCAGCATCAGCTGCATTTGTTTTTTGGTAGATGCGAAGAGTTTCAAATCGTCCATGAAAAGGAGATGATTCAGTTTCATCATAGTTCTACTGCCGCTCTTGATGGAAAATCCGTAGTCCGTAGAATTCAATCTATGTGACAAGGGATTCAGGGCCATGCAGAACCACAGAGGGCTCAGCGAGTCTCCTTGGAAAATTCCGCGTCTTATTGGAATAGGTCCTGTTGTAATGGAGCAATCTGCTGCTTTCATTTGAAGACTAGTACGCCAGTTTGACATGGCGTTTTTCAGGAACTTAACAATATTGGGATCCACCTTGTAAATCTTCAAGATCGTCAAGAGTCATTCGTGAGGTATAGAATCGAATGTTTTCTTGTAGTCTATGTACGCAGCGTAAAGATTCCTTCGCTTGGAGAACGCTTGATTGCAGATAACTGAATCTATAATTAGTTGTTCTTTGCAACCTCGGCTGTCTTTGGTGCATCCTTTCTGTTGCATGGCCATGATGTTATTCCTTTCGCAATGGTTGTGAATTCGGTTTGAAATGCACGATGTGATTAATTTGTACATCGTTGGAAGACATGTGATTGGTCGGTACTTGGATGGGTCTTCTGTATTCCTTTGGTCTTTAGGTAACAGGTATGTTGTGCCATGTGTAAGGAATACTGGCATTCTTTCAGGATTTTCAATGACATCATTTATTGCGGAGGTCAATTTGTCATGCATGATCCGAAGTTTCTTGATCCAGAAATTCTGTAATCCATCAGGCCCAGGTGCTTTCCAGTTGTGCAGTCCTCTGAAAGCGGATTTTACTTCTTCAATTGTGATCATGTCATTCTGCATCGGCTCATATTTTCTAGCTTCAGATTTTTCATCTTCAATCCATCCGGTATCTCCATTGAACTGAGGTTTTGATGATAATTGTTCGGTCCAGAATTGTTCAATGCCTTCCTTTGGTGGTAACTTTCCATTTTCTCCATCAGACGATGTGAGTGACCGGTAGAAAGTTTCTTCCGACTTTTCGAATGAATTATTGTCTCTTTTCCGGCTATATTTGCTTTTATATCTCCTCAGGCGTTCTGCATACAGACTTAATTTTTGCTTCAGAGTGTCGAGGCAATGGTGAGCTGTAGAATTCTCCGTCTCTCGTTCTGTGTGTGTCCTGTTTCTATTCATGATCTTTGGCAGCTTTCACAACCTTTCTTCCTCGATTCCCGTTCAAGTACTCCGTCAGTCGTCCAATGTCTCTTTTTAGCGTTTCTGTTTTGTGTTGAAGACATTTCTGCCATGCTGGTGCGTGTAATTTGTGTAATTTTGGACCATCGTTGTTCGTTCGGCGAATTTTTGCCCCCATGGTTTTCGCTGTCGTTAGCGCAGCACAGTAAAAAACTAGATGCAGATATTCCAATGAACTTCCGTTCTGTAGGTACTCAGGTTAAACGTCCTTATTCAAGATGTCGATTATAAGTGACAGTTTCTTGGATGTATTGAGTCGTGGAGGTGCTACTCGATGAAGAGGATCTGTTCCTTTCAGTTCGGCAAAGTATCTCCTCATGTCAGAGTCAACTTGTCGGTGGAGGTCTTCCCTATCGTATTGGTGTTCAGGCTCACTTGCGTTGCAAGATGGACTTTCAGTATCAGTTTCTTCTGCCTGTTGTTGCCCATGAAAAAGCCAACATACAGCCAATCAAGGAGAGACTAGAGAAACTGAATAGAAGATTTGCACAAAGATTGAAAGAAATAGAGGATGTTGAAATCATGTTCCACAAGGACCCCACGGTAACTAACCCACACAGAAAATTTCCAACTCGAAGTGTGATGGACAGACTATCTGAGCTGCAGTGAAGAAACTGAAATAGAATGAATTTTTTTTTTTTTGTATTTTTGTAATTCACTAGGCTGAAGGACTTCGGTCGATGGCCAATAAAAAAACAGTTATTATTATTATTATTATTTTTCTCAAGAGCATTTCATACGGATAATAAAAAAAGGAAGTGCAAAGATCTTTCAAAAAAATTTCCATTCCTTAAAAAAACAAAACTTGATTCTGAAGTCCAATGTGCGAAGGGTCAATTCGGCATTGTATTTGAAGAAAGAAGAAATATTATACGGCATGTTTCAAGTTACAAACATAAAAATATGGTTAATGCAGCAATCGTCTTCCTCGCTGACCAAATATTTCAGACATTCAAATTTTGGGTGTGAAGAAGCTTCTCTAGCAACGCTATTATATTTTCGTTTTTGTGTTGTGATAAACTTGTATGTATTATTTTTCTGTCTTCAATAAATTATTTTTTTATTTAACACTATACGGAGTAGAAAGCTGAGTAGCTGGAAGCATATAATAATGAAAATAATAATTTAATAATAACAATTTATTTCTCCTTTAAGACATCACATAAATGTATAGGAATCGTCATAGAGAGAAGAAAAAAAAATTGAAACAACAAAAACACAATGTAAACATAAAGGTAAAGCAGTTAACAATATAGAAAAAAAAGCAGAGTATTGAAAGAGAATTAAACAATATAATTATCAAAAAACTCTTGAACACTATTAAAGCATCCTTCAATCAACACCGATTTCACCTCATTTTTAAACTGTTTTCCACCAATTCCCTTAAAACGCTTAGGCAAGTGATTATGTAGTTCAATTCCAGTGAAGGTAGGTGACAACTCATATTTTTTGGTATTGTGTTTGGGAATACTTAAAATATCATAATGCCTAGTATTATAACTTTGAAACTCGGTACATGTTTTAAGATTTCTCAAATTCTGGTGAACATAAATAAGACAATTTAAAATGTATATGGAAGGAAATGTTAAAATTTTATTTTCCTTGAAAACAGGGCGACATGAGTCTCGAGGTCTCAGGTTGAAAATAAGACGAAATATTCTCTTCTGTGCAATAAATGCACGCCCAGCATCTGTGGATGAACCCCATAGAACCACATTATAGCACAAGTGACTATAGACACTACTAAAATACACTCCAACGAGAGAATCTTGTGATAGTGAACTCTTTTATAACATACGTGATCAATGTTGAAATTCCATCTTAACTTATTGTCCACGCGAACTCCCAAAAAGCTGGCATACTCTGATAACCTGAGGTCGAAGTCCGAAAGGTTCACAGTGAAATCAAGACCATCTCTCATTTGAAATTTTATAACTTTTGTTTTATCTAAATTCACAACAAAGAAGTTCACCTGGCACCACGCAGTAAATCTCCTGATAAGAGATTCACAAATACTCCTCAGCTCATCCAGATTTCGAGTTCTAATTGCCAGGGACGTATCATCAGCAAAGAGAACCATAATGCAAGCCACGATATATTGAGGAAGGTCGTTAATGAATAAGAAAAATAGAAGTGGACCCAATGCAGAACCACCCAGCTCAACCATCAAGGACCGGTCAGTGAGAAAACTGACTTCGCAAAATACAGAGTGAGTCTTTGACTCGTACAAATATTTTACTGTAGATTCTTGAGATCCAAGAAAACACTTTTTTTTACCCTTTTTTCTGAATCGGCTCGGTTTAAAAGTTAGGGATTGTTGGAAAACATAAAAAAATATTATTTTCAGTTATCACAAAAGGTTTTATCGAATGAAATGAATTTCGAGTAATTTGGCAATCATAAATAAAAAATATCTATGAAATTCGAAAAATTGGATACTTTGACCGCATGCAACTCTTTTAAAATCTATCCCCGGGTTTCATGAAGCTTGATCAGGGAATCAACGCTTGATGGACGAATAGACGTCAATTTGTTTTTAATTGATAATTCAGTCACGATCATTTAGAATATTATTCTCGCATCGAATTATGATGTTCATACATCCATTTAATTATTCTCAATTGCTATTTTTTCAATATATTAAGAATCTGTCTGTGTGGCGACCGTACTGTGAACAGCATTCCGATCGCTCCTTAAATTGTTTCAAATTTGAGGTATACATTGTTCTCTTTTTGTTTTTTCGAGTTTCTATCCATTTAACTCAGAGAAGTTCTGCTTCGTTTCGCTCTGAAATTAATATTTGAAGAAAAAACTTTCAATTATGTCACTGTGTAAACATTGTAATCAGTTGGTGAGTACTCGGAAATCGGCCAGTTTCATGTGTGGTGGATGTCATGAATATTTCCACGTGAATGGGATTTGCTGCGATGTCAATAAACATCAGGTGTCGTCATTGAAGAACATGCCAGGTACAATGTGGAGGTGTGCCGAATGCAGAGATAACGCGTCTGATCTATCCGGCCATACAGCTGTCCCAGAATTAGCTGCCGGTTCCCGCAGTTCTTCTACTCCTCGGGTATGTCCTGCTGACGTTGATGCGGGGAATGTTCGGGAGGATGCGATGGGCCGGTTGGTTGAGGTGGTACAGAGTCTTCGCGAAGCCGTCAATTTCTGCTCGGACAAGGTGACCGACTTCGAGAAGAAGCTGAGTGGTTTCAGTGAAATGGTTTCCAGGATAAAGAAGTTGGAGAAGGATAATGAATCTTTGAGGAAGGAGGTATCTTTTCTCAATAGCAAATTAAGAGTAATGAAACAACAATCTCGTTCCAGTAATATAGAGGTTCAGAATGTTCCCGAAAAAAATAAAGAAAATCTTAGAAATATTATGGTGAAACTTGTTTCTCATATCAACGCTGACTTTAATGTGGCAATGATAGATAAGATATCGAGAGTTCAATTTAAGATCAAAAATAGGCCAAAAAATATTGTTGTTAGATATGTCTCAAGAATAAATCGTGATAAATTTTTGAGTGCCTACAAAGCAAAACAGCATGATAATGGCGAGCATTCAGGAATTTCTGTTCAAGGTGTTGCTGATAGGATCTACATAAATGAACATCTGACCATGGAAAACAAAATCTTGTTTAAAGAGGTACGTTCTGCTGCGAGAGAGAAGTCCTATAAGTATGTATGGGTTCAGAATGGAAATATCATGTTGCGGAAGGACGATACATCTAGGAAAATTCATATTCACCACGACTACGATTTATCCAGTCTTTATATTGTTTTTCTTGTTATACTCTTTTTTTTGCTTTAATTTTTGGGTTTATTTCACTTTATGGCTTCAGACATTCATTATCAGAAAATCGTGGTCTCAGAACGAAACTTGAGGATTTCAAACTTAGTGTGAGTGTTAACAGTAATGATGTAATTTTTATAACTGAGTCTTGGTTCAATTCTGGTATTTACAATACTGAAGTGGTGGATCTGAGGGATTATTCGATTTTTCGTCGCGATAGGATTTCACATACCAATAAGAATATAAGAGGTGGACGAGTATTCATCGCAGTTAAGAACTATCTTAGGCCCTCGCCTCTTCAGGGTTTCCAGGGTTAGGCTAAGGATGTATCGGCTCAGATTTCATTTGGCAATCAAAAAATCTTGTTGTGTTGTGTCTACCTTCCACCAGGGTGTATGCTCTTTGTTTCACTTCTAAACTTGAATATTTGCATAAAAAAATTGAAGGTTGCTCACTTTTTATTGCTGGTGATTTCAATTGTTCAACGGTGTCTTGGATTCCCAACGACACTAATGATTGTTTCGAGGCTTCAAATGTTGATCCCAAATACCAAGAACCAAGTGATCTGTTCTCATTCTTGGAGTTGCAGCAATATAATAGTGTTAGAAATGTCAAAGATAATATTTTAGATTTAGTGCTCTGTAATAAAACTCTGATGGGAAATGTTTCACATTGCTGCAGTCCATTGACACGAGAGGTCACTTTGCACCCTTCATTAGAAATCTTTTTTCAGTCTGGTCCTTAGTTCAGTGATTTGGAGAGAAGTTTGGGTGAATGCTACCATTTCAAGGGAGCGGATTACGATCTGATCAATTCTAAGATTGTAGACATCAACTGGAAGGAGGTACTGAAAAGTGAAGACGTCAATATCAATGTTGAAATCTTCTATAAAAATGTACTAGAAGTTATTCACCAATGTTTACCAAGAGTGAAGATTCGCCATAAATTTCCATGTTATTTTAGTCATAGAACTATAATATCGATAAAACGTAAAAAAAAGCTTCATAATAAGTGGAAGGTGTATGAAGACCAGCGGCATTATTTTACCTTGGAGTAATTTTTGATTCCAAGTTGATATTTGATTCACAGGTTGACATGTTCTTCTAATAGATTATTTGGGTATTTAATTCGTCAATGTCGTCAATTTAGTGATTTGAATACTCTCAAAATTCTCCATTTTTTTTTTCATATTTTTCAGGTTGAATTTTGCGCCATAAGTGTGGTGTGCTCAGTATATGACATACATAAACCGCATTGAAAGTATTCAGAGGTGGTTTCTAAGGTTTATGAGTTTTAAGTGCACTTTTCCCCTCACACCTGGAGATCCTAAAAATTATAATATCAGACCCAAATGTTTCAATATGATCAGCTTTGAAAATCGAAGAAGGATGAATGACATTATGTTTTTCATCAAGCTCCTTAATTCTGAGCTTCAAAATAGTGATCTTCTGCAACGAATTTATTTGAACATACCTAGTAGAAGACTAACCCCAGGTTTTATAAAGCTTGATCGGGGAATCAACGCTTGATTGACGAATAGACGTCAATTAGTTTTCAACCGATCATTCAGTTATGTTCATTCAGGATATCATTCTCGCATCAAATTGTGATGTTTATACGTCCATTCAATTATTCTCAATTGCTATTTCGTCAATATATTCAGAAATGCAAATGTTTCAGAGAATTCGTTTTAAAAATCGAGTGACTGTCAAATAGTTGATCGGACAATCAAAGATCTATGAAACCCACTGTAAGGCTGACCGGCCACCGAATGCGAAGTTGAGCGAAGCTGAGCTTTTTCAATGCTAATATTATAAATGACAAACTACGAATAGAGTGACGTAGCTTGTCAATTAGCATTGAAAACGCTCAGCTACGCTCAACTTCGCATTCGGTGGCCGGTCTGCCTAAGACATTCGAGTGTTCTCCTAAGTTTCGAAATAGCAGATGCGCCAAGAATTCACCACTTCGAAGAATGACTGATTTATGTAATAATCTGAGTTTCAATTTGTTCTCCATAAGATCCATTGAAGTAAAGAGATACCTGAAGAGACTGTACTCATTATGATCATTTGATATAATTTGCATTACATATTCTTTATTGTCCCTAGTTTATGAGTGTTTTCCCTGTTATACTGTGTCTTTCCTTTGCTTGATTGGTTTCGTTTGAATTTCAACTTGCTATTTCACTTGCTCATTCAATTTAAGATGTTTATGTATCACTTCATAAAAATTTAATTTTGGTTGCAGTGATTGGACTTCAATTAGTCCGTTGTAGTCCTTATTCGAAATAAAAAAAAATTAAAGGTCTCAGTGATTTCGTTTGAGAAATCGAATGACTATCAAATCGTTGATCGGACATTCGAAGTTTTATGAAACCCGATGTAAATCTTTTTATCAGGGCTAAATCGGCAAAAATGGTACATGAAAAATTTCTTTCTTTTGACATCAATAAGCTACTGTAAAATATTTTTACGATTCAAAGACTCGCCCTTTATATTGTTACGAGACCGTTTCCCACAAGAAGCACGGAATTACATCGGAACCCTCTTGGGAACCCTAAACCGAGGATTCCTGGAAGACGACACAAGGCGTGACCACCTATTGTGACTTTTCCGTTTTTCATAATTTGAATAGTAGTTAGTTGATGTCTAGCGTTAGATAGATTCATTTTCTTGTTCTTGGTACAAATAGAGACGATATCCATTCTATTGAGTTGTCCTTTAATTATCATTGGCAACCCTAAAAAGAAATAAGTTCTCTTTAAAAATAGACTTTTGGATACGTTTTTCATAACTGGCGCTGCGAACAGGATATCGCAACGGGGTTTTAGTGAAAAGAAAAAAAAACTAAAATCAGTTTCCATGAGTGAATACGGACTCGTCCGGCCAGGCTGTTCGAAGAGTGTTCGAAGAACTCCCGGTGACTATCAAGTCTTTGTGCGGTATCACCAAGAAACCACATCGAATCAGCAGAGAATCAATTCTACCCACTCCATCCAGAAGGAAGACCATCAACTCGATCCACTTCGATTAAGGAGAAGGAACTACACACCCTAGGATGCACATCTTGGTGATGTAAGTCCATCAATCTCTTTCCTTAAACCCAGAATCCCAAAGTCCAATGACAGATACCGATTCTTCAAGTGTACTAGAAGTTATCGCCGATAATTCAGAATTATTAGAATTAGGAACAAACTTTTTGAATAACCAATTAGGTTCAGAACTATTAGAATTAGGAAAAAATTTTTCGAACAATCCATCAATTAGAAAAAAAAGATTCCAACCATATCCTTCAAGAAAAAATTTTGGAAACCTCGAAATGAATAACCAAACTTCTTCTAACCCACCTGTAGTTGACGCAATGTCAAGACAAGATATACAATTGCTTTTGAACTCAATACCTGAATTTTCTCCAGGTCAAAATTTATCAATATTTATCAATGAACTAGACAACCTTTTTATACATCTCCAAGGAAGGTTAACTCCAGACCTTACTTACGCCTTGAATTTCACAATAAGATCAAAAATTAAAGGAGAAGCGAGAGATTTCATTCCTTTCCAAAATGCTAAGGATTGGATCACCATCAGACGATCATTATTGCAAAGATACGGAGATCAACGAAATGAAGACCTATTGATTTCTGCATTAACACAATCCGTTCAGAAAAAGAACGAAAATTATTTCGATTTTCACAGTAGAATTTCAAAGAACTTGAATGACCTTTTACAATACCTGTTGGAAAAAACACTTAGATTTCAAAATACGCGTTATTCCATGTGGCATCAGGAATCTAATTCGTTACTCCCCCCTCATCAAGAAGACAATTAGTCAGTAATGAATGACATTCGCTACAATCGACATACTGCTGCTTAACCGCTTATCGCTACGTTTTTTTGGTATTTCTTCGCTATTTTCCAAAACTACTTATTTCACTGTGACTCTAGTGAAAGTGCTGTGTTGCTGTGCACACTAAGAATTCAACAGTGCTGTATTGCTGACTTGAAGAAGAGCTCAATCGACCGTTGGCACTGACAAAATTGGAGCTACAACATCCAGGTGAGGTTTCTGATACCGCCGTTTTTTTTTAATACAGTTCATTTTATCTCAACAACTTAAGAGCTATCATTTTCGCCAACATTTTGATCCTTCTGTAGCCGGATATAAACAATGTTTTCATCTTAAAATTCAAAATTTTCATGGCAGTTTCAAATTGATCGCATGTGCGTGGAGATCGCCAATCACTCGTATTCAGAAAGGTTACCGCTTTCAATAGAAGCTCGTCAGATTTTCCAATTATTTGATGCAGTTATTATAGTTTTAAAGGATATATAATCAATTTTATTGAAGTTCCTGAAAAACGCCATGTCAACCTGGCGTACTAGTCTTCGAATGAAAGCAGCAGATTGGTCCATTACAACAGGACCTATTTCAATAAGACGCGGAATTTTCCAAGGGGACTCGCTGAGCCCTTTGTGGTTCTGCATGGCCCTGAATCCCTTGTCTCATAGATTGAATTCTACGGACTACGGATTTTCCATCAAGAGCGGCAGTAGAACTATGATGAAACTGAATCATCTCCTTTACATGGATGACTTGAAACTCTTCGCATCTACCAAAAAACAAACGCAATTGATGCTGAAAATGGTGGAAGGATTCTCGGAAGACATCAAAATGAAGTTTGGACTAGAAAAATGTCGACTGCTAAACATAACGAGAGGAAAAATAGAAGATGGTACGTTCAAACTCAGGGAAGGTGCAGAAATTGAAGCATTAAAGGAAGGAGACACATACAAGTATCTAGGCATAAAACAGGCAAAAAAAATCAATCAGACCCAGATGAAGAAAGAATTAACGGAGGAGTTCACCCGAAGATTGAGGAGGATTATGAGAACTGGTCTTAACAGCAAGAATCTGATAAAAGCGATTAACACCTACGCTTGCTCGGCGCTGAGCTATTCATTTGGTATTATCTCTTGGACGACCACCGATTTAGCAGTTTTACAGAGAAAAATATGGACGATGCTGACTAAACAAAATAAACATCACCCCAAAAGCTCAATAGAACGGACAGAGCTGCCACGACATCTTGGGGGTAGAGGAATTGTTGACTTGTCCAACCGTATGTCCTAGGAAGTTGAAGGACTTCTAAAATATTTCTTGGGCAAGGCAGCTTCGTCAGAACTCCATCGAGTAGTTTGTGTTGCTGATAGTTCTAAACCATTAACGCTACAACAGGATCACTTGGAAACCATCGAACACTCTGCAGAAAGTAAAATGCAGAAACTGATTGGCAAACCTTTGCATGAGAGGCACCAGAACGAGGTCAACCATGATTACGTCGACATATCTGCGTCGAACTACTGGTTGACTTCCGGAAGGTTGTTTCCTGAGACAGAGGGCTTCATGCTCGCCATCCAGGATCAGGTGATTCCAACAAGAAATTACATGAAGTACATCGCCACGGATGCCTCAGTGGCGGACGATAGCTGTCGTTATGGCTGTGCGACACATGAAACTATCCAGCACATCACCGGGGGATGTCAGAAGTTCGCGGGCACGGAGTACAAAAATAGACATGATGCTGTTGCCAAGATTCCTCACCAAGAATTGGCACTAAAACACCAACTTCTAACTTCGAAAAAGGTTCCTTATTACAATTACCATCCGGATGCTGTGCTGGAAAACGAACATCACAAGCTCTACTGGGATTGCACGGTTCTCACAGACCGGAAAATAACCCACAATAGACCAGACCTCATATTGCTCAATAAGGATGAGGACAGAGCACTATTCATCGACGTGGCAATTCCAAATAATAACAATCTTCTAGATAGGCACACTGAGAAAATTTCAAAATACAGGGATCTCGAGGAACAAACCAGAAGACAGTGGAAGCTGTCAAGACCATCCCTATTGTCATTTCATCTACAGGCCTGATACCGAAGAAACTACTAGAGAACTTGAGGAAACTTCAGTTGGACGAAAATATCTATAGAGTCATGCAGAAGGCGGTACTGCTCGGAACGGCGAGAACTGTACTCAAGTACATGGGGAATGCAGAGGAACACCGTCTGCTCCGACGGGAAGTGCGGGTGGAGCAGGAACCCAACCTACAGCAGGAAGGCGAGGAGCGACCCGGACCCGACCACCACCACGAGCCCGAAAACCTGGAAAGGGCTCCAACAGAGCTTGATCCTTTCGATATCTGAGATATCTGGGATAAGTGAATTTTCCTCTGGAGAGGAATGTGAAAGCCGCAAGGCTGAAGTCATAATAATAATAATGTTTATTTCATAAATGAACAAAATACAAACTGAAATTTACTATTTTTACAATGAAAAACATCCAAGAAAACTAACCGTAACATACGAAATAAACAGAAAGCAATATTCTCGAAGGTGCGATCCCGTAGGATTGAACCTTGTGTGAGAATGGAAAACAAAAGTCAAAGTTCATAGGTAATGATGTCATTTCCGCAATTTTCCAGCAGAGGGCAGACTAAAGATGTAATACGAATTAACTGAAGACTCCAGGACTAGTGGTTTATCAAGTAATAGGTATTCTTGATGTCTATTAAACTGGCTATGAAGTGTCTCGACTGACTCAGGATCCAACCTTTTATTTTCCTCTTAAAAGTAGCCATTATATCGGGCATCTTCAAGACTTGAGGGATACTATTATAAACTCGAGGTGCAAGGAACAGATGCGATCTCAATTCTGAAGAGCTCGTCAGATGGAAAACGATAATGCTTATTGAAAATTACTTTCAGAATCCATTTCTGTGTTATTTCGAGCTTGTGTATATGAGTTTTGACAATTCCTCCCCAGCCCAGTAAACCATACGTTAAATGAGGCTGCACCAATACCAAGTATAGTGTTCTTAACAATTTAGTATCACAGAACTTTTTGAGATTTTTAAATTTCACTATCAGAGTTCTCAATTTTCGGACTATTTTATCGATGTGTTGTTTCCATGTGAGGTGTCTGTCCAACACAACACCCAAGTATTTTACTGTGTCCGCTGAGCGTATCAAGCAATGATCATCAACCACCAATGAAGTAAAAGTGGGGCAAAATGCGACAGAGTTGCTGAAAGGAACGAAAACAGTTTTATTTATATTGAGAGTCAATCTTTTATACCGCAGGTATTCTGATATTTTGTGGAAGTCACTTTCCGCAATCCTTTTTAATTTTTGCCATGTCTCAGCTTCCAGAAACACAGCAGTATCGTCCGCAAAGGAAATTATTCTTGATTTCGTCCCAAGTCCAAACAAGGAGTTTGTGTAAATTAAAAACAGGATTGGGCCGAGAATGGTACCCTGGGGTACCCCTGTAGTAACTGCAGTGGAGGAGCTCAACGAGTCTCCAATTTGGACGCACTGACTTCTTCCGGTTAGAAAACTTTTGAACCAATCTAAAGTTATCCCGACAAAACCATACTCCTCTAGAGTTCTGAGAAACTCCTCATGGTCAACCGAATCGAATGCCTTCGCTATATCGAGAAATATACATAAGCATGGTTTAGACTTGTCCAAACAGTCATATATCATAGATGTTAGCTGTGCTATCGCATCCTGTGTTGAAACTCCCCTCCGAAATCCATACTGCCGATCACTCAAAACATTACAGGCATCCAGAAACTTCATTGTTCTTTTGTGAACAATTTTCTCAAAAATCTTTGATAGATTTGAGGTTAGGGATATGGGTCGGTAATTGTCCATAAGATGTTTACCAGACTTAAACAGAGGTCTCACCACGGCCGATTTCAAAACCGTCGGAAATTGTCCACTCCTCAATGATAGATTTATAAGGTATATTGAAGGCTTCACTATATTTGGGCCAATGTTCTTCAAGGTTGTCGATGATATTTTATCCAAACCAGGTGCTTTGTGTGATTTCAATTGACTTATCAGTTCCAAAACCTCTGCTTCATTAGTCAACTCCAATACCATCTTTGAGTTTTTCTTTGGTTGATCTTCGGACTGTCGGGTTTTTTATTCGATATCACCTGCCACAGCTTTCTTGGATTCGCCGAGTTTTTCGATATTTGTTTTTTGTAATAATCAATATTCGTTATTCTTATAAGTTCTTCTAGATGGTTTTTGTATTGCCTGTATCTCCCGATCATGTCTGGGTCTGAATTCCTTCCTTCTTTCAGCTGCTTGTACATGTTGTTTTT
Organism: Coccinella septempunctata; assembly: GCF_907165205.1. Lineage (NCBI taxonomy): Eukaryota > Metazoa > Arthropoda > Insecta > Coleoptera > Coccinellidae > Coccinella > Coccinella septempunctata. The sequence goes on along the minus strand of NC_058193.1, from coordinate 13,254,629 downwards.
CTTTTCGACTGATTTCATAATTCCTGGTGTTATCCAATCCTTTCTTTTCTTAATGAGTTTAATGGAGTAAGTGCTTCTTTCTATCAGCTGTTTCAATCTACAGATGAACGCCTCCGCAGCCACGTCTATATTCTCATTTTCATAAACTGCCGTCCATGGTTCCCTCTTCAATGACTCGTTTAAATCTGGGTATTTAATAATTCTTTTAGTATTAAGGGTTTTTTGAGTGCTCGCAGATTGCTCCCTCCACAGCACAAGGGCTACGGGGTAATGGTCAGTGATGTCAACCTGTAAAGCCAACGAACCAACGTTTTCAACTTGTATTTCAGCTTTAAAAAATATGTGATCAACACAAGTGCCGCTTTGTGGTCGGGTTACCGCGTTTATACCTGAAAGAAGTCCTTGCTCGCTCAGTATATTCTGATATTCTTGGATGCTATTTTCATCAGAAAATAAATCCATATTGGTATCGCCCACGAGCAAGTTCACATTGCTTGTCATCCCGACATCATTGAACAGCAGGGTCAGACTTTCATTGAAAACATCTTTTGATATAAATTGTGATGATAGTTTAGTGTCTGAAAATATAATGAAATGAAAGTTTTAGCGGCATGCAGACAGGAATTGAATTCTGAAAAAAGTACTTTTTTTTTTGATACCCCACATTGCACCACTGGGGTATGCCCTGCAGTACTTATGTTCAACCGAAAATTAAGAACAAGGTTAGATTTGATGTTGCCAAATCGGGTTAAGAATAATGTGGAAATTGAACAAACCAAGTTATTTAATAATGTTAAAAAAGCGGAATATAACCAAAAACGGAATTATTTAGGGCGTAAGAATGTGAAATATTTTGTGGGAGGAGTAGTGTTAGCTAAGGACTATAGAATGGTCAATAAAGTAAATTGGATAAGAGGTATAGTAAGCAAAATGATTGGCAATTGCACATATTTTATAGAAATTCCAGAATTAAAAGTTATTTGAAAAAGACACGCCAATCAACTATGTAAAACTTATCAACCCCATCATGTTAATGGCACTAATATATCAAGGGAACATTCTAAAGATGTTAGTGAAAATTCTAATGAAAATGTTAATGAAGATGTTAATCTAGATTGTAAAGATGATTGTTCAGAAAATAGGGTAGAGCCCAAACAGGACCTGTTGGTTAGAAATAGACCGAAAAGAGAGATTACACCGGTGATCAGATTTGGTTATGATTGTAAATAAATGGTAATTATATATTAAGATTTAATAATAATAATTGTAGCATTAGGTGGTGAACTGAGTAAGAACTTAGGAGAGGAAGTGTAAGTGTTAATGATTATATTATTAACGAGTTTGCGCTATGTTTGTGAAATGGGAAATCTGGGGGAAAACAGATGGACTTCGCTCTCGGACAGTCTTAAGAACCTCAGTTGTATTATGGATTTTGAATAAAGATCAATATACAATATTATTATTGTAACTGTATAATTCTTAATTACTATAACCCGAGATCAGTATATCACAATTATGAAAAGCAATGGTCCCAAGTGGGAACCTTGAGGGACATGGGACGTCGACGTGAAATATCTCGACTTGAATCTCTCGACCGAAACAAACTGCGACCTGTTACATAAGTATGATTCGAACCAACGTAGTAGTGAACCGCATACCCCAACCCTGTACAGCTTAGCAATCAGTTTAGGAATATGAATCTTATCGAAAGCTTTACTGAAGTCAGTGAACACTACATCTACTTGAATTCCATTATTTAAATGGTCCTGCAAATATTCAACAAAAGTGATTAAGTTTTTTTCAACTGAGGGGCCTTCAAAGAAACCGTGCCGTTCATGAATTATCTATGCCTTAACCAGATGAAACAGATGAGGGTAGAGTAATGATTCAAAAACCCTTTCAAAAAGACAGAGCTTACTTATGGGTCGATAATTATTTATTTTATCTTTACATCCTGATTCATGTACTGGAGTTATACAAACTTCCTTCCAGCGGTCTGGGAATAACCCACTTTCCAATGACTCATTGAATATAATTGTCAAGGGAATAGAAAGCGAGGTACTGCATGATTGGAGGAAAAAACTGAAAATTGAATCAGAACCGGCACCCTTTTTACGATTCAACCCATAGAGAGCACGCTATACTTCAGTATTTTCAAAATGAATGTTGCTCAAAAAGAAGGGACTATTTTCATTTTTCATTTCAACCTCATCAATAACGGGATCAGATTGAACATAAACCTTCTCAAAAAATTCCGCAAAAAGATCACTTATATCTTTCCCTCCAGTAGCTGTTTTGTTGTCAAATGACATGTCGTTAGGACATCCCTGGGTTTTACGTTTAGCTGAGACAAAGTGAAAAAATCTACTAGGATTTTCTGATATCTCGGATTCAACCGATCTCCTGTAATCGTCATAATCTTGCCGAATAAATTGTTTACATGAGGCGCGCAATTTTTTGATTTCGAGGTGATCCGACAGGTTATTATAAGTTTTCCATTTTTTGGGAAATTTAATTTTACGGTGTATCAGTTTTCTAGTCTCATGAGAGAAATAAGGTGAAAATTTAGATTTTTTTTGCATTTTGGGCACACAAGCTTCAATTATGTCATACAAAATTTCATAAATTTCATCACATCTTATAACCTCACCCATCTGTTCACCATTAGACAAGATCAAGAGTTTTTCCATTACAATTAGTGATTGAATTAAATTGACATAATTCGAGAATAGAGAAGCCATCAATTAAATCATCATATTTGCTTAAAACATTAATTGGCTCAAGTAAACCATTTGATTGATAATTATTATTAAAAAAAGAAAAGAGAGGAGGTTTACACCTATAAACTCTCATGAAATACAATAAAAAGAAAAAGAAATATATCAAATGCACGCAATAAGCTCTGAAGTCACAAAAAAAAAAACAAAATTAGTAGCTAAGTGCATCCAAACGGTTCTTGAAGGCATTCAGACTAGGAGCGCAAGCAATGTAGCCCGGTAGGGAGTTCCACCTGTCGAATATCCTGTTGGTCAAAAAATGCTGTCTGTGAATCGTGTGATACTTTTCGTGATAAAGTTTCAGCTGATGACCTCTAAGGTTGTTGGTATTAAGAGTATAAAGGTGCTGGAGGTCACAACCGAACAATCCATTCAGCGCTCTATATGTAATTATCAGGTCGCCACGCTCGCGACGTTCCATAAAAGTACGGAGACCGAAGAGGCGTAATCTTTCCTGATAAGAAGGCCGAACAACACCAAACGGCACTCGCGTTGCACTACGCTGAACTCTTTCGAGACGTTCACGATCACGCACTAATGTGGGCGCCCAGACAGGACCGGCGTACTCCAGGATAGGTCGCACATAGTTGTTGTATAGTATCTTTGCCGAACCTACCGAACACCGAGGAAATGCCTTCCGGATCAAGTATAGCACTCTCCTAGCCCTCGCGACAACCCCATCTATGTGAGCAGACCAAGATAAATCCGACGACACAATCACTCCGAGGTCGCTGTGCCGCTCGACAGCTTGAAGAGGAACATCATCGATGTAATAGCATCGGCGTGGATTGTTTCTTCCCAAATAAAGCACCTTGCACTTCCCAACATTCAGGGGAAGAAGCCACTCACGACACCACTCAGCTATACGATTCAGATCCCTCTGAATCGTAGAAGAACGCGCCTCGGCAAATATCCTAAAGTCATCTGCGTAAGAGGAACAAGAAGACAAAACAGCCAGTGGGAGATCAGCCACGTATATCAGAAAAAGCAGTGGCCCAAGGACAGAGCCCTGTGGGACACCACTCGTTACAGGCTCGTTCTGGGACAGTGATGCACCGACCCTAACCGCAAACCGGCGTTCACTCAGAAATGATTCGATCCAACGAAGTAACTCCCCCCTAATGCCGAAATGTTCCAGCTTGTGAAGAAGTCTCCTCCTGGGAACGCGATCGAATGCTCTTGAGAAATCCAAATATACCACATCAACAGGATTATTCGAATCGAGAGATTTAGTCCATGCATTCAGGGACTCAAGCAGGCACGTTATCACCGAGCGGCCCGGAACAAAACCGTGTTGACAGTCGGGTATCGTTTTGTTGGAGATCAAGAAAGGTAGCATGCGCGAGCAGATGACCTTTTCAGCAATCTTCGACACAATGGAAGTCAGACTGATAGGCCTATAGTTGGATGCTGAGTGTCTGTCTCCTGCCTTGAAGATAGGCGTTATTCTCGCCAAACGCCATGCCTTCGGCACCCGAGCCGAACTAAAAGAGGAACGGATGATCTCAGTCAGAGGCTTGGAAATCTGATCGGCGCAAGATTTTAAAACAATGGCGGGAAGATCATCTGGTACAGGGGCGCTAGAGGGATCAAGCTGACTCAACAATCTTCCAACCTCCTTCTCAGTCACCTCGACACAGTCCAAAGAAGCAGCAGACCGAGCGGCCCCAACCTCCGGCACAACCCCAGGAGGCTCTCGAGTGAATGCCTCAGCAAAGCACTCAGCAAATACAGCAGCTGTTTCATCGTCATTGCGACAAACATCATCAGGTGTTCTACGCAACGAAGGAATAGTGACCTTCGAATTAAGCATCGAGCGAACATGTTTGAAAAATTTTTTACGGTTCCTCGAGGAGGCAATCCGATCCTCATAACTTCTCCTGGCATCACCGAGGAGAGCAGACAAACGGTTGGAGCATCGGCGATGATTGTCGTAATCTTCCCTAGTTCTATGTCGTAGGTATCGCTGCCATAGATTTCTTTTCGTACGGATAACACTCAGAATACGTTCATTTATCCAAGGTTTGGATGGATTAACTCTAGTGGTCCTTGTATGCGAACAAGATTTTATTTCATTGGAGAGTAGATTGTGAAATGAGTCCCACTTAGCGTCGACATCCTCACAACTAAGAGCCTCATCCCAATTTATGCCAGATAAATTATTCCTCAGCTGGTCGAAGTCAATCTTTGTGTGAGTTTTTACGATTGATTTTAATCTCGGGACATAGGAAAATTGAACTCGAGCAGATATAACAGAATGGTCAGAACGCCCGATCGGCTGATGATACTGTACACCGCAGATAAGGTCCTTATCATTGGTTATCACTAAGTCCAAGGTGGAGGGGTTTTGTCCGTGACAATAGCGTGTTGGGCGATCAATGAGCTGAACTAGACCGGCCTCCTCAAGGGCTGAGAGAAATGATGCAGACAGGGAGCTGGATGACGACGGCGAAGCCGGACCATTGGTCCACACGATGTCTGAGTAATTGAAGTCTCCAGTTATTATGAGGTTCCGATTAGCAAGCGAAAGAGAGATCATGAGTTCACAAAGAAGGGAATCTGAAGTGGAAGCATGGGGGCGATATATGCAACCAATTAATGCGGAAAAATTATCGGTAGTCAGCCGAAGAAATAGATTATCTATACCGGGTAAGTCATGAACATGGGCTTGAACCCTGAATGATCTCACTATCTTATGTGAGAGATATATACAAACTCCATCAAAACCAACGTTGATGTCACCATCACGACGATATAGTTCGAACCCTGGAATTTTGAAGCAGCTATCTGGAATACCATCATGTAGCCAAGTTTCAGTGCTGCAAATAATCTCAGGTTTCAGAAGGGAAACAGTTGCGCACAATTCATCCAGCTTATTCTTGATCGACCTCGCATTTGTGTACATGATGGTCCAGTCATGAAATGAACAGCTTAGTTTTTTCGCTGCGATGAATGTCCCACATCGATAACAGTTGGAATTCCTCTCACATATTTTATAGTAAGATTCGTTTCTCCACGAGATTGACGAGCCTTCAAGTTCTCCCTTGCCCTCTGCAAACAGGAGATCTGATAAGGAGTAGCATCATCAGATATAGTAACTCCGCTGAAAACAGCTGAAGTTGAGATGAGCTTCTTGTTTCTCAATATCGTCCGGGCAGTAACAGGGTTCGAGAATTTAATTAACAAAGGTCGCGGTTTCTCCCCCTTCCTTTTACCAATTCTGTTTTGCGAAATAATATGTTGTGTACCAGGAGGATAAATATGGCCTACAATATTGTGAGCTACGACACCATCTGAGGGGTCATCGGCTGTCTCCGGCAAATTCCTGAGGATCAAGTTGTGTGATCTGCGCACTCTCTTCAAGATCTCAGACGAGTCCACTCCAGATTGATCACTGTCATTTTCAACCTTAGCCAAAACTCCACTCGTTCTTTCCTGTAGGCCCGCGATGTCATCCCTCAGAGCAACCAAATCGTTAGATAGCGAGGAGTAATTATTTTCGCAACAGAGCAGTTGTGATTCATGTTTTTCCAGCAAAACTTTATTATGCTCAATATCCGAAGAACATTTTGCTACCTGATTCGACAGAAGTTCCTGTGACATTCGAATGGAGTTAATGTCATCCCTGATTGAAACAACATTGGTTGTGAGTGAGTCCAACTTAGCCATCAACTCCTTAAAATGACGCATTGTAAGTGGAGCATCATCAGACTCAGCCCGGCCTGCCGAAGTTGTGGGGCAGCTTGATGAAGCAGAATTGGTGGGAACATTTCTTCCCCTTCGAGATCTCGAGCAATAACTGCAAATCCACTTCCTACAATCCAACGTCGTATTGGCACAAGCAAGATGGAATTTATTAGCGCACTGTGAGCATGAGACTGATTTATCGCTCAACTCTAGTGCTTTCGAACAACCGAAACAACTAGACATAATGCAGATAAAATTTTTAGTTTGTACGATATTATAATAAACTCAACGTGTATGGATGTCTTTAGAATGAAATCGCCGTGCGCTGGTATTAGGAGCACGAAATATGTGCGTCGAAGCAACAATAAAGGAGTACACGACGCTAAGATCTAGCAGTGTAAAGGAAATGGAAACATTCAAAGACTCTTCACCTTCTTGGGCCTCTAAGAAAGACTTACACAGAAATAGGAGGGCCACGGATATAGGAATAAATGATAAGAAGGATATTCTCTATGAAACAAGTCAAAAAAAAAAAAAAAAACCTCGATGCACCGAATAATATCACACGTCGGCCAGCGTGATCCTCAGTTACCGCATACAGAAGCAAGTATCGCGCAGTATCTGACAAGCGGAAAAACAAACATAAACATAAACACAAGATCCAAATCGCAATATCAACCAGAAACCAAAATTCATTCAGAAAAATATTGAAAAAACCCAATTATGGAACCTTTACCTCGGTACCTGTGCAAGATAAAAACTTCAAACGGAGCTTTGTGAAACAAAACAAAGTCAAAACAAGGAGCACTACCCGAATACGTCTTTTTCAAGAGCGAATCACGCACTATGATAATCTATCCATGATATCTCCGGCAAGTTGAAATCTCCAACTGAAACAATTGTATACTCATTCGACTTTTGTTTGATGTAATTCAATTTATTGGTGAAATACTGTATTGCACTTAAATCGGAGGAATATAGGCACAGCATAAAAGGATTTTAATATGTTTGACGGTGATTTTTACCCAAACATCCTCTGATTCGCTCTCAAACTCCTGGACCCGTGAAGGTTTCAGTTTATTTTTGATTGCAATGAAGACACCCCCTCCATTTCTTTTCGAGTTAGATGTTGTGTAGCGATCCCTCCGAAAAACCAAGTATCGCATCACGTCTACGACCTCCTCATCGAAAACTCCACCATTCAACCAGGACTCAGTTATAAAAACTAAATCGTGATCGTTTGCACTTAAAATCAATCTGAAGTTATCCACCTTAGTTCTCAAGCCACGCACATTTTGATAGTAAGCACTTATTAATGAAGCCATTATGAACTTAATGTATATACAAAACAAAAAGCAAAAAAAAATATAGCTAGACTCACAGCCGATTCAAATCGTCCTTAGAGGAAACGTGCAGGATCCGAGAGGTTTCGCTCTTCCGGATCAGAACGTTGCCATTTTGAGTCCATACAAATTTGAATTGCTTGCTTCTCGCGATCTCACGGGCCTGCTTGAATATCTTCTTGTTCGCAAGAGTGAAGTGCTCATTGATGTAGAGCTTTTCAGCTACACCAACCAGTCCCCCACGGGTTGCTTTCTCGGAAAGACGCTTTTTTCGGTATGCAGCAAGAAAATTGTCGCGGGTTATCTTGGACACGAATCGCACAATTATATTCTTGTGGATATCCTCGTCACCACATCCAATAAATTCTTGCCAGTTTTATCAGGAACATTATGAATCTCGACATTATTCTGCCTGTTAAAACGTTCAGTATTATCTAATCTTAAAGTAAGCGTGGTTACTTATTTCCTTAGTAAAGCATTCTCGTTCTCGAGCTTGGTGAGAAAAGCAATCACACCCTTAATTTCCAGTAGCTCATCCTCAAAATCAGTTATCTTGTCGCAACAGAAGTTTACTGACTGCTTCAAATCCCTCATACTACAAGATCCCGCTGCAGAATCACTACGTTCATTACGTATAGAGTCAAACACACATTTTTACATACGTTTATGAATAGTAGAATACACTGATAACACCGCAGCCGGTCAAAAGTGGCCGCAAAAATTTTTAATTAAATTAATGTTAATCAATATTCCAAGAGAAATTTCGTTCACTCCGTTTTGAAATAAAATATCATCCACATCATAGCAATGCATGTAAAGAATACTAAAATCCATAGCTGCCGTTGCACACTCGGCCGCAACTACATCGCAGCCAGGTGTAAGCAGGTAACATTTCGATGTATCTCTACTTTCATGACGAACACGGATGTTTTTGATATCAAATTAAAGTTTTTTTTTTCGAATATGATGATATATGGCTGCCTGTGAAAAAATGGCCGCAAGTTAGGTATTTAAGCCATTGCGCATGCATCGATAGATATGATTCTTAGCCGGCGGCTCAAGCAATAGTAGGAACGACTTAGTATTTACAAAATTATAATTACGTAATGAATATTATGAAAAAAACTTAAAGTATTAAGAGATTTATTTTATAATAAAAAATTATTTATTCATCAAGTACGAATGTAATTAAATCTGAAGAATTTTTTTTCGTGTTTCTTCAAAGTCAGTCTCTTGAATCAAGTTATATTTTATATCAGTGTTTTACGTTTTCTAGTCCAAGTCCAATTCCTCGCTGCTTTCACAATCGCAGTTGTCACTATCGTCGTCGCAATCAGAGTTTTTTTGATCATCTGAAAATGTGTTAGCTCAATTACATAATACATTTTCTACTTTTATCGGAGTTGAACTTCCCAGAAACCATGTTGGTTTCAGGGCACCATCCAGAAGCAGCCAAACATTTATTCTCCGCACTAAACTTCAACCAGTGGTACTTAGTAGCATTGAGCAATATCGAATTGACGAAAATCGTCCGTAGCACCTTTTGTTTTAATGACTTCCTAAACGATAAAATGTGGTTTGAAACAAACCCTTTGATTTTTTTTTATGAATTTTTCATCATTCTCTCTTGCCGCATACATTTTGTTGAACATGATAAATCGTCCAGTGTCTTTGAATGAACTTTGGTGAGACTTATCATCTTTTAAAAAAATTCTTTTTATGTTTCGATATTAATTTATTTGGACCTTATTCTTATTAGAATCTATTTTATGCATTGCGCCCGTACTCTCAATATTCGTATAGCGCCCGACGAAGGGTTAATACATAAATAATATCAACAGCGTTGTGTACAACGAACTCTAACACGTGGTTATAATATAAGATTAATTCAGATGCACTATTGAGAACCCTAAGATTCCTTCCACACCACGGCTTTTTACCGGAAAACAACCGAATGAAAAATTATTTATTCATCGGGTTTTATCCGTACGGTGGGCACATCAAGCTCTCGAATCTCGAGGCGATAAGTGCCGCCGAAAGTGCAGTCTGGTTGTTTTCCAGTGCGAAACTAAACAGGAACATGTGTGAAATATCCCATAATATCAGTAGATATAATTCGGAACATCGGGTAAGAACCCGATGGTGCGAAATGAGTCTAACTCTCTTTCATTTTATTTCGGATATCTCGCTAGTTTAACAGATGGCAGACCTTACTTGCGGCTATTTTTTCACAGGCAGCCATACATCATCCTATTCGAAAAAAAAATTAGCTTTAATTTGATATCAAAAACATCCGTGTGCGCCATGAACGTAGAAATACGTCGAAATGTTACCTGCTTACACCTGGCTGCGAGGTAGTTGCGGCCGTGTGTGCAACGGCAGCTATAGATTTTAGTATTCTTTACACGCATTGTTTTGATGTGGATGATATTTTATTTCAAAACGGAGTGAATGAAATTTCTCTTGGAGTATTGATACACATTAATTTAATCAAAATTACTTGCGGTCACTTTTGACAGGCTGCGGTGTTATCAGTGTATTCTCCTAGACATAAACGTATGTGAAAATGTGATTTGTCTCTGTACGCAATGAACGTAGTAATTCTGCAGTGGGATCTCAGACTATCAATTCTTTGGTTAGCTGAGAAATAATACGGCTCAAATCCGCCGAAGCCAAGCCATCCGCCAATTCATTGTTTCCATTATTCCCCCTCTACTCATTCGAGACACATCTCGCGATCGATGACTCATCACAGTGATCTGCGGTGACCCCGTATTGGCTGATCAGGAATCCTCTCGAGCATCAGGGGAATCCACTCTGCAAGAAGAATACTTCCATCCGGCACCGGGCAATCCCCTGATAACCGCTCAAGGAGATATAGGAAAGGAGGCGCAAGTCACCAGTTCGTCGGGAAAATTATGACGTCATTGGACGCTTATGTCAAGCAAAATTGACAGAACTGGTGTCTTTAGCAGTGGCGTAGTTTAACAAAATTATTTAGAATAATGGTTAGGAAAGATTAGAGACAACAAAAATTTACTTCGTCGTTAGTGAGTGCTGAGAAGTTATTGGTACTTTGTGAATAAGTTTGTCAATGTAGAAAATGTTGCATAATTGAAATGCGAGTGCGTTATTTCGAAAACTGAAATTTGAATGTTGAATGTTCAGTCTATAGTTAATAATTATTCAATTCATTTTGCAGATCCTTATTCGAAATTCGCTCGATGGAATTCAAAATGATGTGCAATATTTTTCAGGTCTACAGTACAAGAAAATGCTAGGATTCAAAGGTTGATTTAGATATTTTGAATGAAAAATCCCTATTGATAGAGATATCGACAAGCTGAAAAATATCAAAAAAGGCCTAGTGACAAAAATTAACAATAAAATTGATTGTCGGAAAGATTTGCTGAGTTGCTTTCTGAGTCTGAGAAAAGTTATTCATGTCAAATATTTTAATATGCTAGTTAAAAAGCTGAAGGGATAAGGGATTTCTCTTTGTACTGACAAATTGGCAACAATATGCACAAAACAATTAATTAATTCCTGTTTTTTGCTTCCTTCATGGAATAAATTTTTTCTGTAGATCCCACATATGCATATTATTTCGCCCCGTTTCTTCAATGCTCCCTTCTCCACCTTTTTCAGCAATGTTTCATTTTGATTTGTAACGATGATCCATTCTCACATATTTAAGTTTGTCCTATCTGCTTTTAGACACTTAGGCTATACATTTTTTATTAGGGAGCTAAAAGTCCTATTTGAATGATATAAGATGATTGTTGAGTATTTCTCATTCACCTCGTTTCAAGATATATCAGTATATAGAGAATATTTTATAGGTAAGTTCAAGGTATATACCAAAAAATAATACTACATTTTAAATATTTTCACCTATGATATTATGACAGCACATTGTAAGGCAATAGTGAAACACGAGACAGCTAATTACATGTCTAAGAAGATACAGTTATAAAACATTAATGAGAAGCTACAATCGAGATGGTGAGGTTGCATTGGTTCACATTTATTTCAATTATCTCTTAACTAATCCATTTAATGATAAGCTTCTGTGTGAATCATTATCTAAGCTACTACAGTTTTTTTCTTTTTATTTATTACGACATTGGTTTCACTCTATCAAACCAACTTATAGAACTGTAAAAGTTCGTCCCTGAGCCATATGATAATTTTTTCCTACTCAACATATCCATATTGATTCAAATAATGACTGCACCATTTTATTTCTTTCACAAAGCTCATTTATGGTATTTTTCTAGTAAACTTCTAGTCGAGACACTTCTTTTAGAAGTTCCAATAACAGTTAGCCATTATAGGATAGTGTTTTCCTGCAGTACCTGGAATTAAACCTCTTATCCGGAAACAATATATCCAAAAACAACAACATTTAATTGGAAGAAATTTCCTACTAATCTGTTGGGCAAAACAAGGACAAATATGACTGCGTTATTTGTTATTTTGACAATGAGAAAACATCCTTGAAAAACTTTAACAAAAGAACAGGGTGGAAGTTAATGAACCTTGCATACTAGGATTGTTTCCTTTTCTATAGTCTGCTTATTTTACAAAGTACATGCAGGTATTTGATGTGCCTCAAGTTAACTGTTGACATATACACCAATTATGTATTTCCTTTTGCTAAAATTTCTAGCGTATGTGTTTAACATTTCAATGGGAACTCAATGAGAAAATTCATTAGGGAGCACATGTAATAATGCAAAATTATTTTATATACCCAGCCTTTCTGAGTTGAGAATTGAAATAATAGATTGGTTTTCAGCCCATTTCTGACAAGTTTGAAGGTAATTTTTGAAATATCATATTTACTATTAATAAATGTATCACGAAAAACTGAATTGCTTTCCACTATTGTACTTGTTCATCAATTAGACATAGTTTATACTTATATTGTTTTCTCACATATTTCCTGAGAGTTCATCTTTACTCATCTGTCTTTCCTAAATCATGATACTTACTCAAGTAAACTCTTATATTATCCAGCAGTTTTCGTTGTCCTATTGCATTTTTTCCACAGGTATATATAGGTCATCATCATCATCATTGCTGTATCCCGTTACCGGAAATAAATCTACAAAAAGAAGAAAAAAAAATATTCGACTTGTAATTTCTTAGTGCTAGTTGCGACTGTGTGCCCTCCTGTGACTAAAGAGACCTAACCGTGACCTGCAGATCCTTCCACACTCAGGGCATGGATAGTCACCAACCAGATCTGGCCGCCGCTGTATCCTTCTCGATTCTCCATTATAACTGTGTACCAAAGACCTCCACTGTGACCTGTCTAACGCTAGTTGTTCCCAGTTATGATTGGCATTAACTGATTTTAGGGATTGATGTAGTGTATCCTTAAACCGCTTATACTGGCCTCCTGGTTTCCAGGCTCCCTCAGTGAATTCGCCATATAGAGCCATTTTGGGGAGTCTTGTGTCTTGCATCCTCAGAATGTGGCCGCTCCATCTGAGTCGGGCCCTCGTTACTTGAGTCTCAATTGTTGTACAACTCGCGCGTTGCAAGACTTCTGCATTCGAAACTTTGTGGAACCATCTGATGTGCATTATCTGTCTTAGATGACGTTGTAGCGTTTGTTCAGCTTGAACAAACGCCTGTAGGGCGTCCAGCTTTCGCTTCCGTAAAGAAGCGTTGGGAGGACCACTGCTCTGTGAAGAGCTGTCTTGGTCTTCAGATTGAGGTCGTGATTTTTTATTATTATTATTATTATTATCATTACAATTAGAGTTAAGGATAACCTATGTAACTCACAATAAAAAAAAAAAAATTACATACGGCTCATGCTTGTGAATTCGGAAAGAAAAAAAAAAACAAAAAAAATTAGATTGAATTAAAGTAACGAAATACTGTCCATATAAAAGAAAAACTAAGTCCTCCACTGAAAATGAAACTCGCACTTCCAACTGGTCACAAGTATCTACCGGAGCTCCATGCGTCCCATCTGTTTTTGAAGCTGTTAACACTAGGGGCGTTGACGACACTGTGGGGCAACATATTCCATACCCGAAATACCCTGTTGCTCAAGAAATTCTCTCTGCTTCTGGTGAAAAATCGTTCCCTACTCAGCTTGTATCCGTGTCCCCTTAGATTACCTCTGTTTAATGAAAATAGACCAGACATGTCAACACCGAAAAACCCCTTCAAAGCTCTAAACGTGGTCAGCATATCTCCCCTCATCCTGCGACTTGAGAAAGTTTCCAATCCCATCATGGCGAGTCGAGTTTGGTAGTCAGGTCTTATAATACCGAATGGGATTCGAGTTGCTCTCCGTTGCACCTGCTCCAGCAGATCTGCATCTTGAACAAATATGGGATGCCATACTGGACCGGCGAATTCCAATATGGGGCGTATATACGTCTTGTAGAGCGATGTTAATGTTTGAAAATGGCAACGGTTGAAACATTTCTGAATGAGGTACAGAGACTTCTTAGCTTTATTCGTCACCCGCACTATATGCGATCTCCACATCAAGTCAGCATCAATTGAAACTCCTAAATCAACATGTGATGTGCAAGATTCAATCGGATTTCCGTCCAAATAGTATTTCATTTTGGGGTTGTTACTACCCAGATGCAGGACACGGCACTTAGAAAAATTCAGAGGCAACAGCCATTCCTCCGTCCACCTCTGAATGATATTACAGTCTTCCTGAAGGGTATCACGATTAGTATTGGGGTAGTTATAAAATTTCACATCATCAGCATAGAATGCACTCTCAGATGATATCAAACGAGGTAGATCACATACATAAACTAGAAAGAGCAGTGGCCCCAGGACGGAACCCTGAGGAACTCCACTACTCACAGATCTGAAGGAAGATCTCCCTGAACCGACTTTAACCGAATATGTGCGATTCGAAAGAAATGCATGGATCCACCGCAAAAGCATGCCTCGGATTCCATAATGTTCCAACTTATGAAGTAGTCGTCTGATTGGCACCCTATCAAACGCACACGAGAAATCTAAGTAAATTACATCGACGGGAGTTTTACTATCTAAAGCTGCAGTCCACGAACCAACGCTACTCAAAAGATTCGTCAAAACAGATCTGCCAGGTACAAAACCATGCTGTTCGGGCGGTATCACAGAAGTGTCCAACAGAAACTTTTCCAGTTCCGATGTAATCATCCTCTCTAAAATCTTGAGTACAGCAGATGTTAAGCTAATGGGTCTGTAGTTTTTAGGACTGTACTTATCGCCTTTTTTGAAAATCGGGGTGACGGAGGACTGCGTCCATGCTTTCGGCAATATACCAGCTGATAGGGAACGCTCGTAGATCGTGGTCAATGGTGATGCTATCGCAGATGCACAACGTTTAAGGAATGACGTAGTGATGCCATCGAGTCCAGGGGCCTTTCCCTCAGTAAGACTTTTAAGATGTTCAAGAACGAGTTCTTCGGTTACATTTATATTATTTATGCAAGCATGATTCCTGGGCTCGCTTATCTGAGGCATGGGGGTATCAGGTTCGGTGGAAAACATCTTTTGAAAGGTGTCCGCAAAAGTTTCTGCGATCATTTTATGGTCGGACAACAAGGTATCATCATCATTACGTAATACCGGAAGACTAACAGATGAATTTAAATGACTTCGTACATATTTGAAAAATTTCTTTTTACTTTTGGATTGCACCAATCTCTGTTCGAATGATTTCTTTGCATCTCGAATCGCTTCAGACAGTTGGTTGGAGTAGTCTCGGTGGTTCCGGAAATCTTGAGACGATCTGCTACGTCTAAAACGTTGCCACAATTTTCGTTTAAGTCGACCCATTTTCAGAATCCTATCATTGATCCAAGGTTTACTTGGATTATGTCTCACCACCCTCTCACATGTACAATCCGCTATCACCTCCTGAATCCTCGCACTGAAGACACCCCACATATCATCCAAATCATCGTTGAAGAATATCTCACGCCAGTTACACTCCCTCAAAATTCGATTAACCTCATCATAATTTGTTATTTTCACCCTTGCTTCCCGACTTTGTGGCTGGTTTGTCGATCTCAACTGAATCTTTGTTGAAAGAACTACGTGATCAGACTTTGCAACAGGTGACAGGTAATTCAGACCAGATACCATATCAACATCAGTAACGAGAAAGAGATCGGGCATAGTTGGAGACTGGCCCACCCTGAACCTAGTTGGCTCCTCAACGATTTGTTTAAAACTGCTTCGATTAAGCATCTCGACGAAGGGTAAAGATGGAGAGCCTGGAGGTGGCATTCTCAAAAGAGGCCACTTACGAATGTCACCAAGATTGAAGTCTCCGGTTATGAGCACATTGCTCTCCCCATGGGATACGCTCTCCAAGTGATCGAACATAACCTGATCGAACGGTGACGGACGGGGACGATAGATGCAGCCAACACTGAGTGATAAGTTATTCGATTTTATATCGATAAAAATATTGTCTATACCAGGCGTATTGAGGGAGTATTCCGATACACTATAAAAGGAAAATGTTGACTCCAAGAGGTATATACACACACCAGCATAACCCGGAGTTGTAACACTATCACAACGATATAGAGAATAACCAGGAATCGAATAGCAGCCATCAGGAATTCCAGGGTGGAGCCAAGTTTCTGCGAGAAATATCATCATCGGCTTCTGCTCCTGGACCAATAAGAGAAGTTCATTGTATTTGGACGGCAACGATGCAAGATTGGAGTACAATATTGGCCACTCAATTGAATACTGATTCAGTTTTTTGATTTTGCTGGACTCGCACATACAACACATGGTATTCCCCCAACATATTTTGAAACACTCTGTCCTTCAGCTTCCAGAATGCCCGTGATGCCGAATTGATACGGTTGTGTATTTCCGTGTCAAGGTTACCCCTAGTATTCATGAAGCTTCCCAAGTATTTGAACTGCTCGACCTGTTCTAGAGTTTCATTATCCAGGCTGATATCTGTTTGAAGGCTTTCTGGCGGACTTACCAGGATTTTGGTCTTGTCAATATTGAGTATGAGGCCTAAAGCTTCGTATATATGTTTATAGGTGTCCATCATCATCTGTAGATCCTCTGAGCTGCTAGCGATGAGTGAACAGTCGTCTGCATATTGAAGTTCCGTGATAAACTTGGTACGGGTTTTTGCTCTGAGGCGCTTCAGGTTAAACAGGCCTCCATCAAATCTGAATCTTATCCCAACACCTCTTACGGGCATGCTCATGTCAGCAATTATCGATACAGCTATGGCGAAAATATTGAACAGTAAAGGCGCTAATACGCAGCCTTGTTTTATTCCAGAGTTGGTTGAGAAGTGGTCGGTTGTAGAGCCATTATGCTGTATTCTAGCGGTGTTGTTGGTATGAAGGCTTTTACACACTGCTAGGAATTTTTCGGGTACTCCAAGACGTGCCATGATTTTCCATAGCGCTCTCCGATTCACCGAATCGAACGCCTTACTTAAATCGATGAAGGCTGTATAAATCCTTGATTGTTGTTCACGGGCCTTTTCTTGTAGCTGTCGCAGTGTAAAAATTAAGTCCACCGTACCTCGATTTGGTCGAAAGCCGCACTGGGATTCAGGTAAAAGCTTCTCTAAGAGTGGAACCAGCCGATTAGCCATAATCTTCGAGAGAATTTTACCGGCCACATTAAGCAACGATATGCCCCTGTAATTGTTGCAATTCGACGTATCGCCTTTGTTCTTATAGAGGTTGATAACTAAAGCGTCTCTGAAGTCTTGTGGCACATCTCCCTGTTCCCAGATCTTGCGGAATAGTATTAGGAGACTATTGACAATGTCCTCATCCAAGGCTTTGAATATCTCCGCTGGAATGCCGTCTAGACCAGGTGACTTATCATTTTTCATATTTTTAATCGCATTTATGATTTCCGACATTGAGATTTCGTCATCAAGCGATGTCATCGGACTATACGCAGGGAGCAGGTCTAAAATGGACAAATCCGAGTCGTTATTTTGATTCAAGACCTGTGAGTAATGCTCCTTCCATCTTTCGAGAATTTTTGTATCATCAGTTAGAATAGCTCCATGAGCATCTCTTATAGGAAAGCTAGCTTTTCTGCTTGGACCGTAAACAGTTTTAATAGCTTCGAAAAAACGCCTGTAGTCATGGTTATCGGCGTAAGCTTGTATTTCAGTAGCTTTTTCTTTCCACCAGCTATCCTTGATTTTTCTTATTTCTGGACGGACCTCGCGTTTTATGTTTATAAAACTTATTTGGGCTGCAACATCGCCGGGCTTGTTAATTGCGGTTTTCATCGCTTTGTGTTTTGCGTCCAAAAGGGATGCGATATGAGTTTCGCTGTCGGCAAACCAGTCTGGGGATTTTCGGGAGCGTTCTGTGCCCAGTATTTCTTTCGCTGTATTTGTAAGGGATGACTTGAAACGGAGCCAATGAGTCTCAATGTCGTCGTTATAATCCGGTGGTGTTAGGCTATCTTTGACGGTAGCTGTGAATCTGTCCTTTGAGGAAGGGTTTTGTAGTTTGGATATTTGAAGGCGCTCTCTTAGATACTTTGGCTTGCTTTGGTATTTTGGGCGCATTGAGATTTTCATTCTCGAGATTACCAGCCTATGATCAGTCCAGCACTCCAGATCTACTCTGGGTTTAGTGACCAACACCTCTTTCAGATCTTTCCGTCTCACGATCACATAGTCGAGGGTATGCCAATGCCCTGAGCGCGGGTGGCGCCAGGTCCCCCTTGAATTGGGTCTTGTAATAAAATAGGTGTTCGTTATACACAGATTGTGTTCTGCACAAAGAGCCAGCAGACGTTCTCCATTCGAATTAATGCTGTCCGTGCCGTGTTTCCCTATTATTCCCGGCCATTGTTCTGAGTCTTGACATCTGCCCACTCTGGCGTTGAAGTCTCCAAGGAGAATGATTCGTTCCCGTTTTGGAATTTTACTTAATGTAGCAACGAGTGTTTCGTAAAAAGTGTCCTTTAAGTTGTCAGAGGAGTTCAAAGTGGGTGCGTATACTGCAATGATGTTCATAAACGTGTTATTCGCTGCAGGAAAGCGTAGAGTCATTAAACGTTCTGAGATACCAACTGAATTTTCGGTAAGTTTGGCGGCCAGGTCGTTTCTAATGGCAAAGCCTACGCCATGTTGTCTGATTTCGCCTTCCGGCAAGCCCTTCCAGAAAAAAGTATACGCTTGTTCTACCAAGCTACCTTCGTACGAAAAGCGTGTCTCGCTTAAGGCAACAATTGCAATGGATGTTCGTTGCAGTTCCTTATCGATTAGGGCAGTACGCCTCTCTGGTCGGTCGGCCTTGGGGTTGTCTAGCAAGGTTCTGACGTTCCATGCTGCAAAAGCTATGTGCTTTTCATTGGTGTTTGTTCGATGATTCACTCGCTCAGGCACCCTCCCCCGGAGATCCGAATGGGAGGGTATTTTACCTCCGGATACGAATTTTCTCCTGTTCGACTGATCCATCTTTTTGTAGGAGCTGCGTTAGAAGGTGTTCAAAAGCTGCACTGGTAACGCTGTCAGTGCAACTTTGGTTGCGGTTACGACTAGATTATCTTGTGGCACAGGTATCCTGAGACGGCAAGGTCTGAGACGTTACTTGAGCAACACAGAGAGCCATTTCCTGCTCAAGCCAATGTTTAGGCTGCGTAATTGTGGGAAACAGAGTTATACCGCTCATGTTCGGTCGCCACAGCCTCGTTCGTAAGAACAGGGTGCACCGCGAGTAGGTGAGGTTGGCATTAGAGAGGAGAGGCTATAAAACGCATCCTTCCCCCTTACACCCATATAGGTCACATAATCATATAGCGACATTTTTTCTTCTTTTCATTTAACTCATATGCCTCTGTACAGAACTTCAGAACTAGGTATATTGCTGTTGGTGTACTTCAAATCTTAAATGTCTGCACTCACTGTTCTCGTAAACTGTATCAGATATTTGTGTGATAAATTCGATTTAATAACTCCGGATGTAGAAGTTTCTGATGCTGCAACGACTTGCACGCCCATGCTTAACACCTTATTGTTGCAACGCCGCTGATTTTCGCGAACCACATCTTTACGTTGACACACATTAACTCTGTGTCTCGCGCCTCTGTGATCTTTCATTTGTCTGAGCATTGAAAATCTCTCGAAGGTTCTTTCTTTTCCGCTTTTTCCCTCAAGGAAGAAGGTTATCTGTCGAAATATCTTATCGGAACTCATCGATTGATTATTCTGAAATTAATGAATTTTAAGTTGGCGAGGTTAACAATATTGTCTCGCTTTTTGGTCCGGAGCTCAAATTTTTGGTCCGGAGCTCAAATTTTTGGACTGGAGCTCCAATTTCTGTACCGGAGCTGGGTGCTTATGTGTCTGACAAGAATTTGGAATGCAACTTTGGCTTGAGGCACAGCATTTGAACGGAGCTTGAGGCTTAATAGAATTTGGACTGAAATGCAGGTGTCTGACTGTGAAAGTACGATTTTGGTTTAAAGCAGAATCATCAACCTTGGGCTGAAATTCAACTCTAGGCTGCACATTATCGAATACTACAGGAAACCCACGTCCAACAGGGACAGATCTGTTGCTTGAACTCACTTAAGCTAAGTAGATCTAAGTTGTGAAATTTTGAGAGACTGTAAACTTCAAATTCCTGTCATTACGACTGATTTTCAGATTGTACATTGTAATTATTTTAAATAATATATTGTGAAAAGCCTGACTGGGAATTTTGTTGCTGGGGTAATCAAGCCCCCCTTGAGAAATTAGAAGTAGAGTTTCATGCTCGAACGCCCTTCAGGGCAATTGTCACGTTACACATTTGGCGCACACAGCGTGGGGCCCGAGAAACCCAGCGACATTTTTCATCAGTTTAAAGAAACCTATCAGTCTCTCAAGCTTGCACACCTCACATTACTTTCACTTTTTCTTTTTGATTTGAATAGTTCTGGAACCTTTGCTATTGTTGTATTTTTTTTATATCTTGCATTTGAATTGTTGGAATTATGAACCCCGACTTTTTGAAAGCTCATGAACTCGCGTATGAGGTTGCTATACGTTTAGGAAGGGATAACAAAAATACTGTTGAGCGAAATCGCAAAATTTTGAGAGGTCTCTTGGCGCAGGAAAGAGGAGATCGAAGTTTTTCTGAAATTCAGGACATTTTTACGATAAAGGAAAACTTTGAGGAACTTTCACAATCAATTTTAGACTTGTCCTTAAAAATATCTAAATTAACGTCTAAGTCTAATGTTTCTGAATTTAAAAGACTTGAAGATAGATTATGTCATTGTTCTGGGAGATTAAAGCGGATTTCTGTTGAAGAGGTTACTGAAGAAGATCAAAAACGTGATATGATGTTTCAGATCATTGAATTAGAAGCAGAACTTGATGAGCGCAAGTCCTCAGTTAAACCTATTGCCTCCTCCTCATCCTCTACCGGTATTGTCTCAACACAGCCTCACTGTAGTAAAGTGCCTGTTTATAAATGGAACTTAAAGAAATTCTCTGGAAGAGAGCCTTTAATGCCTTTTCTTGAACTGTTAGATACGTTGAAAGTTTCTCGTGGCTGCTCTGATGCAGATTTATTTGATTCCGCCGCTGACTTATTTGAGTCAGATGCTTGGTGGCATAACCACTTCGTCAGAAAATCTTTTAGTAAATGGTCAGAATTGGTGGATGCGCTTAAGGAATCTTTTTTGCATTCGAATCATGATCAGGTTATGCTTGACGAAATAAAATCGAGGAAACAACGTCCAGGAGAAAGCGCTAGCATTTTCATATCTTCACTAGAGGCACAATTCCATCGCTTGAATACAAAACCCCAAGACAAGGAAATAGTTAACATTATTCGGTCAAATTTGCAACCAGATTATCTGAAGGCTTTAGTTTTGAGAGACATTGACACAATATCTGATTTAACTTCCTTGTGTAAGAGAATAGAGGATACTTTGGGCTTAAACAAAATAAAGTCGCAAGCCGTTTCTGAACTCAATTTGATTTCCTGTTGGAATTGTAAAAAATCTGGTCACAAGTATTCCGCCTGTAGGCAAGCCAGGAGGAATAGATTTTGTTTCGGTTGTGGAGCAAGCGGAATTGTAAAATCGAAGTGCTTCAAATGTTCAAAAAACGTAGCTGCTGGTCACGTTACGGCAGACAGCGTGAATCGGCGTTCAAGTACTGCCACATCGACTCGAAACACCGAACAGTAAATAAATTTAATCGCGAGGACTTTAACAACTGGTTAGAGACGATAAAAACCTCCTTTTCTGATAAAAGGCCTCATCATTCAGATAACAATCTCAAAGATCCTGCTCATTCTGTATGCCACTTACTGGAAAGACTTAACGATGACAATAGACCTTATCTTAGAGTCAAAATATCTACGGAAAGCGTTTTGGCATTGCTAGACAGCGGCAGTAATGTGTCAATTCTTGGTTCTCCTTCCTTGTTTATGTTGAAGAAACTCAATATCCCTTTAAATTATGATGTTTCCTTGCACCTTACCACGGCTGACGGAACATTGCAGAGCACTCTGGGTTACGTGACTCTGAATATCGAATTGAACGGTCTCTCGAAAGCTCTCAGGTTTTTGGTAGTTCCTTCTATCTCGCAAGAAATGATTCTCGGAATGGATTTCGTTAAAGCTTTTAATATCAAGTTGGATTTCACTAACTCTTCCTATAATTCATCATTTCTCAGCACTGCTGCAGTTCATGCAATCAAGCCTGCTGATGATTTGTCACCCTTGCAGAAGGATATTTTGGACGGAGTAATCAAATTATATGGGACCATAGGACCCAAGGATAGAATTGGTAGAACGCACCTTCTCACATATTCTATCAAGACTGAAGGCTCTCCAATACGTCAACGGCAGTATCCCCTTTCACCGGCTATGCAATCAACGATGAACAGATAGATGAAATGTTGGAACTTGGTATCATTGAACCTGTGACAACAGTTTCACCTTGGCTATCTCCTCTTTGGCTGGTTGCCAAGAAAGATGGTTCATATAGGGTTTGCTTTGATGGTAGGAGGTTAAACTCGGTTACTGTTCCTGATTCATATCCTATGCCTTTAATCGATTCAATAATTGGTAAGGTTCGCAATGCCTCATTTTTGTCGTCCATATATTTGTAGTCTGCATTTTTTCAAATTCCGCTTGATGAGGAATCCAAGTTGAAAACGACATTCGCCGTTCAGGGTCGTGGGTTATTTTGCTTCAATGTCCTTCCCTTTGGCTTAAATAACGCGTCTCAAGCTATGTGCCGTCTTATGGATATTGTAATATGTAATATGTAATTGTAATATGTCATCTCTTGAGCCATATGTCTTTTATTATTTAGATGACGTCATTATAGCAACTCCCGATTTTGAGACTCATATTTGGGTTCTGAGAGAACTTTTTAAGCGCCTTCAAGAGGCAAACTTGACGGTTAACTTCGAAAAGTGTCATTTCTGTCGTCCCTCACTTAAATTTCTAGGATTTTTGGTGGATGAACAAGGTCTCAGAACAGATCCCGATAAAATCAAGTCAATCGTGGAGTATCCAATTCCTACCAATGCTACACAAATTAGAAGATTGATTGGTCTTGTTGGATATTATCGACGTTTCTTGAAAAACTTCTCGACAGTGTGTGCTCCTATTTCAGATTTGTTAAAAGGTCGCAAAAAGGGACAACCAGTACAGTGGACGGACGAGGCTGATGCTGCATTCAGAACGGTCAAGCAGATGCTGACCTCAACTCCAATTCTAGCTAGCCCAGATTTTACAAAGCCTTTCTTTTTAGCCTGTGATGCCTCTGATGTGGGTGTAGGCAGTGTTCTATTTCAGGAAAACGACGGTGTTGAACATCCCATAGCATATTTCAGCAGGACTTTAACCAAGTGTCAGCGAAATTACACAACGACTGAGAAGGAGCTTCTTTCTATTCTTCTCTCTATCGATCGATTTCGTCCCTACATTGAAGGAACTGAATTCACTGTAATAACGGATCATTCATCACTACAGTGGCTGCACTCTATGAAGAACCCTTCTCCTAGGATTGCAAGGTGGATTGTTCGTTTGTCCTGTCACCGTTTCAAAATACTTCATCGCAGTGGCTCCCTCAATACCGTGGCTGATTCCTTGTCTAGAATTCCTGAAACAGCTGTTCTGGATCTGAATAGGTTGAAACCGGATCTTTGGTACCGAACCATGTGTGATAGGGTTTCTAGGAACCCTGAGTCCTTCCCTGATTTCAAGGTTTCAGGAAATGTCTTATATAAACACATCATGAGTAGATCTAGGCTCTCGGATGCGTCTGCAGATTGGAAAATTGTGGTTCCGACAGAAAATAGGCTGGAACTTCTGAATAAGTATCATGACGACCCTTTAGCTGGACACTTTGGTGTATTTAAAACTCTCTAGACTCTCCCAATTATACTACTGGCCGAAAATGAGGAATTCCGTAAAATTATATATTCGTAAATGTAAGGTATGTGCTTCGTGCAAGTCGGATAATTTGCCACAAGCTGGTTTAACTGGTAATTATCGCAATATAAATTTTCCCTTCCAGTTAATATCTGCCGACTTGTTGGGTCCATATCCCAGATCGAAGAATGGTAATCAGTACGTCCTTGTAGTTACAGATTGGTTCACCAAGTTTGTCTTAGTGCATCCTATGGCTAGAGCCACCTCAAAGGGTGTTGTCAAGTTCATTGAGAATCAGGTTTTCCTTATGTTTGGTGTTCCGCAGATCATAGTTGTAGATAATGGAGTTCAATTCACTTCCAATGAATTTAAGAATTTGAAATATAACGTACAAAAAATCTGGTACAATGCAAGGTATTTTCCACAAATTAATCCCACTGAACGAGTCAATAAAACGATAACAACCGCAATTAGATCTTTCATCGATGAAAAGCATAATACTTGGGATCAGAATCTCTATCAAATTGCACAAGCTATCAGATTGGCAAGGCATGAAGTCACGGGTTATTCTCCATCTTATTTGTGCTTTGGCAGAAACGTTCCCACTGACGGTGCTTTCTTTGGTTTGATTTCAGATAACGCTAGTAATTTGATTGAAGTGGAAAATAAGTTTTTGGACCCATCTCTACAACTCAAAAAGCTTCCGGACCTTTATAAGACTGTTCAGCGTAGACTCTTTGATGCATATAAGAAGAATGCAAATCGCTATAATCTGAGGAAGCGTGACGTTCGTTATGCTGTAGGTGATAGGGTTTGGAGGAAGAACTTTGTCCTCTCGGATGCATCGAATAAGTTTTCTGCTAAGTTCGCTCCAAAGTATATTCCTTGTATTGTCGATGAAGTTATCTCCCCATTGGTCTATGCCTTGAAAGATCTAGACGGACACAAACTGGGTAACTTCCATGTTAAACATCTTAAACCTGATCTAACTCATGATGTACCTACCGACTCTGACGAACACGAACATGACCATTAAATTCACTCTTTCCGGTGCACAGGATTATTTACTTGATTGGCAATTTCTTTATCGTACCTTTTCGACCTTCCTATCGTATTTGTCTTAGCTTTGCATGAAATTGCCGTTAATTTGTCTGGAATATATTGCGGATATGCAGTTGAAAAAATCTTGTTGTATCCAACGGTGTATTTTGGAGTTTAATTTTAAATTTTGCGTCACTGATGCAGATACATTTTCTGAGCACCGGATTGAAATGTTTTCCCCTATTTTTGACTTTGCAGGTTTTACACCTGCTGGCGCCCAACAAACTTTTACCGCGAGCTTTTCATTCACTTCAATGGAGAGGATGGGTTGGGAAGTGATTTCGAAATATTTTGTTAGATCACCTTCACATTTCACGTTTAACATCTTAAGTGAGACAGACTGCAAACTTGCTGTCTTCATTTACACCGGATTTGACTGTTCATCGTTGATGATGACTCTTTACCGAAGATTACATACCAATTATGTCTTTTCTTTAAAATCTTACCGACTATGTCTCTTCTTTAAAATCTTACCGACTATGTCTCTTCTTTAAAATCTTACCGACTATGTCTTTTCTTTAAAATCTTACCGACTATGTCTTAAAATCCTACCGACTATGTCTTTTCTTTAAAATCCTACCGACTATGTCTTTTCTTAAAATCTTACCGACTCTGACATCTTTATCGGGCTAGTGTGCGTCCTGGATAGGGCACGCTGAGCTACCTTTTTTTTTTTCTTACGGATTTTGACTCTTTCTTCCTTGTAAAACTCCCGACGAGTTATCAGTTGGTCGTGCACTAAGCCGTAGCTTTTTGCCCACGCGGACCACTGAATGTTCCGATTATGACTTGTGACGATACCGACCTTTGACATGAAAAATTTTGATTTTTCTTTCTTATACCGATTGTGACTCTCGATACGGACATCACCACTCTAAGATGTGATGGGGGTCGCAGGGGAAGCGACCTTAGTTAAAGAATATCCTCCTTGTCCAGCGCCTTCATCGAAATCTTCGATTCGGGTTTCGATGAAGTTTCTCTTTTAGTTTGCAAAAAAAATTATTAAAAAAATTTCGGCCCATTATTTAATATCTTTAGTTGAATCGGTTTTGTATTTTTACCTCATATCTAGCTGGACATGCCGGTATCTAGCCACCTTCAGTGACTAGATATCTTTTACCTTTTCCTAGTTTATAAGTTTTAGTTTTAAGTCGCCTTCAGCGTTTTCATTGTCTTCGAAATTTCAAATAGCCTTCAGCATTTTACCTCTTGAATCGCCTTCAGCGTTCTTCATTTTCACATTATTTTCAAGTAGCCTTCACTGTGTTCAGCCTTCAGCATGTTTTATAAAAAAAAATTTTTGCAAATTTTTTTTTCTTTCCTGATGAGAGGTGTGTGCAACGACTTGCACGCCCATGCTTAACACCTTATTATTGCAACGCCGCTGATTTTCGCGAACCACATCTTTACGTTGACACACATTAACTCTGTGTCTCGCGCCTCTGTGATCTTTCATTCGTCTGCGCATTGAAAATCTCTCGAAGGTTCTTTCTTTTCCGCTTTTTCCCTCAAGGAAGAAGGTTATCTGTCGAAATATCTTATCGGAACTCATCGATTGATTATTCTGAAATTAATGAACTTTAAGTTGGCGAGGTTAACAATATTGTCTCGCTTTTTGGTCCGGAGCTCAAATTTTTGGACTGGAGCTCCAATTTCTGTACCGGAGCTGGGTGCTTATGTGTCTGACAAGAATTTGGAATGCAACTTTGGATTGAGGCACAGCATTTGAACGGAGCTTGAGGCTTAATAGAATTTGGACTGAAATGCAGGTGTCTGACTGTGAAAGTACGATTTTGGTTTAAAGCAGAATCATCAACCTTGGGCTGAAATTCAACTCTAGGCTGCACATTATCGAATACTACAGGAAACCCACGCCCAACAGGGACAGATCTGTTGCTTGAACTCACTTAAGCTAAGTAGATCTAAGTTGTGAAATTTTGAGAGACTGTAAACTTTAAATTCCTGTCATTACGACTGATTTTCAGATTGTACATTGTAATTATTTTAAATAATATATTGTGAAAAGCCTGACTGGGAATTTTGTTGCTGGGGTAATCAAGCCCCCCTTGAGAAATTAGAAGTAGAGTTTCATGCTCGAACGCCCTTCAGGGCAATTGTCACGTTACAATGCATTATGGTAAAAACCAACGTTTTCTCTACGGATCACATCAGTCTGCTTAAAAATGTACATATAACCTCCAATTTCGTCTGTTTATATCTAAATTGAAATTTCTATTCTATCTACGCCAATGCACGCTATTGTGACTTCATTGGACGCAGCCGAGTAGGGGAGACTAGGGAGCATTGATACATGGGGAGGCTTGATACAGGCTTATATCCGCGGTCTGTAGCCGTTTTCAAAAGTATTATACTAGTGAACACTATTCTTTGGCAGAGGGCATTGCGTGACGTTAATCTGTGAGGCTAACAGTAGTTTGTGAAATATTCAACAAAGAGTGTTTCGAGGTGAGAAATTGTAAGTTTTTACTCAAGTTACCTGAGGGTTTTATGGTCATGCATTAATTCTTCGGCATAAACAAACATTTCACTGGGAAATATGCATAAAACTACTCAATTTACAGTTTTATTCGGTTTTCAAAATATATGAGTGTAAGATGAAAATATAAATCACTTTAAAAATTGCTTTCAGGGAGGTTTGAGACATTTCTCGTGGGGAGGCTTGATACATGTATCATCTTCAAAAAATATTCCGTATCTAGTTGGATAGGCCTACATGAAGGGTTTTTCACATTCCAACATATCAAGGGGATTTTTAACAACTGGAATTTATCCGTACAATCCTCATGTATTTAACGAGGCCGACTTGTGCGGAAGTGACTAACCAACCATTTCCTGATTTTTCTAAACCTATGGGTCCAAAGCAAGCCAGTATCATTGCTGACCTACCTACTGAGCTAAATAATTCTAGTACATCCAGCAGCATACATAGCCGAGGCAGAACAAGAACCAAGAAAATCAAACAAAAGAGGTATACGAAAGAAAGCGTATGTAGACCGGGGTATTTCGGAAAATAAGGATGACACAATTGAGGAATATGACAGAGAGGGCGAAGATGTAGCCTATGTATATTGCAATGGTTCATTTTCATCCTCTAGATCAAACGAATTCTGGATCAGGTGTTAGGTGTGCTCGCAATGGCGCGCCGAAGAATTTGCCGGTGTTAGAAAAGGCACAAAAATGTTTATATGTGACATTTGCAAGTGATGCCAATGGGACTTATATTTTCAATTTGTGTCTCATGCCTCCCAGTATATCGTATCAATCATCCCATATGTGGGGAGGCTTGAGACAGTTTGCATATTTTTGTGTTCAACGTTCTGTACAGAATGAGATGTTTATATTTTGAGACTTCTATATTTATTTTGTTGAACGATTAATTGAAAAATTATATAATATAAGAAAAGTCCTGTTTCTTCATATAATTCAGTTTCCAAAATAAAAATTCCAAAAAATGTATCAACACTCCCGAGTCTCCCCTATTCCCGATCTCCACTTGCGCCTCCTTTCCTATATCTCCTTGATAACCGCTAGCTAACCTTTCTTAACATCACAACATGTTCCATTCGCGTGATAAGCACTTCCACATTTACCCGAACAATCAACACCTGGGTTTCTCCTTGTTATGGATTCCTTACAAACATTACAAGAAGACATCTTTCAAATGGAAAAAAGACAATAAATTCCAAAAACAAAAATCCGTTTGAAACAATCAACTGAATTGAACTGAAATTCCAGTAAAAAATCTGAAATTTCGTAACGTATTTAGAAACACTTTTGCAGATAAAACGGAGCGTTCGATGACACGTCTACTTCGATCGAACGTCGTATCGTTATCATGTTCTTGTTCTTATTATCAGAGTTATCAATTTTTGAACTGTAATATTTCATTTCAACTTTCTTTATTAGTGAGATGTGCTGCAGTTTTGCATTTTTATATTTTATTAAAGTGAACGGTGAACGTACTACTGAGTGAAGCCAATATAAATTGCTCAAGTTCTGTTTGCTCTGCTTTATTTCAAATGTTATCCAATTTTTACGAAAATTGGTTGCAAGAACATTTTTTACAGGACAACACACATCGATAAAGTACAAGATTTCATTGCTGAATGATTCAAAGCATAAGGCGGATCGGCCACCGAATGCGAAGTTGCGCGAAGCTGAGCATTTTCAGTACTAATATAATCGACAAGCTACGAATCGAGTGACGTACCTCATCATTTAGCATTGAAAACTCTCAGCTTCGCTCAACTTCGCATTCGGTGGCCGATCTCCCTAAGTCAGCATCGC
Organism: Coccinella septempunctata; assembly: GCF_907165205.1. NCBI lineage: Eukaryota > Metazoa > Arthropoda > Insecta > Coleoptera > Coccinellidae > Coccinella > Coccinella septempunctata. The sequence goes on along the minus strand of NC_058193.1, from coordinate 13,225,022 downwards.
TCTACGAGTAAAGATCTACATAATTACTATCTGACAAGCATACAATCAACCTGTTCAGGTTGCTCTGATCAACATTTATGATGGACATTCTGGTCTTTGGAGCAGATACAGGCTTCAAATACAGTTTTAACAACATTGCCTTATGGTCACTTATGTGAGGCTCAAAAACAGTACACTTGTAATTACAGAGATCAGAACTGGAGATGATATAATCAACTTTGGATGTGGAAGTGACACCATTCACATTAGTGTAGACTCTAGTTGCAATGTCAGACGTTCTAGTGAGGTTGAAGCAATCTAACAGCTCGTTGAGAAGTTTAGTTTTGCTGGTATCTGTTGTAAGTGAACATTGAACATTGTTATCGTGATACACTTCTGATGATTTATGACGCTATGCAAATGAGTTGATGAGTAAGTTGTGTATGGCGGGTTGCCAACATTAACGGTATTTATATTAGGCATGTTGCCTAATTTTCCTCATTTTCAGTCAATTTACTGATTTTTCTGATATCCACCATTTGAAGGAAAAATTGAAAGTTTTTTCTGGGAATTTCAACGGCACAAGTCAGCATACGTGTAGCACAATTGTTCACATATGATTTCATTGAGAAATTGCTGGGCTAACTTTTTTTTTCAATTTCAAGATTTTCCGGAAAATTTTCGAGAAAATATTTTGTCGAGTCAGCACGAATGTAGCACAAATATTTCCACTGATTTTTGAGAAGAAAAAACAAAAGTGCTGGGCCAACTTTTTTCTTCATTTTCGATTTTTCGGGAGATAAGAGGGACTTTCGCAAAAATTTGAACAGAACAACACTGTACATGCATAGCACAAACTGTTTCAGTTGCCGAAACTCATTCATCAAGTGCTGGGCTGGCTCATTCAATACATTTTGTGAAATATTTTGAGAACCGTGAAGAATAAAGAAAAAATTTCAACGGCACAAACCTAGCACAATTCAGACCAAGAAATTTTTTTTCGAAAATCGAAAAGTGTTGGCCAACTTCACACACATCAAATAACGAATATTACAGGTTACGCATTTTGGAACTTGTTTTTATACCTCAACCTTGTCATTCTTTTAGGTTTAGGAAGTACTCTTTATGTAGCTCAACTTTCCCCTTTCTACTCCTTTTACTCAAAAATTACATAGGTATATTCTCTTGAGAAGTTGCATTGATTTTTCAGTAGATTCTCAGTGGAGAAGCAAGCCGCATGAGTAACCAGATATACTAGGGTATAAGTCTTCCAGTGAAATTGAGGCAATCGCTTTCTTGGGATCCTTTCAAAAGCAGGTCCTTCACGTTTCAATTCATCTTAAGAGACTAAATTAATTTTCAACTTGTGTTCCATCTTTTTTCAACATCTCAGGAGAAAAATGGACCTGAAATATACTTACAAATTTATTATATTTTCATAACAATATATTGTTTGTTTTCACACTCACCTTGCTCTTTTGAAGCCTTTTTAAGATGAATAAATGAATGTCAACAACGGTCGAAATACACAGTCCAAATTTATGAACAAATAATTACCAACATAGATTATTGTTCAGAAATGTGAAAAAGTACAATTTAGCTATTTATAGCATATTTCAAATTAGATCAAGACGATTTTTTGTCCGAACTAATAATTTTCGAACGATTTGAATAGCACGGGCTGGCACAGAATCACACAAACTGTCAAAAATGTAAACATTGTCCGCCATTTAAGGTCGAAAACGGTCCAACCAATAAAAACGCGAACGTCTATTTTCGCCACTGTGGTATATAATGTCACTGTATTTAGTTCGTTTCCTATCTTTCTACTCTATAATCTTTGCTGCTTGCCTTAAATAAGTCGTAAGAGGAAGAAAGCATCTTGGCAGTTTAGTTGACTGATTTATTGCGAAAATATCCGATTGTATAAGTCGTAACTGAGAAAGAAATTAGATAGAAACCTACCTTCAAATTCAAAATAAATGACATAATGCTGATTCTCCTCAAGTTCCTCTATCGTTGATATCATAATGAATTCTTCCGTTTTACTGTATAAGATCTCCTTTAATGTAACACCATCTCCTATTTCATAGCTTTGTACAGTATCTATCTTTTTCACTTCAATCTTCTCGAATTTGAGATCCCAATCTCTATGCAGTGATATAGTCTTTGTAGCATTAAGACACTGAGTTACGATTTCGAGAGATCCTTTGAAAGAAAGCTCATCATCCACGCTTGCTGAAATTTCCAACTTGTAGTGTTTGGGTATAATAGTCTCAGGCAATCTGTAGTTATCACAGAATACAGTATGAAATAATATTGATACAAATAATGAGATCTCAAAATCCAAAAGATTATTTGATAACATTGTCAAATTGATACGTCATAATATTTGTAAAATGATGTTTCTATCACATCGTTCGATTTGCAGCACAGAGTATTCGCGAATCCAATTACCGTTGACGGCGCTGCGAAATGAAAACAAACTTTGACGTTTGTCAGTACTCTTTTCGAGATTTGTACGGACTAACAGAGTTTTTCTAGAAAATCAAGATATTTATCGGAATTATCGGAAGCGAATTGATTGATTAAGTTTCGTAAAGAAAGATCAACATTCTTTGGAAATATTTCATTTGAAAAGGATGAATTGTGGAATAAAATCGAGCGATGATATTGGTGATCCACTGTACCTGGAAAATCCTATTATTTCACAGATTCTCTCTTGAATTAAACCTAGCTAATAATGTTGAGGCAGCATATTCTGAGTTTGTGAAGTTTCTATTTAAAGTATTTTAATTCCATGTTATGATATAGGTATTTCTCATACTGAAATCTCAAGAGACATAAATATGATTCAGCTCATGGAACAAGTTCTACAGATGAGAAAAAGCATTCATTTGAAAGTATGAAAATTATGAAATTGTATTTCTAAATCATCAATTGAATTTAGCACTTTTAGCAGAAAACTCTCGGAAAGAAAAATCGTTTAACCTAACTCCTGCCAGTTGAAAGGACTGGTATAAATACCTTTTCCAATTTTTTTTCGGAATCAATATTTCTATTCAGAAACCCAGACAATAATCCCGATATAACTTCTCCAAATAATAATTATAATACTTTGTTGGACAACGTGAGATAAGAAAAAACATAAGGAACTAAACTTGTTTTGACTTTGCAGTACTGACAAAGTAGTTTCGTAATTCAGTCGGCAGAGGGCGTCTAGATTTTTGGATTCGCCAATACTGTGGCTCAAGGGTTGCAACTTATGTTTCTTAATGAATAACTTTGATTTTAAAAAAGCTTTATTGACTATTGTTGAAGTGGACAATGTTAAAGTCTCGACATTCAATACAATAATGCCTTAACTATCGTAATTAGTATTACATGTAACCTACTATTCCCCTACTCATAGGATAATTCCTAGTATCAGTGTAATACAATATCCCAAGATGAACCATGGGTCTTTTATATGAAGATAGGAGGATTCTAATATGTAACTCCTCCGCGCTTAAGTGAGAAAATTGGGGATTTTGAAAATTCTAATTTTTGAGCTCAATATCCTTCAATGGATTATTTTTATTTTTCCTAGTGTAAGGGGTTTCCTCTTTTCTTATATTAAACTTACTAACTATAGACCATAAAATTATAAAAACTATGATTGCATATATTATCAATGTGTAAAGACTCAAATTATCATAGTGGATGATTGGACTTTTCATTGAAAGAATTTGTTTCTTTGAATGTTCTATTTGCAGTACAATATTTCTTATGTTATCAAGTTCGATATCGTCCAATTCTAAAGGAACTTGATCAATTCTTTCAAGAGTCTCTGATTCAGATATTTCTTGAATTTTTATGTTCGGTAAGTGGACAATGTTCATTCTGGAGGGGCTATGCTTCCAGTTTTTTAGAATTTCTTTGTCCACATTCACTTCACAGCCGTGAGGAACGAAAATCCAATAATCAACGGCTTGTTGATGGACATTTGATCCCCTTAGATTGGTAACTTTTGGGCTGCAGCTCGTGTAGTTTTTGGTGACACCCAGTAGTTCGACTTCACAGGGGTTGCTTGATGATATGGGTTTTGTATTTTCCTCGCATATGAAATTGGCGGGAAAAACTTCTTTGCATGGTCGGTTGAATAGAGCGTATTTTGTTTCACATAAGGAAAGGAATTTTGTGTGGGGGATGATAATTTGATAAGAGTTATTTTTCAGAATTGGCAATGGAAATAGCTCAAAATAATTGTAATTATTAATTTCCGTAAAAGGAATTTCAAGAATGAATCTTACTTGATTTTTACCTATGAATCCTTTGACTTTAATGCAAACATAATACTGAATGATATTTTCGTCTTCAATGGCAAAGGGTAATTTATTATTTTGAATTTTTGCTTGAATATTGAACAGTTCTTTTTTCAATTCTTTATGTGAGATTATAGATGAATGAAGAGTTCCTGTTTGGGCAGAAGAAATAGCTATTTCTATATCGCTCAATATTTGGTTTATGATGTCTATTGCTAGAGTAATGTGTGTGAAAACTGAGTTTAGAACAATAAAATTGAAATCATCCCATGAATCCATGGCTGATGAGTTCATCCAGAAATTAATTTGGCTGATTTTATTCTCCAAGAGTGCTTGATTATGTTGCTCATAGAATTATTGAAGATATTTATTGAATTTTCTGTTAAACTGATTTGAGAATTTGCCACTTCAATCAAGTTCTGCTGTGAGTCTTTCAAATTTTGAATTGCTTTATCATATTTGTTAGCGTCACTTTGATCTAGATTTCCTGTTATTGATTTCTATACGGAACCTAATCCATTTATTAAACCTCTCCTTTCTATAATATTCGGGATTGTTATTAATTGCCTGAGCTTCTTACGAGTTTCACTGATTTTATAATCTAAGATATATTTGTGATTAGAGATTTCATGTAAATAGCTTTTGCCGTGTGTTGAACTGTTAAATGATGTGTTCATATTTCGATAGCTAGATATTAATTTATTGAATTCCACCGTAATGTTGGATAAATCGAAGATTTGAATAAGTGTCCAATAGTTTACAATATTTTGAGACGATCCCTTTTTTCGTAGACTGTTTGACCAACTTTGAAAGGGTTTTTTGTATTTTCGTTAATTTTTTTGACAATCCTATTTTTATGAGTAATTATATTTTCGTTGACTTTATCATAAACTAAAGCTAGTTTTTCCTTATGCTTTTGTAAATAGTCGCTATACATTTGTTTAACATACAAGATCTCTAGGGGGTCTTTAAGTTTTGTATGGCCGAATGTGAGTTCGATTGGGGTTAGTTTGGTTGTGGAATGAATCGAGTTGTTATAACCTATTATAGCATATTTCATAATGATTCCTAGGGCGTCTTTGGATTGTGACCTTAGAATTCTGCAGTGTTCTGCTATTGTTGAGTGGAATCTCTCTATTATTCCGTCAGAATCAGGATGATGTGCTGTTGTGAAATGAGTGTTTATTTTATGTGTTTCTAGAAGTTCTTTTATAATATGTCCGAAAAATTCCATTCCTTGATCTGAGCTTATAAGTTGCGGTGTTCCGTTAAAAGAAAAGTAATTTAATAGGACATCAAATATATCTACAGCATTTTTGGATTTCAGTTCTATAGCTTGGCCTAATTTCGTGAATGCGTCAACAAAAGTTAGAAATTTCGTACCTTCCAAGGTATAAATATCTAGATGTATTTTTTCAAAAGGCCTGAATGGGGTATCTGTTAACATCATATCGATTTTTGGAGGGTTTCTCTCGTATTTATTTTTTTTTGCAAATTTCGCAGTTCGCTATATAGTTCGAAACGTATTCTTTCATGGATGGAAAATTATATTTTTGCTGAAGTTGTCTCAGGGTCTCGTTTACACCTCTATGATTTTTTTTTCCATCGTGTTGGAATTTAATCGCTTGGTTGATAAGTTCATCATCTTGGATTACTTCTCTCCTTTCAGTGTAGTATATTATCTCTGGTCCGTTTCTATTGAATAGCTTGTTTACAACGTTGCTGAATGTTTTAAACATGTTCTCGGATTCGAAGTGGAAATAATATCTCTTCTTATATGCAGTGTATTCTTTTAAGAATTTATTGATGTCTTCGTTGTTCGAAGTGCTGATTTGCACGTAAAATTTTTTTATGTTTCCCATTGATTCTTTTCTCACGGCTTTCGGGTTATTATACACTTCCTGAATAAAATATTGATTTGGTATCGAGTCAATGATGTCGTTTGATATTTTTATCGGTGATGAGTTTTCCGTGTCCGTATTTGTAGAGTGCATTGTGTCTTCATTACTTTCTGAATTTTCTTCATGTCCCTCTTCCACCGTATCTAGGTTTTTCAGGATTTCATCCAATTCTGATTCTGACATCTCGACTGATGAAGCGTCTTCCAATAGCCTTTCGATTTCGTCTTCGTCTACGTTATTTATTAGAGATTCAGTGTCTGTAGTATTCAATTGTAATCTTGATAATGCGTCAGCATTCTTGTTTATAGATCCTTTTTTGTATGCAAGTTGGTAGTCATACTCTTCTAGTCGAATTTTCCATCTTTGTAATTTTGAGTTTGGTTCCTTGAGTTTGTTTAACCAAATTAGAGGTCGATGATCAGTACAAATTGTAAATTTCCTTCCATATAGGTATGGCCTAAAGTACTTCACTGCCCAAACTACTGCTAAAAGTTCTTTTTCGATTGATTAAGGGTTCTTGATGCGTAGCATATTGGTCTATCAGAACCAATGGGTCCTTGCGATAAAATAGCTCCAATGGCGACGTTTGATGCATCTGTAGTGACTATGAAATTTTTACTGAAATCAGGATTTTGCAAAACTGGGGGGTTAGTTAATATTTCTTTACATTTGTTGAATGATTGTATGAAATCTTCCGAGTGAGTAATTTTTTTTCCCTTTTTTAGACAAACAGTCATCGGTTTTGTTATCTTGGCGTAGTCTTTTATGAACTTACGGTAATATCCCGTGAGTCCGAGAAATCCTTTTAGTTCTATTGGTTCTGTCGGTTTTGGGAATTGGGTATGGTAAGATTGAATCAATTTTTAGTGGGTTTGGTTTAAGACCTTCGGATGTTATAATGTGTCCCAAGAATTGAACCTCTTTTTTTTAAATCTCGGATTTGTCCATTTGGATTTTTAAGTTTGCTGCTCTAAGGCGATCGAAAACCTTACGCAGTTTTTCTAGATGTTCTTGAAGTGATGTTGAAAATATAACTATATCATCCAAATAAACTACACACGCTTAATTCATAATGCCTCGTAAAATGTTGTCCATTATTCTTTCAAATGTTCTTGGTGCGTTTTTCAGTCCAAAAGGCAGTCTTTTATATTCATAATGTCCTCTTTCTGTGGAAAATGCTGTCTTAGGTATATCTCTAGGATGCATTTCGATTTGATGGTAACCTGATGCTAGGTCGAGTGTGGAAAAATATTTGCAATTTCCTAGCTTGTCCAATACTTCCGTGATATTTGGGAGTGGATATTGATCGTCAATGCTCTTTTTATTAAGTAATCTATAGTCTACACATAACCGATATTTCTGTTCTCCAGATGCGTCAATTTTTTATGGAACTACGATGACTGGGCTGCTCCATGGACTACTGGACGGTTGAATAATGTCGTTTTTCAAAAGTTCTTCAACTTGTCTTTCAACTTCTCTCTTTTGTGTTTCTGGCATTCTATATGCTTTTTGGAAAATTGGTGTTTCGTCCGAAGTTCTTATTTCATGTTTGACTATATTCGTGAAACTCAAGGGTAACTTTTTGCAATGAAAAACGTCCCTGTATTCAAAACATAATTTTCGAATGGCTTCTTTTTCTTCTTTATTCAGGTGTTCTAAGCGAAGATTTTTCATGTTTTCTTTCAAGAGATTATCAGTTTTTGCGTCATTTTGGGCTGTTGTGATCGGTGTAATATCGGATTCATTAATTTCGATGATTTCGAGTGGATTTATCGTAATTTGTTCTTCCGTCTCATTACTATTCGTTATTGTCAGGTAAGCTTCGTTATTTCCTATTTTAATTAAACATTGTGGAATTTCGATACCTTCCTTCAATTTCACATACTCTACAATACCTTGATTGACTTCGATTGAATTTATGGGTACTTTTATAACTTTTTGAGATCTAGGTGGTAGGGCGTATGAGTAAGAGTTATTTTTGAAATATGAAGGAATAGGTCCATTTTTTGTGTGAAGCACATTTTTTTAAGATCGATATTAGCACCTAAATGGGTCAGTAAATCCATTCCAATTAATCCGTCATACTCTTCATTAAACTAAAAAATGTGGAAATCGAAGTATTCTTCAGTTTTGAAAATTTTTGGGAGTGGTATATGAGCAATGTATTCATGATATGTAATTTTGTGAGCTGTTTTTATTTTGAAGGGAGAATATCTGATGAATTTTTCAACGGTTCGGGGGCTGATTAGGGTTTTTGAGCTTCCAGTATCAATCATAAATTTCAAGCCGACTTTTGGGATTTTTATGAAGGGTAGAGCAGAATTATTAATATTTGTAATGTTGATTAGGTTTGATCCTGGTGGGTTGATAGAGACTGAAAATTTTCATCAGGTAAATCAGAGTATTGATTATCGTTACAGAACTGCGGCGTAACTTCATACTGATCGCTTGAACCGTAATTGGACATATTAGAATAATCATCGTAGTATGAATCGTTTGCATCGTACTGATTAATACTTTCATCGATATCATGCTAAAAGAGTTCTTCAGAAATGAAATTTCTTTGATTTATCCGATTGGGTTGAATTCGACTTTGCGGTCTTTCCGTGCGTCTTGTATTTGCTGACGATGTGTCCATAGGGACCGGTTGTGAACGGTTTGGTGTCACATTCCTAAACTGAATGCTCCTTGGATTATTTTGACTTGAATTCATTAAATTTTGGCGAACTTGTGGTAATGATGTTTGATGAATAGTACTTGAATTCTGATAAAGGGGGCGTGCAATATTTTGTTTAATCGGAAAAGAAGGTTTTAATTGAGGACTTTGAGAGTAAGTGTTTGTTAAATTCCGCCTAGCATACGCAAAATTCTGTTCTTCAATTGTAAATGAAATAGTCTGTTCTAAGGTTTGTGGATTTCTCAATCTTATAGGCACATTAGAATGAAGACCCCTAAGAAAAGCATTAAGTGCCTTATTTTCAAACAAAGTTTTCTTTAATTCGATTATATTCGGATCTACTTCCGTTGAATTTTGTTGAGAAGTAAACTTGAAAGATCTTGACATCTGTGACCAAAGTTGACCGGATTTTCGAATTTTCCCTGTCTTGAATGCATCAAATCTCCAACTAAACAATTTTCATCTCGCTGATCTGGGGAAAATTGCAACAGTAAGTTCTTAATTGATAACCAGTTTCTCAGATTTCCTCTACTACCTACTAAATTAAGTGCTCTTCCGGTTAATTTGCCAATGATGGCTCGAAGCAGAAATTCATTATGTGGGTTTGCAATGTTATTTTGATCGGAAAAATTATTAATCAAATACTCGCTGGATTGAATAAAAATAGCCAAAGTTGCTGGATTTCCGTCATATTCTGGAATGCAATCAATGTGATGTTTTTGAATTTGAGGAACTGCCATTATTTGTTCTCTGTTTTCTCTTCTTAAAGGACTACGATCCCTAATATTGTTCATATGAATAATATCACAATAGAATCACGAGAAAAAATCAAGTATGCAAATGATGAGACAAAAAAATTAAAATGAGCATAAAACTATAAAGTGATTGGATTGTGGAAGAAGGATGTGAAACTTACGCTATTGGCTTCATAAAGATTTCTTCTTCCTTCTTTTTCTTCTGCTTCAGGGCATACAGCGATTATAGCAGGCAGTTTCGTTCTAGAAACTCCGTAATCCGTAGAAATAAAATAGAGTTGCCAGTGAAATTTGCGTTACATATTTGTAACACTAGGTTATTATGGGTTAAGGGAATCCCGTATTTTTTATGAGGGCCTTGAGGGCTCAACTGATTGCATATTCAATGTGTGATTATTTCGACAATTAGTCATTTGTATCTCTGATTTTTCGTATTTGTCTAGTTCCCGAAATTATTTAAGTGGCAGTTAAAAACGAAAGAGAAAGAGGGAGACTGTAGAAAAAAATAAAAAGCTACCCTAAATTAGCCAGTACTTGAAGAATGATGACTTTAATAATGGAAACTCGAGTAAACAGTGCTCCAAAAGTAAAGAATTATACCTTAAGTTATAATGCTGTTTTTGCTTTGAAGTTTGGTTTGTTGAAGTCCAGAAAGCGCTCACGAAAACAATTCTGTTAAATTGCAAATTAGATGAAAAAAAAATAAGCTGTTCCACTCAAGAAGAAGATCGAAAACTACAATTTTATTATGTTATTGGTTTTCCATTGCAAAATTCTACAAACTACCGATCCATCCTCTGAAGCACTTCAGTCTAAGGCCGCCGTTCTTTCTAATGCCTAGGTATCGACCTGAATTTGAAAATTTAAAAATTGAAGCAAATGTGTAGCAGAAACATATGGTCCATCACCCCTAATTTTCTAAAAGTCGTCAGACGAAGGTAAAACGCCATTTTGACGAGCTTTGCTAAGATGAGCGTCTCCAAGATCCGGAATGTTTGTTCAGATTGTACATATTAGGCGCTTTTTTTTTGGTGCTTCATGCACCAGTACAGCTCCGGGCTTCTCGGCCCTGAGCTGTTCCCAAATAAAACGGTTATTAGTGCGCCAACTGCGCGCAGCGAGTTGGATGATCAGCAGTTGAGCAAAATGACAAGAGACAAGTCCGGAATCGCGGTTCTTTGTATTACTTACTTACTTACAGCTACTCATCCTTCAAGTTTTTGATACCCAGTGATGAATATGACAAAGTAAAGATTCAATCTAATTGGCCGAACAGAGCCAGTGTCCATTATTTTTACAACAACAGAGTGAAAAATCCCTAAACATAAATGTAGATTTCACTCGATTCAGGATTCTTCAATTAAATGTTCAGTCCATCATGAACAAAATGGATCGCATAATAATTTTATTGGAAAACAAAAATCCTGATGTAATAAGTGTTGTTGAACATTGGTGTAGCGCAGAAAGTTTGAGTGTGGTGGAGCTACCGGGGTACGTTAGGGCAGCAAGTTTCTGCCGATCCGTTCATGAGCATGGTGGTTCCGCTATATTCACTAGGGTTGGATTGGAGCTGAGGGATCTGCAAGTCTGCAAGATGTCAGAGGAGATGGAATGTGAGTGCTGTGCGGTCAGGATTAATATCGGTCACACTAAGTTTACTAAGTGTGTACAGACCACCTTCAGGTAATGTCGAGATCTTTTTAGAAAAGATATCCAACATTTTACATCGATGTGAGAGGCAAAATGATCTTTTATTCCTTTTTGGTGACCTAAATATCGACTACTTGATTGATAGCTCTAGATAAAAGCAACTTTTGGACGATCTATTTAATTGTTTTGATCTGAAAGTAACCTCTCCTTGTCCCACTCGTATAGTTAACAAATTGTGAACTAAATAGTTGTAAAGCTAATGTTTTTCTTCCCCATTTTGGGGATCACTTGGCTATTTTATTGGACTATTATTTTAAACATTCTGGTGCAGTGCTCGAGGAAGGTACAAGAAAAATTTTATCTAGGAATATGTCAGATGTAAACCTAAATCATCTTGTTGATTCAATTTCAAGAATCTCATTTGATGAACTCTATCAGTTATCAATAGAAGAGAATACTTTTGAATGTTTTATTAACATGATCAAAGAATTAATAGATGAACATTGTCCAGTTGAAAGTCGTAATATTGTTTCAGGCAAGTCGAAGGGTTGGAAAACAACCGAAATAAAACGTGCAGGTGTTGAATTGAAGAACTTGTTCTGGCTCCAGTCCAACTTGAAGTCAGTTGAATTATCAGAAATTTATAAAAGATTTAAAGCCAATTACAATTCACTAATTAAGTCCTCACAATAAGCTTATCATCACAACCTACTAGAAAATTCTCACAATAAATGTAAAACAGTTTGTACAATTGTAAACCGGAAGACTGGTAGAATGTCGAATAAAAACAGAAAAATTGCTTTGAACATAGAAGGGATCAATTGTTCTGATTCAACTGAAGTGGCAAATGCATTTGCTCAGTATTTTTCAACTGTGGCTAGGCGAACTCTTGACCAAGCATATGGAGGTGCAAGAGTTAGTTGGTACACGGCGTCCCCTATGCGTTATGAAACATTTTATTTTCACCCTGTTGATGGTTATGAGGTTAAAAATGCAATTCATGCCCTGAAAAACAAGAAAAGTACTGGTGTTGATTTTGTCTCGGCCAGAATATTGAAATTAATTGCTGAACATATAGTGGATCCTTTTGCCCATTTTATAAATGATTCAGTCTGTTCTGGTACCTTTCCAAACGTACTAAAAAATGCCACTGTTTTACCTGTCCACAAGAAAAATGATCCACTCGATATTTCCAACTATCGGCCTATTTCGTTGTTGAGTGTATTCTCTAAGATCTTTGAGAGAATAGTTTTGGATCGAATGGTGAATTTCTGAGACAAATTCAACATAATCACAGATAGCCAACACGGTTTTAGAACTGGACGGTCAACTGAGTCTGCTGTTCTGGATTTTGTTCATTCGATTCAATTTTCGTTGGATAAGGGATTGGTTGTTGCGGGCATGTTCTTTGATCTCTCCCGTGCTTTTGATACAGTTTCACCTGGGTTCCTGATGGGGAAGCTGTTCAAACTTGGATTTCAAGGTGTTTTCCTAGATTGGATTAAACGATATGTATCATACAGAAAATTGCATGTGAGAATTAGGGATGTTTTTTCTGACGAATATGAGATTGATCTCGGTGTACCACAGGGGTCAGTCTTAGGACCTCTTCTTTTTATACTCTTCATAAATGATCTTCCATACTATATAAGAATAAAACTTATTATATTTGTAGACGATACATCATTTCTTGTAACAGCTGAAAATCTGAAGGAACTCATAAAGTTATGCCAATCATTATTGAAAGCCTTTGCTGATATGTGTAGGATGAATGAACTTGTTCTGAATCTGGATAAAACACAAGTCATCAAATTCGGATGGAAGAAAGGAGATTCTATAGTCCTGAAATTTGGCCATTATAGCCTAATTTCCGAAGAGTCTACTAAGTTTCTTGGTATTTATATTGATGAGTGTTTGAGATGGTCTGATCATGTATCATATGTCAGCAGGAAGCTCAGTTCTTCCTTTTATGCCATTCGTCGATTAAAGGATTGCCTTCCACTCACTTCTGTATTGAATGTTTATTATAGCTTGGTGTATAGTCACCTAGCATATAATATTTTGATCTGGGGCCGCTCTGTTGATTTCATAAGAGTTTTTATAGCTCAAAAAAGCATCCTTCGAATGATATTTGGTCTGAGTCCACGAACATCCTGCAGACCATATTTTATAAAACATAATAATATTCTAACTGCTCCTTGTATATAGCTGTATAAATGTCTATTGTTCATTAAGAAAAATGAAGGTCATACACCTACACTATCCAGCTATCATAATTATAGTACAAGAAATTCTAGAATTTTTTCTGTACCTAAACATAGAACAACTAAATTTGAAACATCAGCCAGATATATGAGCATTACTTTGTACAATCATCTACATTCAAGATGGCGGGTGATGTTGGCACGTCTTCAGAGCTCCCATCCAAAAAGTTTAATTTCAAATGTTGTAAAACAAAACAAACCAATAACGTATTTTGTGTGAACTGCGGTAGTGTTTTCCATTATTCGTGTTTGGAATGCAATCACCCAAATGTTAAAATAATAAGTGGCTGCAAAGTAATATGCTGTAGCAGCAATCCAAACAATCAAGAAGTACAAGATGAAACAATTAATATTCAACCAAGAAAAAGCAAATGCAGAAATTGAGTATTTGAAAATTATTCTCAAGGAGGTAAGAGAGAAAAACAATATTCTTCAGGAAAACAATAACCTGCTAAAAAATACCATTATTCTATTAGAAGAAAAAATTGCAATAAAAACTATTCCATACAATGCGAAACGAGATTAACCAAACATAAATAGAGATAAGAAACAAGCGGTATTTCAATCAAACACAAAGTGTGATGGAACTACTGACATCCCAACTACTGGTAGGCTACAGGTGGAAAATGAAAGTAGATCAGACATCATCAAATTTCAACCTCAAATGACACTAGCTGTTCAACCATCATTGGATAGGGTAAACAAAAACAAATCTGATAAAAATCCAGAATTGGAAAAAAAAATAACTTGAAGTCAATTCAAGCTAAAACAATGACACAATTAATTAATCTGACCAATGACCCAACCGAAGAAAAAGAGTACCAGAAAGTAACCTACAAGAAACGCAAATTCAGAAAAACCCAACCAGGAAAAGGAAGCTCAGAGGGAGAAAATAATTTTCAATCAATAAAACCAAGCAGTGACAAAAAACTCTGGTTATTTATATCGACAGTTAAAAATACAGTAACAACAGAGAACATTAATGAATACATTTCAGACAAGAGTGGCGTCAGGTCCGATGAGATAGTGGTTAATGAATTGGAAGTTCAAAACAAAAACACTCCATACAAAAGTTTCATGATTGGAGTGCCGACAAGTACGAAGGAAGAAATATACAACAGCGAATTTTGGCCCAAGTGGAATCCTATTTTCAAGATTCAACTTTATGAGGGGCAAGCATTTTTTAGAGAAAACGACCCTCAGTACCTAGGGTCGAAAACAAAGTACGAAGAATCTACCAAAATCAAAAAAACAGTAGCAAGAACCAACTCCAAGTTTCGAATATTGCATCAGAACGTGCAATCGATAGGAAATAAATTCAATCAACCAAGTCGAGGAAATGATAAATAATTCGCCAAACACTAACGTGCTTTGTATTACTGAGCACTGGAAATCGAAAGAGGAAATTAGACACTACAGAATAAAATTTTTTGTCCTGGCCAGTGCTTTCTGCAGATTGAGTAATCAACATGGAGGAAGTGCAGTGTTCATAAGAAGAGGGATAAAATATTTGGAGAGGAAAGACCTTGTGAAAAAACCAATTCCAAACATCATAGAGATTGCAGCAGTAGAAATCAATATCAACAAAAGAAAGATTACCATAATATCCAAATACAGGCAGTTGTGAGCAGTTTCTACAAAAATTAGAAGAGATTTTAGAGCAAATGAATATAGAAAGCAAGAAAGAGGAAGTGATGCTGTGTGGAGACTTCAACATAGATCTGCTCGATAACGGTTGCACAAACAAGCAAGATTTCTGTGAATTACTATTATCATATGATCTCAAAACAACAATAAATGAATATACCAGAATTACAGCAACAAGCAAATCATGTATTGATAATATCATCACAAATTTCAAGGAATTCAATGCATATATAATAAAAACAACAGTTTCAGATCACAATACAGCTCAAGTAATTGATTTGCAAATAGAAAATTCCCAAATTTCAGCACATACATATAAAAGAATAATAAATGAGGATACCACCAAAGAATTATGCAGCAAGTTAGCTGAGATTGATTGGAAAGCAATATATGACTTGGAGGAAACCCAGGTTGACGAGCAATGGGATCTTTTTATGCAGTATTTCACATCCGCATTCGATATGACATGTCCAAGAAGAAGAGTGCCCATCCTGAAAACAAGTAAGCAAAATCAGCATAATGAAAAAATCAAACAGTGTAAAAACCGACTAGATATCCTACTTACTTGCAAAACATTGAATAAGGACTACACTGAAGCATACAAACATACGAAGAAAGAGTATGACATGCTACTAACCAAAGGAAAAAGCGACCAATACAAACAGAAAATACTGAACTCCGATAATAAAACAAAAAGTTTATGACAAGCGGTTAAGGACATAAAAGGACAGGACGATGAGAAATATATACAAATTGGAGGTAACATCACTGACATTGCAAATGACTTCAATAATTATTTTGCAGAAGCAGCTGCGAAACTTATTGAAGAAAAAAAAGAAAAACCATTTACACATGAAATAAAAAGAAATGAAGAAAGCTTAATATGTAACACAGTCACAGAAGAATCAGTCCAAAAAATAGTTGCATCTTTAAAAAACAAACACAGTAGTGGCATAGATGAAATTCGAACAACCATTGTGAAATCCACTATAACAAGTACAATAAATCCAGAAATCCACTAACATATATAATTAACAACTGTCTTAAACACGGGATCTATCCTAAAAAACTGAAGGAAGCTAAAGTTAAACCTGTCTACAAAAAAGGTGATCAAAAAAAATATAAAAACTACAGGCCAATCAGTATCTTGCCGGCATTCTCCAAAGTATTTGAAATGGTTATTTGTCAACAACTATGTTCCTTCATAAACAGAAGCCAAATTTATGCAGAAAATCAACATGGATACATCAAAGGCAGATCGACGAACACAGCTATATACGAATTCACAACAGAAGTTCTATCAGCTTTGGAAGACTCAGAATTGATTATGGGACTTTTCTTGGACCTAACAAAAGCATTTGATAGTCTAAATCATGACTATGTTTTGATAAAAATGGAGCAAATGGGAATAAGAGGCATGACATTAAAACTTATGCGCTCCTATCTAACTGATAGAATACAAATTACACATGTAAATAATTGTATTACGGAAAGTTTATCAGAACCTACCACTATAAAACTAGGAATACCACAAGGTAGTATACTAGGGCCAATTATCTTTATCTTATAAACACGTTGAAATCACAAAGTGTCGGCATTGCAATGGTGCAGAGGAGAATGTACAACATCTCTCAGCGGGATGCTCTTCAATAGCAGGGACCAAATATCTGTCTCGACATGACAATATGGGTAAGGTGGTACATCAACTACTGTGCCCCAATAAAGATCTGATTCAACACTTTACCCCACACCATTTGTATGTATCAAGACCCATCCTGGAAAACGAGAACACGAAGGTTTATTGGGATCTCTCTATAACAACCGACTTAGCAGTGGAACACAACAGACCCGATATGGTGGTTTGGAACAAAAAAGAGAACACGGCCACCATTATAGATTTCGCAGTTCGACAGGATTATAACATGCAAAAGACATATGCGGAGAAGATCAGCAAGTACGAGGCACTGTCGGGACTGATCAGGGATATGTGGAGGTAGGGGAGAGTGGATATAGTGCCTTTAATAATAAGTGTCAATGGTCTAATATTGAAGAAAACCGTCTCAAATTTGGAGGAACTACAGCTACCACCTAGTACTGTCACCTGGAAGGTGGTATAAACGACCTACATTTAGGCATAGACAACAAATAAAATACAACAATCCTTAACTATGCAGATGATACAAATATCATACTCAGAGCAAAAAACTTTCCTGAAATGAACACCTTAGCACAAACAACAATAGAGAAAACAGAAAATTGGTTTGCCAAAAATAAATTAATAATGAATGTGGACAAAACAAGCATCATAATATTTAAAACAACTCATGCAAGTTACGAAACCCCAGAATACCTAGAAATGGCAGATACAAAAATAAAACCAATAAAAACCACTAAATTCCTAGGACTACATATCAACGAAAATTTAAACTGGATGGAACACACTCAGGAACTAGCTAATAAACTTTCAACAACTTGTCATGTACTAAGAGTAATAAAGCAATACATGGACATTAAATCCCTAAAAATAATCTATCAGACAACTTTTGAATCGAAACTAAGATATGGTATTCTATTCTATGGAACCAGCTCAAATGTTAAGAACATCTTTAAAATACAAAAAAGGGCGCTAAGGGTAATTCTAGGCATGAATTCTAGGGATTCATGCAGGGGCAAATTTAGACAACAACAGCTATTCATATACAAGAAAACTTGCTTTTTGTCTTCAAGAACAGACACTACTATAAAGAAAACAATTCCCAGCATTACAGTACTAGGACATCCCATCTTTTATATCCAAAACACAGACTTACGATGACTGAAAAAGGACCACAATACCAATCCATAAAATATTTCAACCACTGCCCAGTGGAAATTCAGACTGAGAAGGATATCAAAGTATACAAAAAGAAGATATACAGGATGCTGCTGAACATGGAACCCTACGATGTGAAGGAGTTTTTTGGAAGTAGACCTCCAGGTTGAATTTTTCTTCGGGCTTGACACGATTTCATTTCTGAATGTTTGCAATTTTATTGATGAAGCATAAAATTTGAAATAAAGATGATTATTATTGGTTATCAAATCTCGTCCTTATAATTGGTCAATAATGGGTAATCTCAGCTTGAGGACTGGTGAAACATCAACGGGAAACAAAAAACCCTTGTTAAAATTGCCAACGTTTCGAATCTTTATCGATTCTTCATCAGGGCTACAAAAATACACAAAAATATAATAATAAGTGATACCTCATTAGAGGAACAGAACAAACGACAAAACAGGTTCAGTAAATCGTCAGCATATAAAGTTTTTGGTAAAAAATAAAAACACAATATAACTATATAAGGAATAAAAACCTCACTAAGCCAGATGATAGTCGCCCAAGAAGTCGAAACAATAAAAGACTACACGTATATTTAACATTAATTAAAAATAGTCTTTGATCTTAGATTTAACAGATAAGTATGAGACTCACCTATTTATTGGGTTTTATAAATTTCCTCATTAAATTTCATGCTAGACCCACCCTGATCTGGATTAGGTCCATGCAGGCATTCAAAGGCACCTCCTGAGCATTGCATAAGCCAGAAAGAAAACTCTCACTCGCCAGTTCACTCTTGTGACAAAACTGCTATGTCGAATAGTTTTTGGATTGATAAGAATTGAAATGAAGTTTTCAGGTAAATGCGTTCCTTGAACAACGTAGACTCCAATACAGGCAAAAACGAAATGAAGAAGTGAAAGATCACATATGCAGAATAGTCCAAAATAACTCGTCCACCTGGAACTAGGCAACACGAAATACCAACTGATTAGGTGGATAGAGTGCACTCAACAATTTTCCCCTCATTGACAGAGTTTCCGAACATAATTTCCGCATACCCATGACAACCATACTCAGCCATAATTTTCCAACACGTTAGCATATATTGCACTCAGGTTTTGAATATCTGTTCTCAAATTTACGGTGTTGTTCATGAATATGTTTATCATCTCAGAGACACATCGCTTGAAATAATTTCTCTCAAAGTCTACAATTTTCACGTCCTCGAATCCAAATAAATGCCCCGTTTGAAAATGGTGTTCCGCCAACGCTGTTTTGTCATTCTTATACTTGTTGCTCAATCTACAGTCATATTCATGTTGGTATAAACGGTTTTTTAAGTATTGTCACTTGTCACATCCGCCACATTCAATCCTGTATACTACGTTGGATCTATACATGTTGGGAGTCGAATCTTTAATTTTCGAAAAGATCTCACCCACCTTCCTGACAGGATAGAAAGCACACGAGACCTCCGGGATCTTATCTCGAAGAATCCTACAAATATTCTCAGACAAACCTCTAACGTAAGGAAGTGCAATATGACTAGATTTCGCCGTTTGTTCTCCTCTTGATATTGTTGGAATTCTATTATTCAACCTATGTCGATAGTTATTCATTATCCTATTGACCCAATTAATTGGATAGTTGTTGTCCCTCAACAATTTTTTGATCACCACCTCGTTTATTCTATGAAAGTCAACATCAGAAAGAGTGTAAGCCCGAAACATAAAGTTTTTTGATAATGCCCACCTTCTGCACTGTAGAATGTTCCGAAAAATAATTCAATATGCTACCGTAAGCAGTTGGTTTTGTATACCAGTTGGTGCAAATCGAACCATTAGAATTTCTCATCACTGTCAAGTCCAAAAAATTGATCTTTTGATCCACTTCCAATTCCATGGTGAATTTCAACTTATGGTGAAAACCATTGAATTTATCCAATAGCTCGCTCGTTGCGTTTTTTGGAATAGCCGCAATAGTATCGTCGACATATAGCTTCAAAAATTCCACCTTAAAACTCAAAGTACTCAGCACAACAAAAATCACCTCATTCACAACCACATTAGCCAAAATCGGACCCATGGCTGTCCCATCAAGTTGTTTATATATTATGCCATCGAAGGTGAAGTAACTAGTCTCAAAAATGTGGACAATAATGTTATTAAACAGCCTGAAGGTTATCTCAGTGTATGCTGAAATAACAGACCAGTTCTTTTTAATTATATCCTGAACTAACTGTTTGGGAACATTTGTAAACAATGACACAATGTCGAGTGAAACCAACATGTAATCAATCAACAATCAACAAAAAACTTTATATGCTGATGATTTACTGAACCTGTTTTGTCGTTTGTTCTGTTCCTCTGATGAGATTTCACTTATTATTATATTTTTGTGTATTTTTGTAGCCCTGATGAAAAATTAATAAAGATTCGAAACGTTGGCAATTTTAACAAGGGTTTTTTGTTTCCCGTTGATGTTTCACCAGTCCTCAAGCTGAGATTACCCATTATTGATGATTATTATGACTTTAGCCTTGCGGCTTTCACACTCCTCTCCTGAGGAAAATTCACTTATCCCAGATATCTCAGATATCAAAAGGATTAAGCCCTGTTGGAGCCCTTTCCAGGTTTTCGAGCTCGTGGTGGTGGTCGGGTCCGGGTCGCTCCTCGTCTCCTCGCTGTAGGTTGGATTCCTGCTCCACCCGCACTTCCTGTCGGAGCAGACGGTGTTCCTCTGCATTCCCCATGTACTTGCGTACAGCTCTCGCCGTTCCCACCAGTACCGCCTTCTGCATCACTCTATAGATATTTTCGTCCAGCTGAAGTTTCCTCAAGTTCTCTAGTAGTTTCTTCGGTATCAGGCCTGTAGATGAAATGACAATAGGGATGGTCTTTATATCTTTCAGCTTCCACTGTCTTCTGATTTGTTCCTCGAGATCTCTGTATTTTGAAAATTTTTCAGTGTGTCTATCTAGAAGATTGTTATTATTTGGAATTGCCACGTCGATGAATAGTGCTGTGTCCTCATCCTTATTGAGCAATATGAGGTCTGGTCTATTGTGGGTTATTTTCCGGTCTGTGAGAACAGTGCGATCCCAGTAGAGCTTGTGATGTTCGTTTTCCAGCACAGCATCTGGATAGTAATTGTAATAAGGACATTAGTATGACTTTAGCCTTGCGGCTTTCATACTCCTCTCCAGAGGAGAATTCACTTATCCCAGATATCTCAGATATCAAAAGGATTAAGCTCTGTTGGAGCCCTTTCCAGGTTTTCGGGCTCGTGGTGGTGGTAGGGTCCGGGTCGCTCCTCGACTTCCTGCTGTAGGTCGTATTCCTGCTCCACCCGTACTTCCTGTCGGCGCAGACGGTGTTCCTCTGCATTCCCCATGTACTTGCGTACAGTTCTCGCCGTTCCGAGCAGTACCGCCTTCTGCATGACTCTATAGATATTTTCGTCCAACTGAAGTTTCCTCAAGTTCTCCAGTAGTTTTTTCGGTATCAGGACTGTAGATGAAATTACAATAGGGATGGTCTTGATATCTTTCAGCTTCCACTGTCTTCTGGTTTGTTCCTCGAGATCTCTGTATTTTGAAATCTTTTCAGTGTGCCTATCTAGAAGATTGTTATTATTTGGTATGGCCACATCGATGAATAGTGCTCTGTCCTCATCCTTATTGAGCAATATGAGGTCTGGTCTATTGTGAGTTATTTTCCGGTCTGTCAGAACCGTGCGATCCCAGTAGAGCTTGTGATGTTCATTTTCCAACACAGCATCCGGATGGTAATTATAATAAGGAACCTTTTTCGAACTTAGAAGTTGGTGTTTTAGTGCCAATTCTTGGTGAATGATCTTGGCAACAGCATCATGTCTATTTTTGTACTCCGTGCCCGCGAACTTCTGACATCCCCCGGTGATGTGCTGGACAGTTTCATGTGTCGCGTAGCCATAACGACAGCTATCGTCCGCCACTGAGGCATACTTGGCGATATATTTCATGTAATTTCTTGTTGGAATCACCTGATCCTGGATGGCAAGCATGAAGCCCTCTGTCTCAGGAAACAACCTTCCGGAAGTCAACCAGTAGTTCGACGCAGATATGTCGACGTAATCATGGTTGACCTCGTTCTGGTGCCTTCCATGCAAAGGTTTGCCAATCAGTTTTTGCATTTTACTTTCTGCAGAGTTTTCGACGTTTGTGATCCTGTTGTAGCTTTAACGGTGTAGAACTATCAGCAACACAAACTACTCGATGGAGTTCTGACGAAACAGCATTGCTCAGGAAATATTTTCGAAGTCCTTCAATTTCCTGGGACATACGGTTGGACAAATCAACAATTCCTCTACCCCCAAGATGTCGTGGCAGCTCTGTCTGTTCTATTGAGCTTTTGGGGTGATGTTTATTGTGTTCAGTCAGCATCGTCCTTATTTTTCTCTGTAAGGCTGCTAAATCGGTGGTCGTCCAAGAGATAATACCGAATGAATAGCTGAGCGCCGAGCGAGCGTAGGTGTTAATCGCTTTTATCAGATTCTTGCTGTTAGGGCCAGTTCTCATTATCCTTCTCAATCTTCGGGTGAACTCCTCCGTTAGTTCTTTCTTCATCTGGGTTTGATTGATTTTTCTTGCCTGTTTTATGCCTAGATACTTGTATGTATCTCTTTCCTTCAATGCTTCAATTTCTGCACCTTCCCTGAGTTTGAACGTACCATCTTCTATTTTCCCTCTCGTTATGTTGAGCAGTCGACATTTTTCTAATCCAAACTTCATTTTGATGTCTTCCGAGAATCCTTCCACCATTTTCAGCATCTGTTGCATTTGTTTTTTGGTAGATGCGAAGAGTTTCAAATCGTCCATGTAAAGGAGATGATTCAGTTTCATCATAGTTCTACTGCCGCTTTTGATGGCAAATCCGTAGTCCGTAGAGTTCAATCTATGAGACAAGGGATTCAGAGCCATGCAGAACCACAGAGGGCTCAGCGAATCCCCTTGAAAAATTCCGCGTCTTATTGGAATAGGTCCTGTCGTAATGGAGCCATCTGCTGCTTTCATTTGAAGACTAGTACGCCAGGTTGACATAGCGTTTTTCAGGAACTTAACAATATTAGGATCCACCTTGTAAATGTTCAAGATAGTCAAGAGCCATTCGTGAGGTATGGAATCGAATGCTTTCTTGTAGTCTATGTACGCAGCGTAAAGATTCCTTCGCTTGGAGAACGCTTGATTGCAGATAACTGAATCAATTATCAGCTGTTCTTTGCACCCTCGGCTGTCTTTGGTGCATCCTTTTTGTTGCAAGGCGATGAAGTTATTCCTTTCGCAATGGTTGTGAATTCGATTTGAAATGCACGATGTGATTAATTTGTACATCGTTGGAAGACATGTGATTGGTCGGTATTTGGATGGGTCTTCTGTATTCCTTTGGCCTTTAGGTAACAGTTACGTTGTGCCATGTGTAAGGAATATTGGCATTCTTTCAGGATTTTCAATGCCATCATTTATTGCGGAGGTCAATTTGTCATGCATGATCCAAAGTTTCTTGATCCAGAAGTTCTGTAATCCATCAGGCCCAGGTGCTTTCCAGTTGTGTAGTCCTCTGATAGCTGATTTTACTTCTTCAATTGTGACCTTGTCATGCTGCATCGGCTCATATTTTATAGCTTCAGATTCTTCATCTTCAATCCATCCGGTATCTCCATTGAACTGAGGTTTCGTTGATAATTGTTCGGTCCAGAATTGTTCTATGGCTTCCTTTGGTGGTAACTTTCCATTTTCTACATCAGACGATGTGAGTGACCGGTAGAAAGTTTCTTCCGACTTTTCGAATGAATTATTGTCTCTTTTTCGGCTATAATTGCTTTTATATCTCCTCAGGCGTTCTGCATACAGACTTAACTTTCGCTTCAGAGTGTCGAGGCAGTGGTGAGCTGTAGCATTCTCCGTCTCTCGTTCTGTATGTGTTCTGTTTCTATCCATGATTTCTTTGGCAGCTTTCACAACCTTTCTTCCGAGATTCCCGTTCAAGTACTCCGTCAGTCGTCCAATGTCTCTCCTTAGTCTCTCTGTTTTGTGTTGAAGACGTTTCTGCCATGGTGGCGCATGTAATTTGTGTACTTTTGGACCATCGTTGTTCGTTCGGCGAATTTTTGCCCCTCTGGTTTTAGCCGTCGTTAGCGCTGCACAGTAAAAAACTAGATGAAGATATTCCAATGAACTTCCATTCTGTAGGTACTCAGGTAAAACGTCCTTATTCAAGATGTCGATTATGAGTGACAGTTTCTTGGATGTATTGAGTCGGGGAGGTGCTATTCGATGAAGAGGATCTGTTCCTTCCAGTTCGGCAAAGTATCTCCTCATCTCAGAGTCAACTTGTTGGTGGAGCTCATTCTTATCGTCCTGGTGTTCAGGCTCATTTGCTTTGCACGATGGACTTTCAGTATCAATGTCTTCTGGGTGATGTTGCCCAGGCATGTGAATTTCATCAGGGGTGTTGGTGTTATTCTCTATTGCTAGCGGACGCTGTAGTCCTCGTTTAATTGCGTCGATTCGGGTCGTTGGTATTAGTTCATTTCTCAGAATTACGCGGTACTGGTCCGCCACTCGTTGTTCAGTGACATTGAGATTTGGGTAGGCGTTGCAGAATTCCTCATGAAGCCTTTTCCTATAGTTGTTCGTGTTCTGCCATAGTCCCGTGATGGAGTTATATATGCGCACAATAGTTTCATTCATGGACGTTGTCCACTTCATGCGCTTTCTAACTAACCCCGCTTGGGTGAGCACTGGCTGAATATCCTGCGCAGCACCTTCAGCGGTTCGAGTCGGCAATTGAATCGGACTCGCTGGTTGCTGTTGTTGCTTTGGAGCTGTAGCTTCTTTTGCAGCAGGAGCCCGCTTCCTCAACATCCTGCCACCGACGTCCCACATGCTGTCATGTCCAGCGCCGGCTCCAGACATGCCCTGACGATCCCCAGGCAGCGACTTGTTTCCGAGGCTTCTCGTTATCACCATTTCCATGGGTTTGTGCTCCCCTTTCTCGGTTTGGGTGAGGGGTAGAGAAACGGGAGCAGAAAGAGCACCCCCATAAAGGATGTGAAAGAGAGAGGATGAAGGAATGGGACTGCGGACAGCAGGCGTAGCTGGCTGCACCGTCTACGTCGTTACGATGGCTACCCGGCAGGCCATCTACTAGATAGCTGCCAGGCAGGCCAGACATTATGACTTTAGCCTTGCGGCTTTCACACTCCTCTCCAGAGGAAAATTCACTTATCCCAGATATCTCAGATATCAAACGGATTAAGCTCTGTTGGAGCCCTTTCCAGGTTTTCGGGCTCGTGGTGTTGGTCGGGTTCAGGTCGCTCCTCGGCTCCCTGCTGTAGGTTGGATTCCTGCTCTGTCCGCACTTCCTGTCGGAGCAGACGGTGTTCCTCTGAATTTCCCATGTACTTGCGTACAGTTCTCGCCGTTCCCACCAGTACCGCCTTCTGCATCACTCTATAGATATTTTCGTCCAGCTGAAGTTTCCTCAAGTTCTCTAGTAGTTTCTTCGGTATCAGGCCTGTAGATGATATGACAATAGGGATGGTCTTGACATCTTTCAGCTTCCACTGTCTCCTGGTTTGCTCCTCGAGATCTCTGTTCTTTGAAATTTTTTCAGTGTGCCTATCTAGAAGATTGTTATTATTTGGAATCGCCACATCGATGAAAAGTGCTGTGTCCTCATCCTTATTGAGCAATATGAGGTCTGGTCTATTGTTGGTTATTTTCCGGTCTGTGAGAACCGTGCGATCCCAATAGAGCTTGTGATGTACATTTTCCAATACAGTATCCGGATGGTAATTGTAATAAGGAACCTTTTTCGAACTTAGAAGTTGGTGAAGAATCTTCGCAACGGCATCATGTCTATTTTAGTACTCCGTGCCCGCGAACTTCTGACATCCCCCGGTGATGTGCTGGATAGTTTCATGTGTCGCACAGCCATAACGACAGCTATCATCCGCCACTGAGGCATCCTTGGCGATATATTTCATGTAGTTCCTTGTTGGAATCACCTGATCCTCGATGGCAAGCATGAAGCCCTCTGTCTCAGGAAACAACCTTCGGGAAGTCAACCAGTAGTTCGACGCAGATATGTCGACGTAATCATGGTTGACCTCGTTCTGGTGCCTCCCAAGCAAAGGTTTGCCAATCAGTTTCTGCATTTTACTTTCTGCAGAGTGTTCGACGGTTTCCAAGTGGTCCTGCTGTAGCTTTAACGGTGTAGAAGTATCAGCAACACAAACTACTCGATGGAGTTCTGACAAAGCAGCCTTGCTCAGAAAATATTTTCGAAGTCCTTCAATTTCCTGGGTCATACGGTTGGACAAATCAACAATTCCTCTACCCCCAAGATGTCGTGGCAGCTCGGTGCGTTCTATTGAGCTTTTGGGGTGATGTTTATTGTGTTCAGTCAGCATCGTCCTTATTTTTCTCTGTAAGGCTGCTAAATCGGTGGTCGTCCAAGAGATAATACCGAATGAATAGCTGAGCGCCGAGCGAGAGTAGGTGTTAATCGCTTTTATCAGATTCTTGCTGTTAGGGCCAGTTCTCATTATCCTTCTCTATCTTCGGGTGAACTCCTCCGTTAGTTCTTTCTTCATCTGGGTTTGATTGATTTTTCTTGCCTGTTTTATTCCTAGATACTTGTATGTGTCTCCTTCCTTCAATGCTTCAATTTCTGCACCTTCCCTGAGTTTGAACGTACCATCTTCTATTTTCCCTCTCGTTATGTTGAGCAGTCGACATTTTTCTAATCCAAACTTCATTTTGATGTCTTCCGATAATCCTTCCACCATTTTCAGCATCTGTTGCATTTGTTTTTTGGTAGATGCGAAGAGTTTCAAATCGTCCATGTAAAGGAGATGATTCAGTTTCATCATAGTTCTACTGCCGCTTTTGATGGCAAATCCGTAGTCCGTAGAGTTCAATCTATGAGACAAGGGATTCAGAGCCATGCAGAACCACAGAGGGCTCAGCGAATCCCCTTGAAAAATTCCGCGTCTTATTGGAATAGGTCCTGTCGTAATGGAGCCATCTGCTGCTTTCATTTGAAGACTAGTACGCCAGGTTGACATAGCGTTTTTCAGGAACTTAACAATATTAGGATCCACCTTGTAAATGTTCAAGATAGTCAAGAGCCATTCGTGAGGTATGGAATCGAATGCTTTCTTGTAGTCTATGTACGCAGCGTAAAGATTCCTTCGCTTGGAGAACGCTTGATTGCAGATAACTGAATCAATTATTAGCTGTTCTTTGCACCCTCTGCTCTCTTTGGTGCATCCTTTTTGTTGCAAGGCGATGAAGTTATTCCTTTCGCAATGGTTGTGAATTCGATTTGAAATGCACGATGTGATTAATTTGTACATCGTTGGAAGACATGTGATTGGTCGGTATTTGGATGGGTCTTCTGTATTCCTTTGGCCTTTAGGTAACAGGTACGTTGTGCCATGTGTAAGGAATATTGGCATTCTTTCAGGATTTTCAATGACATCATTCATTGCGGAGGTCAATTTGTCATGCATGATCCAAAGTTTCTTGATCCAGAAGTTCTGTAATCCATCAGGCCCAGGTGTTTTCCAGTTGTGTAGTCCTCTGATAGCTGATTTTACTTCTTCAATTGTGATTATGTCATGTTGCATCGGCTTCCTTTGGTGGTAACTTTCCATTTTCTCCATCAGACGATGTGAGCGACCGGTAGAAAGTTTCTTCCGACTTTTCGAATGAATTGTTGTCTCTTTTCCGGCTATAATTGCTTTTATATCTTCTCAGGCTTTCTGCATACAGACTTAGCTTTTGCTTCAGAGTGTCGAGGCAGTGGTGAGCTGTAGCATTCTCCGTCTCTCGTTCTGTGTGTGTTCTGTTTCTATCCATGATTTCTTTGGCAGCTTTCACAACCGTCCTTCCTCGATTCCCGTTCACGTACTCCGTCAGTCGTCCAATGTCTCTTCTTAGTCTCTCTGTTTTGTGTTGAAGACGTTTCTGCCATGGTGGCGCATATAATTTGTGTAATTTTGGACCATCGTTGTTCGTTCGGCGAATTTTTGCCCCTATGGTTTAAGCCGTCGTTAGCGCTGCACAGTAAAAAACTAGATGAAGATATTCCAATGAACTTCCATTCTGTAGGTACTCAGGTAAAACGTCCTTATTCAAGATGTCGATTATGAGTGACAGTTTCTTGGATGTATTGAGTCGGGGAGGTGCTATTCGATGAAGAGGATCTGTTCCTTCCAGTTCGGCAAAGTATCTCCTCATCTCAGAGTCAATTTGTCGGTGGAGCTCTTCCCTATCGTCCTGGTGTTCTGCCTCACTTGGGTTGCAAGATGGACTTTCAGCGTCAATTTCTTCTGGCTGTTGTTGCCCAGGCATGTGAATCTCATCAGAGGTGTTGGTGTCGCTCTCTGTTACTGGCGGACGCTGAAGTTCTTGTTTAATTGCGTCGATTCTGGCCATTGGTATTAGTTCATTTCTCAGAATTACGCGATACTGGTCTGCCACCTGTTGTTCAGTGACATTTAGATTTTATTATTATTATTATTATTACCTACTTCAAGTCACTTAATTTGTCAAGTTTCGGCAAGAAAATAAAATCTCTACTGTTGAGTAAATGTTATTATAGTGTTAATGAATATCTCAATGACAGTTGTATTCGATGATTTTTTTTTCCTATTCTCATTGTAGATGTATTGCTATGACTTGTCCTATACATTGTGTTGTGTCTAAATGGATCAATAAACACTATCTATCTATCTATCTATCTATTCGTTATCAGTTTGACGTTAAAGTCGTTGATTATTAATAAGTTTCACTATTTTTTCGAAATCTATTGCCATATATTTGGATGAAAAACTTGATTTACCGGGTAAACATTACCCTTTCTTTGCTATGGAGAGTAAAAATATACTAAATACTGGATATGTCTGTAGATAAACTTGAAAAAATTATTTAACAATGATTTCATCTCTTAAAGCTTCGTTAATAATCCTCTTTGATAAAAGTAGGTAAAGAGTGTTCTGATTTCACGAAAATTGCATTCAGGGACGTGAAATATCAACTTATTTGAGATGAAATGCTACATTTTCACTGATGGGCGCTACTAAACTGAAGGTTGTCGTTTATTCATTTAATCGATTCCTAAAAATTATGCATTCATGAGAAAATGATTAGTTCACTCTTCAAACCTGAAAGAACGAATCCTATCTTCATTCAAAATCATTCAGTTCTAATTCCATCTAACATTGATTCTTTATTCATTTATTCAATAAAAAAACTAACTGACAGCTTCAATTGACGAAAAAATCAATCTTAGGTGATACATAAGGTGTATTACAGTCTTTTATTGTATTAATCCACAAATTTCAACAATGCACGTCTTCTAGTATTTGTTGACATGTAAACATAACCAAAAAGTTTGTTTACGGGCTTCAAGCCATTTCGGTTGGTGCAAGAGGGGGCAGGGGAAGGGAACGCGAGCTGCTCCGGTGCTTCACGCCCCAATCAAAAAGAACGCGTCGGTGCTCGAGCGAGATGCACCGGAGCTGCCCAGGAGCTGCTCAAACGGTCAAAAAGAAAGCATATATTTTGTCAAGTATTGGACATCATTATTAATCAACTGAAATCGCGTTTCCTTCCGATGAATGAAATTGTTCCAAATTTCAGTATTTTGCAGCCTTCAACTTTACAAGTTTTAAATGACACTGATCTATTAAAAAAAGCTCTAGAATTTGTTGATATATATATATGGAAAAAACATATCTGATTCATTTGCCAGTGAAATTTTTCTCAGTTGTCGGTCCAATTTCAGAGACGAAATAGAAAAGTCTTCGTGTATTAGAGAACTTGCTGATTTATTGATAATAAAGAATCCTTTAATGTCCTGCAGCTTTCCTGAAGTTTGCACTGCATTAATGTTGTTTCTTACAATTCTTGTGACTACAGTTAGTGCTGAATGATCATTTTCAGAACTACAATTAATAAAAACCTATTCTGTCTATGCTATGGCTCGATCTTTAAACTTTCGCGGAACAGAAAGCTCGAAGAAAAGCTTTTCTTAATAAATATCACATTGAATTTAAATTGTTATTATTATTTCCTTCATCGAAAATCTACCGAATGGAAGATGAATGTGAAGTCTCCAATCCACATTGGTCTAGCGTGGGGACTATAGCCTATTTCCTCCCGCCTAATGGTGAGTTTATGCAGACTTACTGAGAACTAATACCTAAGAAAGGGACCGACCTAATTGGCAGAAGCCGTCCCAGCAAACACTGAAATCCAGTCACTGTACAAAAACTGCACATCGTTGCTTCACACACCAAAAAGGACCGTATATGTCCCGGTGGACTGTGAAGTTACTATACAGTACAAACTGCAGTTGACATACATCCACAGCTGCACTTTAAAAACAGCGATGGTATTGCAATCACTGTACAGCAAGCTGCAGTTCAAATGCAGCAGTTAGGTCCTAAAACTGTACAGCAATTTGTGCTTTAAATGCAGTATGCACTTTGCAAAAACTGTAGAGTAAGCTGCACTTTAAATGCAGTGGTCACTGTGCAAAAACTGTACACCAAGCTAAATTTCAAATGCAGCAGTTAAGTGCAAAAACTGTACAGCTGGCTGTATTTTATATGTAGTTTGGTCACTGTGCAAAAATTGTACAGCAACCTGTATTTTATATATAGTACTCACTGTGCACAAACTGTACAGTAAGCTGCACTTTATATGCAGTAGTCCCTGTGTAAAAACTCTACAGCAAGCTGTATTTTATATACAATAGTCACTGTGCTCAAACTGTACAGCAAGCTGCACTATAATGAAGCAGTCACTGTGTTGAACCTGTACAGGAAGCTGCATTTTAAATGCAACAATAGCTGTGCAAGAACTGTACGGCAAGCTGCACTTTGTGTGCAGTAGTCATTGTGCAGTAACTATATCGTTACCCAGTAACATAATGAATCCTAGTAGCTACCTACGACAATCACCGAAGCAGCGAATGAATGAACGAATGAAATACAATTTTTTTTTTTGTTGCTCTTCAGCAGTTTTATTTAAGTTTTGATAGAATATGATAGCGGTCGTATATATACAAGGGGATATATGCAATGGTTACATAAAACTAAAATATAAACGGAAGACTAGTACCTAACTTTAAAGTTTCACCTAGTTTAGAAATTTACATAATTATTTACATAAGTTAAGAGAAAGATTGAAATTTTCCCTGAGGCATATCGAGTGCACGAATGAAACACAATTGTAGCTCAGGTGGATTAAAGGAAAAAAGGATAGGAAAGGATCAGGAATTGGAAGGGTGAATAGGAAATTGAGTGCCGAAATCACATGATTAAATGCTTTATTAGTTTATGTTTTATTTTCCTAATTGGGATTTTGTAATACTTTAGATGGGAAGTCTTTTTCATCTGCATAGTTTTATGATTAAAGAATGAACGAGATTCTTTTCCAACAATAGTTTCTAAGGTATCGATATTAGATTTTTTGTGGAGGTCGCTAATTTTGGCAGTTCTAGGCATATTGAGTATGATCCTTAAATATTTATTTTGGATACGTTGGAGATTCCCGTAGTTGGATTTCGAAGTTTTGCTCCAAATTGGACAAGCGTACAGGATAAGAGGCCTTATACCCTGTTTGTAAATTATTCTAAGTTTGGATTTGATGCTCAGTTTGCTCTGTCTAGAGATGATTGGAAAGACGCTACTTAATTGCGAGTTACTTTTACGAATTATTTCGCGTATGTGTAAATTAAAATTTAATTTTTCGTCAAGGATGACACCCAAGTATTTTAAATTGTTTCTCTCTGTTATTGGCTGGCAGTAGAGGGACAAAATTTTGGGGCATGATACACGTCGCTTATGAGTGAAGTAGATCAGGTTCGTCTTGGATGCATTAAGTTTAATTTTCCATCAGAAATAATATTTTTCTAGAATGTTTAAGTGCTCCTGTAAATATTTAGCTGATTGAGCTTTTGACCACGATTCCGAGACGATAGCCGTGTCATCAGCGAAAAGATAAACTTTTGAGTTTTTCGACTTTGGGATGTCATTAATGTAAATTTTGAAAAGATCGGGGGATAGTAATCCTCCTTGAGGTACTCCAGCGGTTATCGGGGTTTTTTCAGACAAGGTGTTTCCTACTTTTACTTGGAATGTCCTGTGTTCAAGATATGATATGATAATTTTTATCAAAAATGGAGGGATATTGTTTTTGATTAATTTATAAATTAGACCGTTGTGCCA
This sequence comes from Coccinella septempunctata, assembly GCF_907165205.1. Lineage (NCBI taxonomy): Eukaryota > Metazoa > Arthropoda > Insecta > Coleoptera > Coccinellidae > Coccinella > Coccinella septempunctata. Next base: position 13,192,738 of record NC_058193.1, on the reverse strand, counting down.
GACCGTATCAAATGCTTTTTCAATGTCTAAACTAACCATAGCTAACCATAGCCGAAGCAGCGTAGTTCGTGCCTGCTGTAAACGCCGGTTACGTCGAGGGTAAAGAGTAGTGCGTCGCCGGTGGCGCCATCGTTTGGTGTATGCTGCACCGCAATAGACCCTGTGACCCTGTGATCGCAACCGTCGAGAGCAGTGATGCCATCGTTTGGCTACCTCTGGTACCATCATGGTGAGATGAAGTATTCTTCTACCATGGGTACAACTACGCCGCTACAATTTAATCCATATTTTGGTAATGAGAGGAGTCATCAATTATTGAGTTAAATCTGTTTATGAAATGTCTCTTTAGCCTTCATAACGCCCAACGACTAACATTAAACGTTTCAACTTCCAACAAAGGATGGACGTTTCGGGCATAATCGTCAATAACGTACTCTACCGATCGTACTTTCTACACTGGACGCATTGCAGCATTACAGAAACTGTGCATTTACTGTATATCAAATACTGCATTTTCAGACTTCAGAATTGAAAAATGGAGAATTATCATTGTTGAAACTTTGCAGTAACTCTATATCAAATACGCCATGTTTGAAATGAAGAATTGCAAATACAGAAACTGTGCAGTTACTGTGCATCAAAAACTGCGGTTTGAAAATGCAGAATTATCAATACAGAAACTGTGCAGTTTAAGTACAGCAATCTCTGTGCTGCATTCTGGTGGCACTTGTAGTGCAGTATTTGTACAGTTGCTGTATATTGTGTTTGTTGGGGTGCACTTGTTTTCCATCTGCCCATTAGATTGGTCCCTTTCTTAGGTATTAGTTTATAGTATCTCTGCATAAACTCACCAAAAGAGAGGAGGCCTATGCCCAACAGTGGGACTTAAGGTAATTGCATCTAATAAGGGCCGGGTTTTCGGAAATCCTTATAAATCAATTTTGGGACAAGTGTCAACTTCTAAGACATCATGATCAAATAAACTGTTTATACTCAAATAGAAAATAGTATACAGAAACAAGGCACCGATGGCCCGTTACTTATAAAAAAGATTTTTAAAATTCTGTCTTTGGGAACTACGGCTCTGAATAAGGTCCATAATTGGACTGCGAGACTTAAGACGTTTTATACTGAAAAAAATCGTTTCCTTAGAAAGCAATGACTTTAAACTACTTTTGAGTTTGTGTCTTTGTGTCGAATTATGAAACGGAAATTCATATAAATTACGGCCGGTTTCCTAATCCAACCTAATGTCGCTTTGCTTCCTTTGCTGTCATTTTAACGTCCAGTTTCATAATCAAACAAAAAGTTCATTTAATTTTGAAGCTTCCTTTAACTCTACTGAATAATGACAGTGAAGCAAGCTTTAAGCTTAAAGTGTCTTCGAATTGGATTATGAAACTGGACGTTAGTAGGGTTAAAGGTGTTGTAAAGTACATCAAGACATTTGAATTGGGCGGTTGCTGGCAACAGCGCTCTCTGTCAGCGCATGCTATGTATTGTTCTGTCGTTCTGTGCTATAAATAAAGCAGTACTTGTCGAGACTTGAAGCTGTGCGTATCTGTTACTTTCTCCTTTTGTCCACCATTTAACACACACTGCAAAACTGCATTACAACAGGTTATGCGCCCAGATTGCTCACGTGTTTAAGTGGCGACGAAGAGAAATTTAAGATTAACGATTGCAGTTAACTTTCTATCTAGTGTTCCACGTTTGAGAGGTCGAGAAAACTATACGGAATGGTCTTTCGCAGTTAGAAACGTTCTTGTACTAGACGAACTGCAAGGATGTATAGATGGCACCGTAACGGACACAGTTAAAGATGGAAAAGCCATGGCTAAGCTGGTTTTAACAATCGATTCTTCATTATATGTTCATATCAAGGAGGCTAAGACAACAAAGGAACTATGGCTCAATCTTCAAAAATTATTCGATGACTCTGGATTTACAAGAAAAATTGGATTATTACGCTTGCTAGTTTCCATCAAGCTGGATAATTCCGACTCCATGGAAGCCTACGTCACCCAGTTGATCGAGACAGCCCAGAAATTGAAAGGAACAGGATTTGAGATCGATGAAAAATGGATTGGTTCATTGCTATTGGCAGGTTTGCCAGACAAGTATTCACCGATGATTATGGCCATCTAACATAGTCGGATGGATTTATCAGTGGACGCCATTAAAAGGAAGTTGCTCGATTCGGAACCGGAATCGGTCGGTAATACCGGACTTTCGCAAGTCGGAAAACCGGTTACGTCGGTAATAAAGGATGCAACCGTGACAGTTCTGTGAAAGACATATCTCGAAGTTCAAAAGTCGCGTCTGTCAACAATGTCAATGTCAATGTCAAAGTGTTCCGGTAATATTAATATTACTACTATGGTTGGTGATGAGGAGCATCCAGTAACAATCACCAATGTTTTATTTATTCCAGAGTTGAAGACGAATCTACTCTCTGTGAGTCAACTCATAAGAAATGGAAACACAGTGAAATTTGAACAGGATGTTTGTAAAATATTCAACAAATATAAACAGCTAGTTGGTGTTGCTTCACTGTTAAACAATGTATACAGACTAAACTTGAAGAAGACAGAACAGTGTTTCTTATCGACAGCCAGTAGCAGCAGAACTTGGCACAGAAGATTTGGTCATTTAAACCATCAGGATTTGTGCAAGATGGAAGCTGGGGCAGTAAAAGGAATGAATTTTTCGTCTAAGAAGGATTTTTCTTAACAATGCGTAACGTGCTGTGAGGGTAAACAGTCGAGAGAAAAATTTCCAAACAGAGGAACCAGAGCAAAGTCAGTTTTGGAGATTGTACATGCTGACGTTTGTGGACCCATGGAGAATGTATCTCTCGGAGGTTCCAGATATTTTCTTCTGTTTGTTGATGATTACTCTAGATCTAGAATGATATTTATTTATTTTCTGAAAAGTAAATCAGAAGTCTTTAAATATCTTAGACAGTTCAAAGAATTAGTGGAAAACCAAAAACACACCACAGTGAAAATTTTGAGATCGAATAATGGCGGAGAATTCTGCAGCCAAGAGGTTGAGAATTATCTTCTGGATAATGGCATTATCCATCAAACTACTAACGCTTACACTCCGCAGCAGAATGGAGTAGCGGAAAGGACAAATCGTTCGCTAGTTGAAAAAGCGAAATGTCTTCTTTTTGACGCAAAATTAGATACAAAATTTTGGGCTGAAGCAGTGAACACTGCAGCTTATTTGAAGAATAGATCAGCAATGTCAAGTTTGGAAAATAGAACACCATATGAAATGTGGTTTGGCAGAAAGCCGGATGTAAGTAATGTTAGAATATTTGGAAGCCGAGTAATAGTGCATGTCCCGAAAGAAAAAAGAAAAAAATGGCAGAAGAAATCTGTTGAAATGATTCTACTAGGCTTTGGTGAGAAGACAAAGGGATATCGAGTCTACGATCCGGCAACTAATGTTGTGAGCACCAGTAGAGACGTAGTAATCATGGAAGAAGAGGAAGAAGATGTGATAATTACTCTAAACCCATCTTCAGTGGGGGCAGAAGAAGAAGCCACGAATGAAGGTGAAACATCAATTTCTAATGAATGTGATTTTTACAGAGATGATGACCAGGACAAAAGCTCCGATGAAGAGTATTCACCAGGGCTTCCTGTCCAAGATACTGAGGCAACTCAAGAAGTAAGAAGATCCAAGAGAGTGCCAAAGGTCAAGACATTTGAAGATCACATAGTCTATATGTGTGCTTCAGAGGGAGATCAAGAATATGTCAAATTTAGTGAGGATCCAGTCACTGTTGAGGAGGCTTTATCAAGATGGGACGAGGAGCAGTGGAAGGCAGCGATGAAGGAAGAATATGATTCGTTCGTTCGCAACAACGCCTGGGAAATTGCAGAAGTTCCAGAAGGTGCCAGTGTTGTGGACTCAATGTGGGTGTTTAGGAAAAAGCTTAACAGTGATGGTTCAGTTCGGTACAGAGCAAGGCTTGTGGCTCGCGGGTTCGTACAAAAACGAGGTATCGACTATGATGAAACGTATTCACCGGTTGTGAGACATTCTAGTTTTAGATTCCTAATTGCATTGTCCGTGCAATTGCATTTAAAAATTGTTCACTTGGATGTGATGACTGCTTTTTTAAATGGTGAATTGAAGGAGTTAATCTTCATGAAACAACCAGAAGGTTTCAAGGTTTCGAATAATAAGTTATGTAAATTAAATAAAGCAATTTATGGCTTGAGACAAGCATCTCGTGCCTGGAACCTGAAGGTTAACAAAGTTTTAACTGATATTGGCCACAAACGTTCAATTGTTGAACAATGTATTTATATGAAATCTAATCAAGATAAATTAACGGTTATCGCATTGTATGTTGATGACATCTTTGTTTTCACGAATGATAATTCAGAAGAAATTATTTTGATTGAAAATTTAAGTAAAAATTATTTTTCATTAAAGAATTTAGGAGAGGCTAGGCAATGTTTGGGTATAAACATATCTATAAATTTTGAAATGAACACCATAACTATTGATCAAAGAAGTTATATTCTGAAGATCTTGGAAAAGTTTGAAATGATTGATTGTAAACCAATAAAAACTCCTTTAGAGACTAATTTGGAATTTGATCCTAACAAGGAATGTTGTAAAGATGTGCCATATCAGGAATTAATTGGTTCATTGATGTATCTGGCTGTATTGACGAGACCAGACATAGCCTATTCTGTTAGTTTTCTGAGTCAGTTCAACAGTAATCACACTTTGTAGCATTGGAAATGTGCTAAGCGTATTCTTAGATATTTGAAGTTGAATACAGATTTTTGTTTAATGTTCACGGAGTCAGAAGAAGTTCTACAGGGTTTCGTTGATGCAGACTGGGGTAATGATAAACAAGATCGAAAATCTTATACAGGTTTTGTATTCAAAATGTCGAATGGTCCTATATCCTGGGAAAGCAGGAAGCAAAGAAGTGTAGCACTTTCTAGTAAAGAGGCTGAGTATGTGGCGATGGCTGGAGTGACCAAAGAAGCAATTTATTTACAGAATTTGAATTTTGAAATTACTGGTCAGATGAAATGTGTGATTTTGTTTAATGATAATTTGGGAGCTCAGGCATTGGCAAATAATCCAGTCTACCGTAAGCGCACCAAGCATATAGATATACGTCATCATTTTGTCAGAGATGCTGTATCAAATAATCAAATCAAGTTATTGTATTTATCTACTGATGAGATGACAGCTGACATATTTACTAAAAGTTTAGCTGTTGATAAACATAATAGATGTATTAAAGATATGAATATGTCTGTATTGATGTAGTGGGGGTGTTGTAAAGTACATCAAGACATTTGAATTTGGCGGTTGCTGGCAACAGCGCTCTCTGTCAGCGCATGCTATGTATTGTTCTGTCGTTCTGTGCTAGAAATAAAGCAGTACTTGTCGAGACTTGAAGCTGTGCGTATCTGTTACTTTCTCCTTTTGTCCACCATATAACACACACTGCAAAACTGCATTACAACAAAAGGAAGCTTTAAAATTAAAGTGACTTCAGGTTTGATTATGAAACCGGTCGTACAAATGACAGTAAAGAAAGCTTTTAGCTTGAAGTGACTTTAAATTCGAACTTGAAACTGGACGTTAGTATCGTGGATCTTATAAAGCCTTAGGAAATGTATATAGGAAACTTATCTATTTTCTAGATATAAATGAAACGAATTATAGTTTCATGATGATGTTCATCAGCGTTAGTAAAAAAAAATCGCAAATGTTTCAAATTAGTCATTTTTTCAGTCTTTGTCCTTGGACCTTATTAGGTATTGCACTTTTCGAAGCATAGTCTGGACCTTGGACCTTATTGAGTGTTTGAAAATCACAAACATAGCAACCACTGCAGATTTAGACTGAAAAGTATAAGTTTATAATGATATATTTTGTGTTCAACATAGTTATGAACATAAATTTAATAAATTATATTAATGCATTTATGCATGAGAATTTTGTTCAGAAGCGTTCAAATGGTTCTGTTCAGAACTTCCTACCCTCAATAAGGGCCGGCTCTTATTTGGAGACGATAAAGTGGACCTTGTTTGGTACTTAGGTAGGTCCTGGGCGAATCAAACAAAATCAAAATAAAGAATCAATAATTTTGGTGTCTTAATCCGTCAATCCACGCTTCCACAGTGTTTTAACACTGTTATTGTAGAATTACTGCACAATTACTAAAACCACGCAAAACAGAAAGAAGATATTTTATAGATATGGTCTCGTCGAGTGACCCTGAGGCAACATACAGAGCTACTCAAAAAATGACCAGCGCGAATACAATGAAAGTCGATGCACTTTTTTGGTTGGTGAGTGGGGAGGGTCCAGATAGCATCAGTTTCATTTTAAGTATTAAGTGCGGCAATTTTGAAAAGATGGACTTTATTTGGAACGGGCTCTTTTTAGGCGCATCCACCTTATACCTACCCACTGGTGATTGTGAATGAATATAAATGTACAAAATCTGGAAAATACAATTGCTATTAGTGCTGGATAATGACTTGAGTGGTTTATTCAAATTAAACTAAGTAAAACGTGACGATTATACTGATAAGGCCCCATCAAAAGAATTTGTCACGGGCCCTAGTATTATAAAATAAGACATAATGCACCTTGTTCTTATTTCAGAGTCTTTATTAATATATCAACAGAAATAACTGTGCTGTGAATATAAGTACTGAATAACACTACAAAGATGGAACAATGTATAACAACGAACTTACTCTGGCAACGGTCGAGAGAGAAGAGAGAGAGTATCGTTTAGAATGACTCGTGCACAGAGCATACATATATAATAATAATAATAATAATAACTATCCAGCACATCACCGGCGGATGTCAGAAGTTCGCGGGCACGGAGTACAAAAATAGACATGATGCTGTTGCCAAGATTCTTCACCAAGAATTGGCACTAAAACACCAACTTCTAGCTTCGAAAAAGGTGCCTTATTACAATTACCATCCGGATGCTGTGCTGGAAAACGAACATCACAAGCTCTACTGGGATCGCACGGTTCTCACAGACCGAAAAATAACCCACAATAGACCAGACCTCATATTGCTCAATAAGGATGAGGACAGAGCACTATTCATAGACGTGGCAATTCCAAATAATACCAATCTTCTAGATAGGCACACTGAAAAAATTTCAAAATACAGAGATCTCGAGGAACAAACCAGAAGACAGTGGAAGCTGAAAGATATCAAGACCATCCCTATTGTCATTTCATCTACAGGCCTGATACCGAAGAAACTACTAGAAAACTTGAGGAAACTTCAGTTGGACGAAAATATCTATAGAGTCATGCAGAAAGCGGTACTGCTCGGAACGGCGAGAACTGTACGCAAGTACATGGGGAATGCAGAGGAACACCGTCTGCTCCGACAGGAAGTGCGGGTGGAGCAGGAATCCAACCTACAGCAGGGAGGCGAGGAGCGACCCGGACCCGACCACCACCACGAGCCCGAAAACCTGGAAAGGGCTCCAACAGAGCTTAATCCTTTTGATATCTGAGATATCTGGGATAAGTGAATTTTCCTCTGGAGAGGAGTGTGAAAGCCGCAAGGCTAAAGTCATAATAACTACATGAAATATATCGCCAAGAATGCCTCAGTGGCGGATGATAGCTGTCGTTATGGCTGTGCGATACATGAAACTATCCAGCACATCACCGGGGGATGTCAGAAGTTCGCAGGCACGGAGTACAAAAATAGACATGATGCCGTTGCCAAGATTCTTCACCAAGAATTGGCACTAAAACACCAACTTCTAACTTCGAAAAAGGTTCCTTATTACAATTACCATCCGGATGCTGTGCTGGAAAACGAACAAAAGCTCTACTGGGATCGCACGGTTCTCACAGACGGAAAAATAACCCACAATAGACCAGACCTCATATTGCTCAATAAGGATGAGGACAGAGCACTATTCATCGACGTAGCAGTTCCAAATAATACCAATCTTCTAGATAGGCACACTGAAAAAATTTCAAAATACAGAAATCTCGAGGAACAGACCAGAAGACAGTGGAAGCTGAAGATATCAAGACCATCCCTATTGTCATTTCATCTACAGGCCTGATACCGAAGAAACTACTAGAGAACTTTAGGAAACTTCAGTTGGACGAAAATATCTATAGAGTCATGCAGAAGGCGGTACTGCTCGGAACGGCGAGAACTGTACGCAAGTACATGGGGAATGCAGAGGAACACCGTCTGCTCCGACAGGAAGTGCGGGTGGAGCAGGAATCCAACCTACAGCAGGAAGCCGAGGAGCGACCCGGACCCAATCACCACCACGAGCCCGAAAACCTGGAAAGGGCTCCAACAGAGCTTAATCCTTTTGATATCTGATATATCTGGGATAAGTGAATTTTCCTCTGGAGAGGAGTGTGAAAGCCGCAAGGCTAAAGTCATAATAATTTATTGATCCTGTAGACAACACAGTGTATAGGACAAGTCATTGTACAAATTATTCAATCCTCATTAACAATTATAGGACAATCCTGATAAAATTCTACAACAGAATAATTTGGATAGCAGTATGTTCTTGACTTTTATTTTGAATGGTGTAAAACTGAGGGACTTCAAAGTTTTAGGCAGGCAGTTGTACATTTTGATACTCTGATACAAAGGACAGTTCTCAAACTTACGAGTATTATGCTTCGGTGAAAGTAAAATATCTTGATTTCCAGTGTAATAATCATGGTAATCAGATAATTTGGTCCATTCATTATTATTTTCTTTAGCATAGAGCAAATATATCTGAATATGTAAATACATGGCAATGATAGTATTATAAGTTATGTGGAATGAAAGTTGGTCGACAGGATGTGCGTGCAGACAAATTGAAAATTCTGCGTATAATACGTTTCTGAGCGACGAAAGCTCTGTTGAAATCAACACAGCTACCCCAGATTATGATATTATAGGAAAGGTGACTGAAAACAAGGCTATAATAAACTTGAATTAACGAACTGAGGGGTAGCGTATCCCTTACTCTATTGATTGCATAAAATGAAGAATTTAGATTCTTGCAGAGCATATCAACATGTGCAGACCAGCTCATTTTCCTATCCATATATACACCCAAAAATTTAGTACTGGCAGTAGATGTTATCACTGTATTAGAATGGCGCATTATTAAAGTGTCATCAGGACCATTTCTCGACCCGAAGTAGATACAGACTGTCTTGTTCACATTTACCACAACTCTGTTTGCCCGGCACCAACAAACGAACTGACCTATAATTGCCTCGCAAGCCTGGCGAAGCTCCTCCCTACTCCGTGCCAAAACAACTACCGATGTGTGGTCGGCAAATAGAACCAGCAAAAAAAGGGACATGTGAATAGGCAAATCATTAATGAACAATAAAAATAATAGTGGTCCCAGGACGGAGCCCTGGGGAACTCCACAATCAATAGGGAACTTTTCCGAATAGGTGGAACCAACTCTAACACGCATATATCTTTGATTGAGGTAGCTACGCAACCAGTCAAGAAATATTCCCCTGTACCCTAGGCTGTAGCATTTAGTTAAAATAAATTCAAACGATAGTGTGTCAAAAAACAGACCTGCAACATGTGAGTTGCTATCCATACCCTGGTACACGGATTCTATGAAACTAAGCGCAGCCGTCAGCGTTGACCGGCCACTCCTGAAGCCATGCTGAGCTGGACTCAGTATTTTAAACTTATTTAGGTATTTCGACATTCTAGCAAAAACTATTTTCTCAAACGATCTTAGAAATAGGACGATAGTTAGTGATTTCATCCAGGTTGCCTCCTTTATGTATCGGTATTACAATGGGCATTGGGAAATCTACCAGTCGATATTGAAAAATTGACGATATGAGCCAGGTGATCACCTATCACCTCAGCAATGGATTTTACAACCTTAGTTGAGATATAATTTAATCCTATGCATTGCTTGTTTTTTAAATTCTTGATTGATTCCAAGACATCAAATTTAGTTACTGGGTAAAAAAAGAAGGTATTTTCAATTAACGGTGCAGTGGTGCAGGAAACAGACAGGTGATCACCATAACTATTCTTCAATTTTGCTTTAGCCATTGTGGTGAAGTGATCGGCAAACTTACTGACCAGCTCTGAAGGACTGTCATAGTTCACTCCATCCACCCTAACAACTACTGGGTCATAAGATCGTTTTTTCCCACTAGTGAATGAGTTGACTATACTCCACAGTGCTTTACTTTTGTTATCCGATTTCTCAATAACTGAACTGTAGGAGCTAAATTTAGCAGATTTTATTACTGTACTGCGCATGGTGCACATAGAACACAATTTTATGTACTGGGTATATATTCCAACACCCAGATGGTATACTTACGCCACTGCGGGTGGCTATGGAAAATCAAATTTAAGTTGCTAATAGCCGACAAGTTAAGATTTTGTGTTTCGGAATTCAGTTCGCATTTGTGAATAAACAGTAATCTATTGTAAGAAATCGAATACACGAATATGGTGAGCCGCTGCTGGTCAAAGGGGATAAGCGCTGAGTAAACGTAAACATATACGACAGCCGAGATTTGAAGCTGTGGTACTCAGGCAATTCGATTTGAAGATCCCTTCGTGCTCGGATGTACAAGCCGCTCGATATTTCTTGTGTTCACGAAAATAAATGATTAAGTTTGGAATTCTTGAGTTTCATTTCTAACATCAGAAGTGGGATTGTGCCTATCGTTCATAGTGAACTGTTATTTTGTGACTTGTGTTGTTGTATTGGTACAAAAACGATAATTACTAAGACTGCTTTCGAGCTTTTATGGACATTTACTAATACTGAGTGGTTATTACGTCGTATCCTGAAATTTTATCCTGGACTGTGTGTTTACAAGAGAAGTAAAAAAAAATGGCATCATCGGATGGCGATTCGACTCAAAGCTTACTGGCGGAGTTAGTCAAAGTTCTACAATCGCAGAGATCTGGTGAACAGGTAGATTTACCGTATTTCAAACCCGAAATTAATGAATCGAATAAATGGGTGAGTTATGTTGAGACTATTAAGCATGAAGTAGGGTGGTCTGATGTTCAAACCTTGGCAAGGATTGGCCGATTTTTATTGAATGAAGCGAAAAGATGGTTTGTAAACAGACATAATATCAAAATTTTTTCTTCTAATGGACAGTGTTCTCATTGATAGGGAATTATATAAAAAATCATAATTCATGGATTCTTTACAGATGTCCATTTTGTAGGCAATCCATTTTAAAAACTTACGCTGAACACGTTCAATAGTGTTCTCGTGTACTTCATAATGGGGTGACCAAACTATAGATGAATATTCCAAAATGCTCCAGACATTTGTGAAATAAACTGTTCTAATAGCTGAGATACTGTGAAAATTTGTTTTCTTTTAATAAATAACTGAGGCTTGTAGTAGAGCCAAGAAGGCCGCCTTCCTCATTCAACGGTCTTTCAGGGGTTGTAGTATACAGACTGCCAAATTGCTGTACACAACCTACGTGAGGCCTATTCTAGAGTACGCTGGGCCAGTTTGGTGGGTAGCTCTCAAATCTGACTTAAAGCTTCTTGAGTCTATCCAGAGATGGTGCACAAGAATCCCGTTTTCCTGGTTCTCTCGACCAAGCTACGAGGCAAGAATGAGATTGTTTGACCTGACAAGATTCGAGGACCGGCGTGCCAGGAGTGACATGATAGTGGCTTTTAGGGCTACGCATGGATTCTTTGGTGTAGACCTTGAACATTTATTCCCTTTAAATACGAACCATCTTCGCGGACATAGTTTCAAACTTGCCAAGGAATCGTTTAAAACCACCTGCCGGATGAACTTCCTACCTAATAGAATTTTCGACGTTTGGAATCGTCTCCCGAATGAAGTGGTGAATGCTGATACAGTCAACAGGTTCAAGAACATGTACGACCGATGGCGAAGTGCTTAAATTCATCTACTTTCTAGCATACATTGTATATATTAGTTCTGTATTGAGTGCATAGGTTAAACCTCCACTCTTATTGTAGTGTAATAATAATAATAAAAAATCCTAACATCTTTAGAGCTTTCTGGGTAATAATAAAGATATGTTGAGTAAAATTCAACTTATGATCAATGTGTAAACCTAAATCTTTTACTAGTAAACTTGAACTTAATTCGACGTCAAATAATGAATAATTATATTGTATGGGAGAATTTATCCTGAAAAATCTCATCACATTGCATTTATCGATATTAAAACTCATTTCATTGTCAGTACACCATCTAGCAATATTGTTGAGATCCTCTTGCAATAAGAAACAATCATTTATGGTCTTTATAATCTTAAATAACTTTAGATCGTCCGCAAACAATAAAAAGTAGCAATTCCTAATGTATTTTCCTATATCATTTATGAAACATAAAAACAGTAGAGTTGATAGTGGAGAGCCCTGACCAACCCCGGAAAGGACCGTAGTCATCCCGGAGATAATATTATCTCCAAGTTGGACCCTAAAAGTAAACTCAAGCAATCGATCCGCTAGCCAATCCAATAACGGAGGGCCTACACCTAAGCCTTTTAATTTCTCAATTAATAGCCAATGAGGTACCTACTACATCAAAAGCTTTTTTGAAATCAGTATAGATGCTATCGACTTGAAATTTTTCCAACATTGCTTTTCATATTATATCAATGTATGAAACCAAGTTTATTGTAACAGATCTCTTGCTGATGAAACCATGCTGCTCTGCTATGCAGACACTTGAAAAATGAGGTGAAATCTTTAGATATAATAACCTGTCAAATAATTTCGGAATATAGGAGCACTTCAAAATAGGCCTATAATTTTTCACATTTTTTACATCGCCAGATTTATGTATGGGGATGACAAAATTGTTCTTCCAGACTTTTGGATAAATTTCTTTACGCAGCGAAACATCGAACAAGTTGCATAAAGGTTCAGACAATACACCAGCACAACGTTTTAAAAATATTGAAGCAATATTGTCCATGTGGCAGGAAGACCTAGGTCGTTAGCCCTTTGAAACATTGTTTCAATAAAGTTTACTACTACTACTACTACTATTGTCCATGCCTGAGTCATTTGACTCCCGCAATGTCATTAACTCATGTAATACTTCGCCCTGTGAAAATAAAATATTGCCTATGTCGACTTGATGATCTGGAGTTATATTAACAAAGTTTCTGGGCTTACTTAACCTGTATACTTCAGAGAAGAAAGATCCAAAAAATTCAGCTATTTTTTTTGAATCATCTGAAATTTCACTTTCAAAATACATAGTATTGGGAAAACCCTTGTTTACCTTAGAATCATTGACAAATCTCCAAAAGAACTTAGGATCGCTCTCAATAGAATCTTCGATTGAACTTATGTACTCACGATAACAACTCTCAGATTCAATCTTACATTGGTTTCTTAGTTCAGCGAATTCAAGGTAATCAATTCTGCTATTAGACTTCTTGAATAATTTGTGTGCAGCTTTTTTGGAATAAATGAGACCTTTTAGACGTGGCGAGAACCAATGTGGGAAGTTATATTTCTTGGTTATTCTTCTAGGAACATATAATTCAATTCCTGAATTTAGAACCGAGTAGAAGTTTGGAACGGATTTCTGAACATCATCATCGAGAATAATTTCGTTTCAATTTACTCTCGACAAATAACCCAACAAATCATTATAATTGGCTTTTTTAAAGTCTAGAAATGAGTAACTTTAATCGATCATTTTCAAGTTACCGGAGTCGATGTGAAAACATAGTGCGGGATGGTGTCTAAGGCATGGAACTAATATGTCAGTCGCTGATGAAACAACCATGTTCTGAAGTGAGGAAAATACAAGATCCAGTAACACATTGTTCATATTTGGAATTTCGTTGAATTGTACCATATTCAGTAGAGCGGTAGATTGCGCGATAATCGTTTGAGTTTTTGTTATTTTCATCGGGTTTTTATCTGGCTCACTTTTCCAACACATTTCCGGCAAATTAAAGTCTCCACAGCATACCAGATCTGAATGAGAATAACGATCGGATAGATCTTCTAAGTTTTCACAGTATTTCTCATAACATGATATGTCGCTTTTTGGAGGAAAATATACATCAGATAATATGATATGTTTGGTACGAATATGAAGCAACACAAAAACAGCCTCTATATCATCGCATGTGGTTAAAAGAAAGACAAAGTACTCCTTACTGCTATCAGCACGCCCCCGCCTCTAGATGCGAAACTTGTTGATGCATCTCTGTCCTTACGGAATATATTAAAATCATTCATACCCAATTCTAAATTTAAGATATCCGCAGATAGCCAAGTTTCAGTGAAAAATAAATATCATAATCTGAACTGATTACAGCCAATGAAAGACTCGTTAACTTCGTACGCAAACCTCTTACATTTTGGTAATAGCAATTTAAATGATTGTTGAGCAGTGAGCTCGAATCAGAATCATCTCAAGTATACAAACCGTCATAAAGGCAAACATCACACTCAACGTCATAGTCCAGATCCAAGTCAACACCACTCGAGGAATCCCCAGAACTTCCCCTAATATGAGACTCGAAATGGTCTCAGTAATATCCCCTCAGGCCAAGCTTCTGGATCAAGTAACCTTTCCTTTTCTATGTTTCTGCTTCCCACCTTAAAAGATCTCTTGCTGCCTCTCGACTTCAAATCGAAACAAAGAAGGTCACTGTTTGGCCATCTCTGCTCAGCATATGAGAGAACATTGGATGCAGAAGTCTCCCCAGAAAGTCCTCCGATCCAAATCCAATTTCTTGCTGATGGTGCAGGTTTGATGTGGAGATCAGGTTTTCCCCTACCATGGATTGCCGGAACCTGTACAGTTGCCCTTCTCGGATGGGTAGGTTCAGACCGCTTCATCACTTCCACGGTTTGACCTGAGTCGACCACTCTTAATTTCTCAGATGGACCAGGCTGGCCAGCGTCTTGTTTCTCATCACATGTTTTAGACTTGGTTTTTCTGAAAATTGGTGGAGGAGGTTTGGTTTCATTATTCGGAATTCCCTTTGATCTTTGAAACTCCGGTTTACTAAATTTGTCAGATGGCATTAAACGAATAAGATCTTTATTGCTGTCCTTTAATGTGGTAACTTCATTTTTGAGAACGTTGAACTTAACTTGGAAATCATCTAAAAAACGTTTGGTATGTTTCTCAATTAACGCCTCAAGGAAATCGTTATCAGGTCATACGTTTTCCGACTCCTCAGGCTTGCTATTCAATTTGGCCTTCACTCCATCCAAACACCCATCACAGTAGAAGCAAAAATTTCTATATTCAGAGAAGACCTTTAATGCTGAATCCTTTACTTGAACGCACCTCGTATGGAAATCACGAGTACAGGCACTGCATTTTATTAATTTCGTGTTGACAATGAAGTTATCTCTACATACTTCACAGATACTTGACATAGTTTGTAACGGGTTTTCCTCGGTGTACTCGAGCGCTAGCTATTCTTTAAGGGAGAATAGCAAACCTACCATGGCAGCTACTAGCCGGAGACAAGGTTCCCTGGTGTCTAGGGTGTTAGCGATGCCCAATGATAGTCAAAATCAACGTACACAACTTTCATTTGTCGACTCGTAAAAAAAAAGGCAACACAAGTGGCACTATTACAAAATTCTTACAGTGACTCGAAATCAGTGAGATTTACAGGGCAAAACAGACGGAATAACACGGGATCCGATCTCAAAAGATATACGGGGGTTAACGGACTTGTTCGCCAGCCAGAACCTGAGGCGTACACTTAACGGATAGATATCGGACTTCAGCCAGGTTAGGGGATGAAAGACGGCACATATTTACGACAGCTCACCCCTAGGTGCGTTCTTCGCCCCCTGAGTATCCACGCCAGCGGGGTTCTTCGATAACAGCTGAGGTGAGCGTCGAAACAACAGGGGAGGAAAAAAGGTTAGCCACTCCAAAGTGCTTCCGCACCCCCTGAGTATCCACGCCAGCGGGGTGCTTCAGCAGTAGGGGTGGAACTTAACCCGGGGTAGGAAGGGATGAAGGAAGGTTTTTCGCCACTCCAAAGTGCTTCCGCATCCCCTGAGTATCCACGCCAGCGGGGTGCTTTAGCAGTAGGGGTGGAACTTAACCCGGGGTAGGAAGGGATGAAGGAAGGTTTTCCGCCACTCCAAAGTGCTTTCTGCGCCCCCTGAGTATCCACGCCAGCGGGGTGCTTCTGCAGTAGGAGTGGAACTTAACCTAGGGGTAGGAAGGGATGAGGGGAGGCTGAAGCTCCAATGATACGAAAGAGAGAAAAAAATGGCGGAGTGTCGTCTTTCCTATGGTTTGGCCACTTGCACTCACAAGAAAAAAAACAGTAGAGAAAAAAAATAACTCAAAAACTTCTTCTAAAATTTCCCCCAGAAAAGAAAACTAAAAGAAAATTGGTGACTTCTCAGTAAAACCTCGAAAAATGATGGCAAGAAAACTCGGCGGATTCGGCAGTTAATCGGTAGTCAAAGTGAACTAATCAAGTGAAAATCGTAAGTGAAGTGGCCTGCGGGGAAACACCCACAGGGGGGGTACGTTTTCATCGACGCAAATTTACCGAATTTCGACTGTCGGGCACATCTGATTTCCGCACCCCCCCTGTGGGTATAAAATCAGATGTTTCCCCGCAGGCCACTTCACTTACGATTTTCACTTGATTAGTTCACTTTGACTACCGATTAACTGCCGAATCCGCCGAGTTTTCTTGCCATCATTTTTCGAGGTTTTACTGAGAAGTCACCAATATTCTTTTAGTTTTCTTTTCTGGGGGAAATTTTAGAAGAAGTTTTTGAGTTATTTTTTTTCTCTACTGTTTTTTTTCTTGTGAGTGCAAGTGGCCAAACCATAGGAAAGACGACACTCCGCCATTTTTTTCTCTCTTTCGTATCATTGGAGCTTCAGCCTCCCCTCATCCCTTCCTACCCCTAGGTTAAGTTCCACTCCTACTGCAGAAGCACCCCGCTGGCGTGGATACTCAGGGGGCGCAGAAAGCACTTTGGAGTGGCGGAAAACCTTCCTTCATCCCTTCCTACCCCGGGTTAAGTTCCACCCCTACTGCTAAAGCACCCCGCTGGCGTGGATACTCAGGGGGTGCGGAAGCACTTTGGAGTGGCGAAAAACCTTCCTTCATCCCTTCCTACCCCGGGTTAAGTTCCACCCCTACTGCTGAAGCACCCCGCTGGCGTGGATACTCAGGGGGTGCGGAAGCACTTTGGAGTGGCTAACCTTTTTTCCTCCCCTGTTGTTTCGACGCTCACCTCAGCTGTTATCGAAGAACCCCGCTGGCGTGGATACTCAGGGGGCGAAGAACGCACCTAGGGGTGAGCTGTCGTAAATATGTGCCGTCTTTCATCCCCTAACCTGGCTGAAGTCCGATATCTATCCGTTAAGTGTACGCCTCAGGTTCTGGCTGGCGAACAAGTCCGTTAACCCCCGTATATCTTTTGAGATCGGATCCCGTGTTATTCCGTCTGTTTTGCCCTGTAAATCTCACTGATTTCGAGTCACTGTAAGAATTTTGTAATAGTGCCACTTGTGTTGCCTTTTTTTTTACGAGTCGACAAATGAAAGTTGTGTACGTTGATTTTGACTATCATTGGGCATCGCTAACACCCTAGACACCAGGGAACCTTGTCTCCGGCTAGTAGCTGCCATGGTAGGTTTGCTATTCTCCCTTAAAGAATAGCTAGCGCTCGAGTACACCGAGGAAAACCCGTTACAAACTATGTCAAGTATCTGTGAAGTATGTAGAGATAACTTCATTGTCAACACGAAATTAATAAAATGCAGTGCCTGTACTCGTGATTTCCATACGAGGTGCGTTCAAGTAAAGGATTCAGCATTAAAGGTCTTCTCTGAATATAGAAATTTTTGCTTCTACTGTGATGGGTGTTTGGATGGAGTGAAGGCCAAATTGAATAGCAAGCCTGAGGAGTCGGAAAACGTATGACCTGATAACGATTTCCTTGAGGCGTTAATTGAGAAACATACCAAACGTTTTTTAGATGATTTCCAAGTTAAGTTCAACGTTCTCAAAAATGAAGTTACCACATTAAAGGACAGCAATAAAGATCTTATTCGTTTAATGCCATCTGACAAATTTAGTAAACCGGAGTTTCAAAGATCAAAGGGAATTCCGAATAATGAAACCAAACCTCCTCCACCAATTTTCAGAAAAACCAAGTCTAAAACATGTGATGAGAAACGAGACGCTGGCCAGCCTGGTCCATCTGAGAAATTAAGAGTGGTCGACTCAGGTCAAACCGTGGAAGTGATGAAGCGGTCTGAACCTACCCATCCGAGAAGGGCAACTGTACAGGTTCCGGCAATCCATGGTAGGGGAAAACCTGATCTCCACATCAAACCTGCACCATCAGCAAGAAATTGGATTTGGATCGGAGGACTTTCTGGGGAGACTTCTGCATCCAATGTTCTCTCATATGCTGAGCAGAGATGGCCAAACAGTGACCTTCTTTGTTTCGATTTGAAGTCGAGAGGCAGCAAGAGATCTTTTAAGGTGGGAAGCAGAAACATAGAAAAGGAAAGGTTACTTGATCCAGAAGCTTGGCCTGAGGGGATATTACTGAGACCATTTCGAGTCTCATATTAGGGGAAGTTCTGGGGATTCCTCGAGTGGTGTTGACTTGGATCTGGACTATGACGTTGAGTGTGATGTTTGCCTTTATGACGGTTTGTATACTTGCGATGATTCTGATTCGAGCTCACTGCTCAACAATCATTTAAATTGCTATTACCAAAATGTAAGAGGTTTGCGTACGAAGTTAACGAGTCTTTCATTGGCTGTAATCAGTTCAGATTATGATATTTATTTTTCACTGAAACTTGGCTATCTGCGGATATCTTAAATTTAGAATTGGGTATGAATGATTTTAATATATTCCGTAAGGACAGAGATGCATCAACAAGTTTCGCATCTAGAGGCGGGGGCGTGCTGATAGCAGTAAGGAGTACTTTGTCTTTCTTTTAACCACATGCGATGATATAGAGGCTGTTTTTGTGTTGCTTCATATTCGTACCAAACATATCATATTATCTGATGTATATTTTCCTCCAAAAAGCGACATATCATGTTATGAGAAATACTGTGAAAACTTAGAAGATCTATCCGATCGTTATTCTCATTCAGATCTGGTATGCTGTGGAGACTTTAATTTGCCGGAAATGTGTTGGAAAAGTGAGCCAGATAAAAACCCGATGAAAATAACAAAAACTCAAACGATTATCGCGCAATCTACCGCTCTACTGAATATGGTACAATTCAACGAAATTCCAAATATGACCAATGTGTTACTGGATCTTGTATTTTCCTCACTTCAGAACATGGTTGTTTCATCAGCGACTGACATATTAGTTCCATGCCTTAGACACCATCCCGCACTATGTTTTCACATCGACTCCGGTAACTTGAAAATGATCGATTAAAGTTACTCATTTCTAGACTTTAAAAAAGCCAATTATAATGATTTGTTGGGTTATTTGTCGAGAGTAAATTGAAACGAAATTATTCTCGATGATGATGTTCAGAAATCCGTTCCAAACTTCTACTCGGTTCTAAATTCAGGAATTGAATTATATGTTCCTAGAAGAATAACCAAGAAATATAACTTGTAACGTGCGTTTCTCGGAGAAGCCTTAATCTCGAGCGCCAGCTATTCTTTTCAATAGGAAGAATAGCAAACCTACCAGGGTAGCTGCTAGCCAGAGACAGAGCTCGATGTTGTCTAGGGTAGTAGCGACAACGAAGAAGTCAAAATCGAACTATGTAAATGTTTATTCACAACTTCGGAAACTAATCACATGTCAAAGGGAGATATGTGTGATATAAAATATGAGTGATTCTATCAGTGAAAATACATTCGGGAAATCTTATCCGGTCACGAGCACTTTATGAAATTTATACCGGGTGTAGTGAAAAATTAACGGTTCAATAAAAATGCGCCAACCAGAACTGACGAATGCTAAGGACTTGCTATACGGTATCGGTGTGTAGTTGTATTTCTCCGGGAATGAAACACAATAAGGGCGGATCTGTTCGAGACTTTTATTCGCTGCCCCAAGGGTTAACACGCCATGACTGACAGCGAAGAAAATGTCTATTTTTAGCGCAACTACGGGATTTCACTGACTACTTGCGGTATCTCTTATTCTCTGCCCCAAGGGTTAACACGCCATGACTGACAGAAAAGAAGAGATTTCGGATTTAACACTTATGACGCGGACAGGGGGGTTGACGGAACTTTCCCTTCAGTACCCCAAGGGTTAACACGCCATGACTGATAGCGAAGGGAAAAGTCAGACTCGCGAAACAGGGTAAAGAACGATAAAATACAACAGGAAACGATACAGTACAGCAGTGTCAAAGTTAAAGAAGTAACGGCGTAGGTCTAACAAAGAAACTGAACGGTACAGACGGGGACCTACCTCCTTTGTTTCAAGCACTCGAAACTCAAAGGATTTAAAAAGAAAAACTAAAAAATTAATTCTAAGCACTGATGCAAATAACACAAAATGATTATTCTCAACGGCGAAAGTACTACGGAAAATCAACTGAATTTATACTAGAAGTTAGAAACCACGTTAGAAAGCGAAATAATACTCAAGCGAAAGGAAAGCACTGAAGTAAAATTCTAAAGTCAGCCGACGAACTGAAGTAACAGTCGAAAAGTCGAAAAGTGACCGTCGCGGGGGAAAATTTGCTTTTATAGGCATATCCCCTCCCACGGTAAAAATCTGAAAATTCCAGAATGCGGCAAGACTGAAAAACGTCGTCAGCTCCGGTTTATCGCATATCAACAGATGAAAAACGTTGAAATCTTCAGCGGCATGTAAGAAAAACAACGTAAAATACAGATAAGCGGTTTTTTACATTTACTCCGCCTGTCGGAATGAACGTACGGAATATTCGAGAATTAAAATATTTTCAAAGACGGAAATTTAAAACGAAAAAATTCACTAAGATGAACTTCAATTTTCCTCGGAAAACTGGGGTTCATTACACCACCTCCACCTCGGAAGAAATTAACTTACGATGAAATAGTGAGCTTAATTTCACGACTCTATCTACCCCTAGTACCTTACTTTCGCGCGCGCCACCTATATACTCGTGACCAGTTTACAATAGCTGTATTCGATAGTACTTATCTTCTCTATGGTTGGCCACTGGTAGTTCCAATGCGCACGCAGAAACGTCAGCGTCAGTCATTTCGGCGCAGGTCTCCGCCATCTTGTCAAAGAACTTTGTTCAGCGTTCCGTGGATAAATGGTGTATAACAGTGGAAAATCCTCCCTCCCCATGTGGAAATTCATCTTCATCGCTGGTCGGAAACGTGCCATGTTTCATTCTTCCGGTGAGTACCTAATTTAACTGTGTTTGGCGGGTGTTTGAATTCCATCGTGGTTTTGTAGGTTACCCAGGAATCGTGGGAGCTGCAACAGGTGGAAAGCCTCCAACAGCTCGACGTGGGGGCTCAATGGGCTGGTGTGACCCGGCTGTACGGACGTTGAGACTCTCGGATCCGGTATGAGACTTGCAGGTGGGTAATTTCTAACAATAAACTCTCCAATCTTCATCGTTCTTCGTGGTCAACTTTTCTTCTTGGAGCGGTTTTTCTCTGTATTCTGCTTTCAGGTAGACGGTGTTTTCTTCAGGTAAACAGTGTTAAATTGACGGTACAATAATTTCGATTCGGTTCAGGACAGAAATTGGTTAGATCTGTTGGATTAATAGACGGATATACTCAGTTGCAAGGTGAAACAGTATCCTTTATTGGTATTCCTTACATAAATAACAGATTTTTCGGACAGTTTTAACAGGTTTGATTTATAATTGCATGTTGAACGGATGAACATCTGTAGATACGGTATTTCGGTCAACGGTGGTGCCTGTACGGAATTTGAACGGAATTGTTACGGTGTAATCGGTTATAACTAAGTTAGTGACGGGCTTCAGTTGTACGTGATTTCTCCTTGCTATTGTCCTTGGCCTCACGGAGTTCTCGACATCTTGGACAGGCACGGAGGGCTAACTCCCTACTGGTTGGCATACGGAACTTGTTCGATTTCTTCCGGGGCGGTTCGGATTGGGTGGATGCGCTGGGGATATCACATTGGACGGCAGCCTCGCGTTGACGGTGATGAGACTGACAAGTACAATTTCTGGTTAATGTACCTAGCAGGCCGCAACTGCTGCAGAAGAGAATCGGGGTACCGGTGCAGTGTGCTCGACTGTGCTCCCCTTGGCCACATCTCCAACACATATTAGGGCGAAGTTCTAAATAGACATTGGGCCCCATTGTGCCAACTGTACGTACTCTGGCTGGAATCTTGGTTGTTATTTGACGGTTATCTGGACGGTTGTTATGTCGATGGCTGTCATGTTGACGATTATCCGGTTGTTTGGCAATCTTCCCCTTGTTTATGAAATAACGTTTATCTTGCTTATTTCTCTTTTCAGCTGGAATGTCTATCTCCATTGCATTCTGTCTCTGAGTCGGAACAGCCGCCTGTTGTAGTTCCTGCTTCCTGGGTGATGATGTGGAACGGTCGGTGACAGCGGAAGAGGTGTTTGGTTTGGGGCGACCAAATGCTTTGAGTGCCCCCAACGGCAACGGCACAGGACGGGGAGGAGATTCCGGTTCCTGGTCTTTTAGTGGCTCGACAAGACCCAGCTCCTCGTCCAGTCGTTCCAGAAAGTCTGAGTCGCTCATGTTGCTGCCGTCAGACGGTATTCTGAAAAGAGGTAAGATCATTATTACCTGGTATTTTCATTTCTATACGGTGAACACACGGTTTGACTGGCGCAAATTTCTCTTTTTTTTTTTTTCAGGAAGATAATTCTTACGGTTTCAATCCACTGGCACCCAGAGACGGTGGGCAGTGCCGGAGGGAAACCTGAGCTTCAGCCGGAGCCGGCGTTTGCCCTTGACGGTGGTTGGTATCAGGGCGATGACCTCAGTCCGAAGACTGGGTGACCACAGACGGGGGTTCGGTTGAGCCTGGATTTTGGATGCTATTCTTGACGGCAAAATCAGTGTCTTCCCTGGTGCTGGCGGTTCCTGTGGGACGGGAGACAGTTGGGGTGGTGGCGTTAACGGAGCAATTGGTGGAAGCGGTGCTAGTCTCAGTGTGGACACCGGTATCAGTGGGGGTGGCTGAGCTACGGTTTCAACTAGCAGGACGGTATCGGTTCCAGGCCACTCCCACTGTGCAGCAGGTCTCCGGTGGGACGGGTTATCCTGGAGCAAACCTTCGATATACCATCGGACGGGGAATCTCAACCGCTCCATCTCCGCACGGTATTTGTCGTCCAGGGATGAGGCCCAATGCTGTTCCTCCTCACCCTGACGGCACGGTAGGCCGGTCGCCACCTCTACGGCCACTAACCCCAACGCCCACAGGTCGACGGACGTGTCATACGGCTCTAGCCTGCGCTGTTCCGGTGCCCAGTACACCATGGTTCCTGCTGGCTCGGTGAGCAGGGGTCGGGCGGTGGTGAGTGTTTCGGCCAACCCAAAATCTGCTAGCAGGAATCGGCCCCGGCGGCGTAAGATGTTGGCTGGCTTGATGTCTCGGTGTACTATTTGCTGACGATGACACTCCGTCACGGCTGCTGCTAACTGCCGCATCACGCGGAAGAACCGAGACGGCTGGTTCCTCGGCCCTTCTCGACGCAGGAAGGCATTTAGGTCCTCGTCGCACAGAGGCATTACCATAAAAAGGTAGTCTCCCTCTATGATGGCCTCTTGCAGGGGTATTATATTTGTATGTTCTAGGGACCTGAGTATGTCGACTTCCTGGATGGCGTGGTGAGTCAACATAGTCCTTTTCACCGCCACTGCTTGGCCGTGTCGTTGGCCTCTATAGACACGCCCAAAGCTGCCTTCTCCCAAGATCTCCCCCAGGTGTAAATGTTCCATCTGAAACATGTGAACTAGACACCTTTTGTCTTACGGAACACTGGTTCTGGTTGGCCGAGCAACTACAGTTATTCAGATCAACAGGTAAACGGAAAATAATAATATAATCGGTAACGGAAAAAATATATACATATATATATTCGGTGACGGAAAAATAATATATATTCGGTAACAAAAAAAAAATAACGGATTTCCTCCTTTTAGAACGGTTAACGGATCATGTCAATAATATTATTATGCATGAAATGGTTTTAAATCTTTAATGTGTATGTTAGTGATTTTTCTACCCTCTGTATCTTTCAGGTCATAGACGACAGGTGAAACGACTTTAACAACGGTGAACGGTCCGGAAAACTTCGGAGCCAACTTGGCGGCGAAACTGTCAACGGCAGAGGATAAAGGACGGTCCCGGCGTAGAACTTTATCTCCCACATGGTATCGGATTTCTCTTCGTCGAAGATTGTAGTGGTGAGCCTGTTGTTGGAACGCACGGTATAATTTAGTACGGACGAACTCATAAGCCTCCTGGAGATGTTTGATCTGTTGAGTACGGTAAGTCATATCTCTATTTTCTTCTTCTGTACGGTTGGATTCTCCGTTCATTTCTTCATTGTGGGGGTTTGTCGAATAAATCGCCCTCGGGACTTCTAGTTCCCTTCCATAATTTAAAAATGCCGGTGTAAATCCAGTAGACTCCTGTTTAGCGGTGTTGATGGCAAACGTTAACTCTCCTATCTTTTCATCCCAGGTTCGTTGATCGGCTTCACAAAACTGTGCTATCATTGTCTTTAGGGTACGGTTAGCTCTTTCTACAGGGTTGCATTGAGGAGTATACGGTGGTGTGAAACGGTGAGCGATGTTCAGCTCTCGGAGACTGTTCTTGAATAGTCTGCTGTCAAATTGTACTCCATTGTCGGATATTACTATTTTTGGGCAACCGTATTTCAGTATGACTTGTTCGTAGAGGGCCGAATAAACAGTTTTGGCGGTGGCTTTCCGCAACGGACGACACTCTACCCACTTTGTGAACCGGTCTTGCATTACCACGATGTAGGAGTTTCCCTTTTTTGACCGTGGCAATGGTCCAACTATGTCCGTGGATACTTCTTTGAACGGCGCATCCGCCATTCGGTGTGGTTGCATCTTACCAGGGGTTTTCTGTTGTGAAACTTTGTACTTTTGGCACGATGTGCAGTTCCTCACGTATTTCGCAATGTCTCTAAACATCCCTGGCCAGTAATAATTTCTGGCTATCCGTGCAATCGTCTTAGCAATCCCCATGTGACCTGCTAGTTCTGAGTCGTGGTTTTCCTGCAGTACTTCTGTTCGCTGTTCGGATGGTACACAGAGTTTCCAGGGTTGGCCGGTTCCATCTTCTGTGAAGTCGGATGAGTCCCAGAAATGTCGCAACAGTTTTCCATTTTCAACGGCGTAGTCAGGAAAATTTGCTGGGTCTTTTTCCACCTCCTGTAACTTTTTGTTGTACCATTTGCACTGGGTTGTTTCTATCTCGGATAAACATACGGAATCCAGGGACGGCAACGGGTTTCGGGACAGGCTGTCGGCTAATTTGTTCATCGATCCTTTACGGTACTGGACTTCGAAGTCGAATTGCTGAAGGAAGACGGCCCATCGAGCAATTCTTCCGGACGGTGACTTGATGGAGTTAAGCCATCTCAGACTCATGTGATCGGAAATTACTGTGAAATGGAATCCTTCTAGGTACGGTCGCAGTTTCTCTATGGAAAATACTATGGCGAGACATTCTTTTTCTGAGACGGAGTAATTTTTCTCTGCGGGGTTTAATGTTCGGCTCACATAGGCGATTACTCTCTCCTCTCCATCGATCACTTGTGTTAGGGCACCTCCAAGGCCCATGTCACTGGCGTCAGTTTGCAGAACGAACGGTTGGGTGAAGTCTGGACAAGCCAGTATCGGAGATTCTGTGAGTTTTTGTTTCAGAAGCTCGAAGGCCTTCTGCTGGTCTTCTCCCCATTTCCAACGGTGTTTCTTCTGCAGTAATCGAGTCAACGGAGAAACTAAATCGGAGAAGTTCTCTATGAAACGACGGTACCAGCTGGCAACTCCAAGGAATCGACGAAGTTCTCGGACGGTTTTCGGTATTGGTAAAGACACTATCGAAGACACTTTGTCGGGATCGGTACAGATGCCATCGGAGGTGACGACATGTCCAAGGTATTTGAGGGATTTTCGCACAAAGTCACACTTGTCGGGGTTGAGACGAAGATTGGCTTCTCTCAACCGTCGGAATACTTCTCTCAAGTTCTCCAGGTGCTCCTCGAAAGTTTCCCCCAGGACAACTATATCGTCCAGGTAAGCGAACGCTTCCGGTTCCATTTCTGGGCCAATGACGGTGTCTAGGAACCTCTGGAAGGTGGCTGGGCTTGCATGTAAACCGAACGGCATCACGGTGAATTGGAACAGACCTCTTCCGGGGACGGTAAATGCAGTAATCGGACGGCTCTCCTTTGCTAATGGTATCTGCCAGTATCCTTGTTTCAGGTCCAGTGTGGAGATGTACTTCGCTTTTCGGAGTTTGTCCAGAATCCCAGAAATGTACGGCAACGGGTATGCATCTTTCACAGACACTTGGTTAACAGCACGGAAGTCGATGCAGAAACGGTACTTTCCGTCTTTCTTCTTGACCAATACAACAGGTGAACTCCACGGTGACTTGGAGGGTTCAATCACTCCCTCAGCCAACATACGGTCCACTTCCTGATTGAAGATCTCCTGCATTTTCGGATTTAGGGGTCGGTACCGTTGTTTGATTGGTTCGGTGCCCGGTTTCAGTTTGATCTTGTGTTCAATCAGGTCGGTTGTACCATACAGGTCTTCGAACTTCTTTAATTTCTCGGTCAGAAATGCCTCCAGTTCTTGTTTCTGAGATTCTGTCAGTTCCAATAGGTGTTCTTCGGCGGTGTGAACTTCTGCGGTGGTTTCGACGGGAGTCATCGGTTTCGAGATCAGTCGGCCTTCCAGGAAGCACTCGGCGGTACTAAGATTCACGGAAAACTTGAAAGTCGACAGAACATCCATCCCCAGAATAATGTCTACCGGTAAGCTTGGCACCAGTAAGAATTTCAAATCAGGCAGTGTGTAGTCGGAAATTTGCACGGTGGTGGTGTACAGTTTCGGCGTGACGGTGGTTTTTCCGTTCGCTATTACTGCAAAACTGTTGTGCATTGTTTGTCCTGTGATTCCCTTACTTTCACACTGATCGGATACGGCCTGACTGCAAAAACTCCTGGTCGCTCCTGTATCTATCAGTGCTCGGAAGTGTTCGCCGGCTATTTTGACCTCTATTAACGGTCGGTTATCATTACAGGTGATCGGCGTCAGTGGAGTCAAGATTCCGGGAGATGTGGTCGACTCCGTCTCCAATCTCCCCTTCAGTTTTCCGAACACGGGCAGTCCCGTGATAGAATGTTCTCCCTCTGACATCGAGAACAGAAGATTTTCGGTGGCCTGCGACATTCTCGACGCATGTGGCCATATCCACCACATCGGAAACACTGTGTCTGGAAGGACACTCTCCTCCCTGATGATGATTGGGTCCGGTCAGCGTGGTTATTTTCGGCTCGACGACGGGGTGGCGGTGTTGAATTTCCGGATCTACCCTCGGACCTGTCTCCAGAAGTTGGACGGTGTGATTCCTGTTGCCGGACTATTGACTCTCTGGATCGGTGTGACTTTGGACGGCTTTCCCCCTGCGGAGAAAGTCGTGCCTGGTCGGCTGGTGTCGGCGGGATCGATTTCCTATGATCAGTTGTCTGCACCTGTTCTCCGGTATCCACAGAAAAACTCGCCTGATATCGGTTCAGTTGGCGGGGAGTGTACGTTAGGTGAGGTTCCTCCACGAAACCTGGTTTTGAGGGTGGCCGGGTGTACTGGCTCATCTGCCACTGGACCAGTTCAAAAACTTTTCCCTTGTTCCATTTGTGTACCGGGATAGTTGGTATTGTTGATCGGGACTCCGGTTCTGATCTGGCAGGTGTAGTGACAATTGGTCGGTCAGGACTTATCCACGGTGCAGGTAGTGTGGAAAAGACACCCTTCGGGTAGAATTAATCCATCTACCCTGTGTCAGACCCTCAGGTGTTGTTGTTCTACAGTCCTGTGACTGCGTGAGAGGTATCGCTGGTAACTGTCGCAGTAACGCTGTACATGTCTGTCTTGTCTCTTTCATGACCTCTTCTAATGTTGGATTCCTTACAGGTGTTCCAGTATGTGAGACATCGACCGCTACAGGAGGATCGACACCATCTCCCAAGTCGATAAGCGCTGGCTCTCGGAGCCCTGAAATCCGTTCCGGTTGGATCGGTGACACACCAGGTGACCTGGGCACCTCCACATCTAAGAGAGACCTCTGATGTCGGTTAGATGGCTGCCGCTGTTCACGATTACTCTTCTGACGTAGCTCCTCCAGTGTCTCCAACGCCTTAGCTGTAGTTGCCTTCATTTGTCCAACTAGTTGTAACTGTGCTGTGTCTGCAGTAACAATAAAGTCCAGCCTTCCTTGTATGTGTATCAATCGGGTGTAAATTCGCGAAAATTCGTTAGCTGCATTCTCATGATTGAAGTTTTGAAGGGATTCCACCAAATCGGTGAGTTTATTTTGGCAAATCTCAATCTCGGAGGCGGGATTCAATGATGTTGGGGGTAATAGAGGTTCATTAGACTGAAGCACTTGTCGTAGTAGACTCCGTTTAGTCATCACAGTACCCGGTATCGATTGTCCTCTCAGTTGTAATTCGTATGTAAGTTCATCACTGAGTAACCGGTTCACATCCATGTTCGACATATTATCTTCAACTAAGTCCGATTCGGAACGCACCAATCTTTCACACTCGGTATGTCTTTCACAATCTGTTTAAGTTCTAAGTCCAACCCGGTAAGTTAATCGTTAGCTAACCTACTCACTTAAGTTCAAAGTGGGTATCGGTGTAACCCCAAAAAAAAAAAAAAAAATAAAGTCTAAGTTCCGGTGTATCAGAAAAAAAGTCTAAGTTCAAGTACCGGCGCACTAAAATAATCTAAGTCCCGATGTATCACACTAAAAATTTTACAAGTCCGACGTTACTCGAAAAAAAATTTCAATCAGTCCCACTAAAGTCCGAAAATATTCGCGGAATACCGCACTCACTCGCAAGTCGTTTCGTATGGTCCGGAAAATTTCCCGAAATTCGAACCGCACCAGAACGCACAGGTTAATTTCCAAACAGTTTTTCAAGTTCAATATTCGGAAAATAAATCGCAATAGGTTTCAGAAAAATCAGCAATAATTGGTAAGTTTCAACAGTACAGGTCAAAAGAAAATGAAAGCCGGTAGACAAGTTATCAATAGGGTAATAGGTGATTCACTATTAACTGATAGGTAAATCAAACCTATTGAAATTTACCAATTGTGACAATAAATTTTCAATGTTCGGAAATTCACTCACCTTCAATACGAAATTAAAACAGTTCAATTCAATAAATCAGAAATAATAAGAAGTCGGAAATAATTTTCACTGATATAACGGCGCAACAACAGTTCAGTTTTCAATAACTCGATAAAGTAATCGGCAAAAGGAATAATCACAAATTAATTAAATTATTTCCAATAGGTTTCAACAATAGGAAAATTTTCAGAATATAGTCCAATTCAATTCACAGTATAACAGTTCAATACAGAGTGGCAGGTAATAAAACACAGTTCAAGTTTATTTTTCACAGTTCTCGGTTCAAGAAATAGTTACTCACTGTTCTTAGGTTTTACTCACTGTTTCGGGAATTCACTCACTGTCCGGTTAATGTTTCTCACCTCTGTTGTTTCCTACTGGATTTTGCACTGTCCCTGCTCGGGCGCCATTTTTGTAACGTGCGTTTCTCGGAGAAGCCTTAATCTCGAGCGCCAGCTATTCTTTTCAATAGGAAGAATAGCAAACCTACCAGGGTAGCTGCTAGCCAGAGACAGAGCTCGATGTTGTCTAGGGTAGTAGCGACAACGAAGAAGTCAAAATCGAACTATGTAAATGTTTATTCACAACTTCGGAAACTAATCACATGTCAAAGGGAGATATGTGTGATATAAAATATGAGTGATTCTATCAGTGAAAATACATTCGGGAAATCTTATCCGGTCACGAGCACTTTATGAAATTTATACCGGGTGTAGTGAAAAATTAACGGTTCAATAAAAATGCGCCAACCAGAACTGACGAATGCTAAGGACTTGCTATACGGTATCGGTGTGTAGTTGTATTTCTCCGGGAATGAAACACAATAAGGGCGGATCTGTTCGAGACTTTTATTCGCTGCCCCAAGGGTTAACACGCCATGACTGACAGCGAAGAAAATGTCTATTTTTAGCGCAACTACGGGATTTCACTGACTACTTGCGGTATCTCTTATTCTCTGCCCCAAGGGTTAACACGCCATGACTGACAGAAAAGAAGAGATTTCGGATTTAACACTTATGACGCGGACAGGGGGGTTGACGGAACTTTCCCTTCAGTACCCCAAGGGTTAACACGCCATGACTGATAGCGAAGGGAAAAGTCAGACTCGCGAAACAGGGTAAAGAACGATAAAATACAACAGGAAACGATACAGTACAGCAGTGTCAAAGTTAAAGAAGTAACGGCGTAGGTCTAACAAAGAAACTGAACGGTACAGACGGGGACCTACCTCCTTTGTTTCAAGCACTCGAAACTCAAAGGATTTAAAAAGAAAAACTAAAAAATTAATTCTAAGCACTGATGCAAATAACACAAAATGATTATTCTCAACGGCGAAAGTACTACGGAAAATCAACTGAATTTATACTAGAAGTTAGAAACCACGTTAGAAAGCGAAATAATACTCAAGCGAAAGGAAAGCACTGAAGTAAAATTCTAAAGTCAGCCGACGAACTGAAGTAACAGTCGAAAAGTCGAAAAGTGACCGTCGCGGGGGAAAATTTGCTTTTATAGGCATATCCCCTCCCACGGTAAAAATCTGAAAATTCCAGAATGCGGCAAGACTGAAAAACGTCGTCAGCTCCGGTTTATCGCATATCAACAGATGAAAAACGTTGAAATCTTCAGCGGCATGTAAGAAAAACAACGTAAAATACAGATAAGCGGTTTTTTACATTTACTCCGCCTGTCGGAATGAACGTACGGAATATTCGAGAATTAAAATATTTTCAAAGACGGAAATTTAAAACGAAAAAATTCACTAAGATGAACTTCAATTTTCCTCGGAAAACTGGGGTTCATTACAAACTTCCCACATTGGTTCTCGCCACGTCTAAAAGGTCTCATTTATTCCAAAAAAGCTGCACACAAATTATTCAAGAAGTCTAATAGCAGAATTGATTACCTTGAATTTGCTGAACTAAGAAACCAATGTAAGATTGAATCTGAGAGTTGTTATCGTGAGTACATAAGTTCAATCGAAGATTCTATTGAGAGCGATCCTAAGTTCTTTTGGAGATTTGTCAATGATTCTAAGGTAAACAAGGGTTTTCCCAATACTATGTATTTTGAAAGTGAAATTTCAGATGATTCAAAAAAAATAGCTGAATTTTTTGGATCTTTCTTCTCTGAAGTATACAGGTTAAGTAAGCCCAGAAACTTTGTTAATATAACTCCAGATCATCAAGTCGACATAGGCAATATTTTATTTTCACAGGGCGAAGTATTACATGAGTTAATGACATTGCGGGAGTCAAATGACTCAGGCATGGACAATAGTAGTAGTAGTAGTAAACTTTATTGAAACAATGTTTCAAAGGGCTAACGACCTAGGTCTTCCTGCCACATGGACAATATTGCTTCAATATTTTTAAAACGTTGTGCTGGTGTATTGTCTGAACCTTTATGCAACTTGTTCGATGTTTCGCTGCGTAAAGAAATTTATCCAAAAGTCTGGAAGAACAATTTTGTCATCCCCATACATAAATCTGGCGATGTAAAAAATGTGAAAAATTATAGGCCTATTTTGAAGTGCTCCTATATTCCGAAATTATTTGACAGGTTATTATATCTAAAGATTTCACCTCATTTTTCAAGTGTCTGCATAGCAGAGCAGCATGGTTTTATCAGCAAGAGATCTGTTACAATAAACTTGGTTTCATACATTGATATAATATGAAAAGCAATGTTGGAAAAATTTCAAGTCGATAGCATCTATACTGATTTCAAAAAAGCTTTTGATGTAGTAGGTACCTCATT
This sequence comes from Coccinella septempunctata, assembly GCF_907165205.1. Taxonomy (NCBI): domain Eukaryota; kingdom Metazoa; phylum Arthropoda; class Insecta; order Coleoptera; family Coccinellidae; genus Coccinella; species Coccinella septempunctata. The sequence continues at coordinate 13,160,549 of NC_058193.1, read as the reverse complement.
GGCTATTAATTGAGAAATTAAAAGGCTTAGGTGTAGGCCCTCCGATATTGGATTGGCTAGCGGATCGATTGCTTGAGTTTACTTTTAGGGTCCAACTTGGAGATAATATTATCTCCGGGATGACTACGGTGCTTTCCGGGGTTGGTCAGGGCTCTCCACTATCAACTCTACTGTTTTTATGTTTCATAAATGATATAGGAAAATACATTAGGAATTGCTACTTTTTATTGTTTGCGGACGATCTAAAGTTATTTAAGATTATAAAGACCATAAATGATTGTTTCTTATTGCAAGAGGATCTCAACAATATTGCTAGATGGTGTACTGACAATGAAATGAGTTTTAATATCGATAAATGCAATGTGATGAGATTTTTCAGGATAAATTCTCCCATACAATATAATTATTCATTATTTGACGTCGAATTAAGTTCAAGTTTACTAGTAAAAGATTTAGGTTTACACATTGATCATAAGTTGAATTTTACTCAACATATCTTTATTATTACCCAGAAAGCTCTAAAGATGTTAGGATTTTTTATTATTATTATTACACTACAATAAGAGTGGAGGTTGAACCTATGCACTCAATACAGAACTAATATATACAATGTATGCTAGAAAGTAGATGAATTTAAGCACTTCGCCATCGGTCGTACATGTTCTTGAACCTGTTGACTGTATCAGCATTCACCACTTCATTCGGGAGACGATTCCAAACGTCGAAAATTCTATTAGGTAGGAAGTTCATCCGGCAGGTGGTTTTAAACGATTCCTTGGCAAGTTTGAAACTATGTCCGCGAAGATGGTTCGTATTTAAAGGGAATAAATGTTCAAGGTCTACACCAAAGAATCCATGCGTAGCCCTAAAAGCCACTATCATGTCACTCCTGGCACGCCGGTCCTCGAATCTTGTCAGGTCAAACAATCTCATTCTTGCCTCGTAGCTTGGTCGAGAGAACCAGGAAAACGGGATTCTTGTGCACCATCTCTGGATAGACTCAAGAAGCTGTAAGTCAGATTTGAGAGCTACCCACCAAACTGGCCCAGCGTACTCTAGAATAGGCCTCACGTAGGTTGTGTACAGCAATTTGGCAGTCTGTATACTACAACCCCTGAAAGACCGTTGAATGAGGAAGGCGGCCTTCTTGGCTCTACTACAAGCCTCAGTTATTTATTAAAAGAAAACAAATTTTCACAGTATCTCAGCTATTAGAACAGTTTATTTCACAAATGTCTGGAGCATTTTGGAATATTCATCTATAGTTTGGTCACCCCATTATGAAGTACACGAGAACACTATTGAACGTGTTCAGCGTAAGTTTTTAAAATGGATTGCCTACAAAATGGGCATCTGTAAAGAATCCATGAATTATGATTTTTTATATAATTCCCTATCAATGAGAACACTGTCCATTAGAAGAAAAAATTTTGATATTATGTCTGTTTACAAACCATCTTTTCGCTTCATTCAATAAAAATCGGCCAATCCTTGCCAAGGTTTGAACATCAGACCACCCTACTTCATGCTTAATAGTCTCAACATAACTCACCCATTTATTCGATTCATTAATTTCGGGTTTGAAATACGGTAAATCTACCTGTTCACCAGATCTCTGCGATTGTAGAACTTTGACTAACTCCGCCAGTAAGCTTTGAGTCGAATCGCCATCCGATGATGCCATTTTTTTTTACTTCTCTTGTAAACACACAGTCCAGGATAAAATTTCAGGATACGACGTAATAACCACTCAGTATTAGTAAATGTCCATAAAAGCTCGAAAGCAGTCTTAGTAATTATCGTTTTTGTACCAATACAACAACACAAGTCACAAAATAACAGTTCACTATGAACGATAGGCACAATCCCACTTCTGATGTTAGAAATGAAACTCAAGAATTCCAAACTTAATCATTTATTTTCGTGAACACAAGAAATATCGAGCGGCTTGTACATCCGAGCACGAAGGGATCTTCAAATCGAATTGCCTGAGTACCACAGCTTCAAATCTCGGCTGTCGTATATGTTTACGTTTACTCAGCGCTTATCCCCTTTGACCAGCAGCGGCTCACCATATTCGTGTATTCGATTTCTTACAATAGATTACTGTTTATTCACAAATGCGAACTGAATTCCGAAACACAAAATCTTAACTTGTCGGCTATTAGCAACTTAAATTTGATTTTCCATAGCCACCCGCAGTGGCGTAAGTATACCATCTGGGTGTTGGAATATATACCCAGTACATAAAATTGTGTTCTATGTGCACCATGCGCAGTACAGTAATAAAATCTGCTAAATTTAGCTCCTACAGTTCAGTTATTGAGAAATCGGATAACAAAAGTAAAGCACTGTGGAGTATAGTCAACTCATTCACTAGTGGGAAAAAACGATCTTATGACCCAGTAGTTGTTAGGGTGGATGGAGTGAAATATGACAGTCCTTCAGAGCTGGTCAGTAAGTTTGCCGATCACTTCACCACAATGGCTAAAGCAAAATTGAAGAATAGTTATGGTGATCACCTGTCTGTTTCCTGCACCACTGCACCGTTAATTGAAAATACCTTCTTTTTTTACCCAGTAACTAAATTTGATGTCTTGGAATCAATCAAGAATTTAAAAAACAAGCAATGCATAGGATTAAATTATATCTCAACTAAGGTTGTAAAATCCATTGCTGAGGTGATAGGTGATCACCTGGCTCATATCGTCAATTTTTCAATATCGACTGGTAGATTTCCCAATGCCCATTGTAATACCGATACATAAAGGAGGCAACCTGGATGAAATCACTAACTATCGTCCTATTTCTAAGATCGTTTGAGAAAATAGTTTTTGCTAGAATGTCGAAATACCTAAATAAGTTTAAAATACTGAGTCCAGCTCAGCATGGCTTCAGGAGTGGCCGGTCAACGCTGACGGCTGCGCTTAGTTTCATAGAATCCGTGTACCAGGGTATGGATAGCAACTCACATGTTGCAGGTCTGTTTTTTGACACACTATCGTTTGAATTTATTTTAACTAAATGCTACAGCCTAGGGTACAGGGGAATATTTCTTGACTGGTTGCGTAGCTACCTCAATCAAAGATATATGCGTGTTAGAGTTGGTTCCACCTATTCGGAAAAGTTCCCTATTGATTGTGGAGTTCCCCAGGGCTCCGTCCTGGGACCACTATTATTTTTATTGTTCATTAATGATTTGCCTATTCACATGTCCCTTTTTTTGCTGGTTCTATTTGCCGACCACACATCGGTAGTTGTTTTGGCACGGAGTAGGGAGGAGCTTCGCCAGGCTTGCGAGGCAATTATAGGTCAGTTCGTTTGTTGGTGCCGGGCAAACAGAGTTGTGGTAAATGTGAACAAGACAGTCTGTATCTACTTCGGGTCGAGAAATGGTCCTGATGACACTTTAATAATGCGCCATTCTAATACAGTGATAACATCTACTGCCAGTACTAAATTTTTGGGTGTATATATGGATAGGAAAATGAGCTGGTCTGCACATGTTGATATGCTCTGCAAGAATCTAAATTCTTCATTTTATGCAATCAATAGAGTAAGGGATACGCTACCCCTCAGTTCGTTAATTCAAGTTTATTATAGCCTTGTTTTCAGTCACCTTTCCTATAATATCATAATCTGGGGTAGCTGTGTTGATTTCAACAGAGCTTTCGTCGCTCAGAAACGTATTATACGCAGAATTTTCAATTTGTCTGCACGCACATCCTGTCGACCAACTTTCATTCCACATAACTTATAATACTATCATTGCCATGTATTTACATATTCAGATATATTTGCTCTATGCTAAAGAAAATAATAATGAATGGACCAAATTATCTGATTACCATGATTATTACACTGGAAATCAAGATATTTTACTTTCACCGAAGCATAATACTCGTAAGTTTGAGAACTGTCCTTTGTATCAGAGTATCAAAATGTACAACTGCCTGCCTAAAACTTTGAAGTCCCTCAGTTTTACACCATTCAAAATAAAAGTCAAGAACATACTGCTATCCAAATTATTCTGTTGTAGAATTTTATCAGGATTGTCCTATAATTGTTAATGAGGATTGAATAATTTGTACAATGACTTGTCCTATACACTGTGTTGTCTACAGGATCAATAAATTATTATGACTTTAGCCTTGCGGCTTTCACACTCCTCTCCAGAGGAAAATTCACTTATCCCAGATATATCAGATATCAAAAGGATTAAGCTCTGTTGGAGCCCTTTCCAGGTTTTCGGGCTCGTGGTGGTGATTGGGTCCGGGTCGCTCCTCGGCTTCCTGCTGTAGGTTGGATTCCTGCTCCACCCGCACTTCCTGTCGGAGCAGACGGTGTTCCTCTGCATTCCCCATGTACTTGCGTACAGTTCTCGCCGTTCTGAGCAGTACCGCCTTCTGCATGACTCTATAGATATTTTCGTCCAACTGAAGTTTCCTAAAGTTCTCTAGTAGTTTCTTCGGTATCAGGCCTGTAGATGAAATGACAATAGGGATGGTCTTGATATCTTCAGCTTCCACTGTCTTCTGGTCTGTTCCTCGAGATTTCTGTATTTTGAAATTTTTTCAGTGTGCCTATCTAGAAGATTGGTATTATTTGGAACTGCCACGTCGATGAATAGTGCTCTGTCCTCATCCTTATTGAGCAATATGAGGTCTGGTCTATTGTGGGTTATTTTTCCGTCTGTGAGAACCGTGCGATCCCAGTAGAGCTTTTGTTCGTTTTCCAGCACAGCATCCGGATGGTAATTGTAATAAGGAACCTTTTTCGAAGTTAGAAGTTGGTGTTTTAGTGCCAATTCTTGGTGAAGAATCTTGGCAACGGCATCATGTCTATTTTTGTACTCCGTGCCTGCGAACTTCTGACATCCCCCGGTGATGTGCTGGATAGTTTCATGTATCGCACAGCCATAACGACAGCTATCATCCGCCACTGAGGCATTCTTGGCGATATATTTCATGTAGTTATTATGACTTTAGCCTTGCGGCTTTCACACTCCTCTCCAGAGGAAAATTCACTTATCCCAGATATCTCAGATATCAAAAGGATTAAGCTCTGTTGGAGCCCTTTCCAGGTTTTCGGGCTCGTGGTGGTGGTCGGGTCCGGGTCGCTCCTCGCCTCCCTGCTGTAGGTTGGATTCCTGCTCCACCCGCACTTCCTGTCGGAGCAGACGGTGTTCCTCTGCATTCCCCATGTACTTGCGTACAGTTCTCGCCGTTCCGAGCAGTACCGCTTTCTGCATGACTCTATAGATATTTTCGTCCAACTGAAGTTTCCTCAAGTTTTCTAGTAGTTTCTTCGGTATCAGGCCTGTAGATGAAATGACAATAGGGATGGTCTTGATATCTTTCAGCTTCCACTGTCTTCTGGTTTGTTCCTCGAGATCTCTGTATTTTGAAATTTTTTCAGTGTGCCTATCTAGAAGATTGGTATTATTTGGAATTGCCACGTCTATGAATAGTGCTCTGTCCTCATCCTTATTGAGCAATATGAGGTCTGGTCTATTGTGGGTTATTTTTCGGTCTGTGAGAACCGTGCGATCCCAGTAGAGCTTGTGATGTTCGTTTTCCAGCACAGCATCCGGATGGTAATTGTAATAAGGCACCTTTTTCGAAGCTAGAAGTTGGTGTTTTAGTGCCAATTCTTGGTGAAGAATCTTGGCAACAGCATCATGTCTATTTTTGTACTCCGTGCCCGCGAACTTCTGACATCCGCCGGTGATGTGCTGGATAGTTATTATTATTATTATTATTATATATGTATGCTCTGTGCACGAGTCATTCTAAACGATACTCTCTCTCTTCTCTCTCGACCGTTGCCAGAGTAAGTTCGTTGTTATACATTGTTCCATCTTTGTAGTGTTATTCAGTACTTATATTCACAGCACAGTTATTTCTGTTGATATATTAATAAAGACTCTGAAATAAGAACAAGGTGCATTATGTCTTATTTTATAATACTAGGGCCCGTGACAAATTCTTTTGATGGGGCCTTATCAGTATAATCGTCACGTTTTACTTAGTTTAATTTGAATAAACCACTCAAGTCATTATCCAGCACTAATAGCAATTGTATTTTCCAGATTTTGTACATTTATATTCATTCACAATCACCAGTGGGTAGGTATAAGGTGGATGCGCCTAAAAAGAGCCCGTTCCAAATAAAGTCCATCTTTTCAAAATTGCCGCACTTAATACTTAAAATGAAACTGATGCTATCTGGACCCTCCCCACTCACCAACCAAAAAAGTGCATCGACTTTCATTGTATTCGCGCTGGTCATTTTTTGAGTAGCTCTGTATGTTGCCTCAGGGTCACTCGACGAGACCATATCTATAAAATATCTTCTTTCTGTTTTGCGTGGTTTTAGTAATTGTGCAGTAATTCTACAATAACAGTGTTAAAACACTGTGGAAGCGTGGATTGACGGATTAAGACACCAAAATTATTGATTCTTTATTTTGATTTTGTTTGATTCGCCCAGGACCTACCTAAGTACCAAACAAGGTCCACTTTATCGTCTCCAAATAAGAGCCGGCCCTTATTGAGGGTAGGAAGTTCTGAACAGAACCATTTGAACGCTTCTGAACAAAATTCTCATGCATAAATGCATTAATATAATTTATTAAATTTATGTTCATAACTATGTTGAACACAAAATATATCATTATAAACTTATACTTTTCAGTCTAAATCTGCAGTGGTTGCTATGTTTGTGATTTTCAAACACTCAATAAGGTCCAAGGTCCAGACTATGCTTCGAAAAGTGCAATACCTAATAAGGTCCAAGGACAAAGACTGAAAAAATGACTAATTTGAAACATTTGCGATTTTTTTTTACTAACGCTGATGAACATCATCATGAAACTATAATTCGTTTCATTTATATCTAGAAAATAGATAAGTTTCCTATATACATTTCCTAAGGCTTTATAAGATCCACGATACTAACGTCCAGTTTCAAGTTCGAATTTAAAGTCACTTCAAGCTAAAAGCTTTCTTTACTGTCATTTGTACGACCGGTTTCATAATCAAACCTGAAGTCACTTTAATTTTAAAGCTTCCTTTTGTTGTAATGCAGTTTTGCAGTGTGTGTTATATGGTGGACAAAAGGAGAAAGTAACAGATACGCACAGCTTCAAGTCTCGACAAGTACTGCTTTATTTCTAGCACAGAACGACAGAACAATACATAGCATGCGCTGACAGAGAGCGCTGTTGCCAGCAACCGCCAAATTCAAATGTCTTGATGTACTTTACAACACCCCCACTACATCAATACAGACATATTCATATCTTTAATACATCTATTATGTTTATCAACAGCTAAACTTTTAGTAAATATGTCAGCTGTCATCTCATCAGTAGATAAATACAATAACTTGATTTGATTATTTGATACAGCATCTCTGACAAAATGATGACGTATATCTATATGCTTGGTGCGCTTACGGTAGACTGGATTATTTGCCAATGCCTGAGCTCCCAAATTATCATTAAACAAAATCACACATTTCATCTGACCAGTAATTTCAAAATTCAAATTCTGTAAATAAATTGCTTCTTTGGTCACTCCAGCCATCGCCACATACTCAGCCTCTTTACTAGAAAGTGCTACACTTCTTTGCTTCCTGCTTTCCCAGGATATAGGACCATTCGACATTTTGAATACAAAACCTGTATAAGATTTTCGATCTTGTTTATCATTACCCCAGTCTGCATCAACGAAACCCTGTAGAACTTCTTCTGACTCCGTGAACATTAAACAAAAATCTGTATTCAACTTCAAATATCTAAGAATACGCTTAGCACATTTCCAATGCTACAAAGTGTGATTACTGTTGAACTGACTCAGAAAACTAACAGAATAGGCTATGTCTGGTCTCGTCAATACAGCCAGATACATCAATGAACCAATTAATTCCTGATATGGCACATCTTTACAACATTCCTTGTTAGGATCAAATTCCAAATTAGTCTCTAAAGGAGTTTTTATTGGTTTACAATCAATCATTTCAAACTTTTCCAAGATCTTCAGAATATAACTTCTTTGATCAATAGTTATGGTGTTCATTTCAAAATTTATAGATATGTTTATACCCAAACATTGCCTAGCCTCTCCTAAATTCTTTAATGAAAAATAATTTTTACTTAAATTTTCAATCAAAATAATTTCTTCTGAATTATCATTCGTGAAAACAAAGATGTCATCAACATACAATGCGATAACCGTTAATTTATCTTGATTAGATTTCATATAAATACATTGTTCAACAATTGAACGTTTGTGGCCAATATCAGTTAAAACTTTGTTAACCTTCAGGTTCCAGGCACGAGATGCTTGTCTCAAGCCATAAATTGCTTTATTTAATTTACATAACTTATTATTCGAAACCTTGAAACCTTCTGGTTGTTTCATGAAGATTAACTCCTTCAATTCACCATTTAAAAAAGCAGTCATCACATCCAAGTGAACAATTTTTAAATGCAATTGCACGGACAATGCAATTAGGAATCTAAAACTAGAATGTCTCACAACCGGTGAATACGTTTCATTATAGTCGATACCTCGTTTTTGTACGAACCCGCGAGCCACAAGCCTTGCTCTGTACCGAACTGAACCATCACTGTTAAGCTTTTTCCTAAACACCCACATTGAGTCCACAACACTGGCACCTTCTGGAACTTCTGCAATTTCCCAGGCGTTGTTGCGAACGAACGAATCATATTCTTCCTTCATCGCTGCCTTCCACTGCTCCTCGTCCCATCTTGATAAAGCCTCCTCAACAGTGACTGGATCCTCACTAAATTTGACATATTCTTGATCTCCCTCTGAAGCACACATATAGACTATGTGATCTTCAAATGTCTTGACCTTTGGCACTCTCTTGGATCTTCTTACTTCTTGAGTTGCCTCAGTATCTTGGACAGGAAGCCCTGGTGAATACTCTTCATCGGAGCTTTTGTCCTGGTCATCATCTCTGTAAAAATCACATTCATTAGAAATTGATGTTTCACCTTCATTCGTGGCTTCTTCTTCTGCCCCCACTGAAGATGGGTTTAGAGTAATTATCACATCTTCTTCCTCTTCTTCCATGATTACTACGTCTCTACTGGTGCTCACAACATTAGTTGCCGGATCGTAGACTCGATATCCCTTTGTCTTCTCACCAAAGCCTAGTAGAATCATTTCAACAGATTTCTTCTGCCATTTTTTTCTTTTTTCTTTCGGGACATGCACTATTACTCGGCTTCCAAATATTCTAACATTACTTACATCCGGCTTTCTGCCAAATCACATTTCATATGGTGTTCTATTTTCCAAACTTGACATTGCTGATCTATTCTTCAAATAAGCTGCAGTGTTCACTGCTTCAGCCCAAAATTTTGTATCTAATTTTGCGTCAAAAAGAAGACATTTCGCTTTTTCAACTAGCGAACGATTTGTCCTTTCCGCTACTCCATTCTGCTGCGGAGTGTAAGCGTTAGTAGTTTGATGGATAATGCCATTATCCAGAAGATAATTCTCAACCTCTTGGCTGCAGAATTCTCCGCCATTATTCGATCTCAAAATTTTCACTGTGGTGTGTTTTTGGTTTTCCACTAATTCTTTGAACTGTCTAAGATATTTAAAGACTTCTGATTTACTTTTCAGAAAATAAATAAATATCATTCTAGATCTAGAGTAATCATCAACAAACAGAAGAAAATATCTGGAACCTCCGAGAGATACATTCTCCATGGGTCCACAAACGTCAGCATGTACAATCTCCAAAACTGACTTTGCTCTGGTTCCTCTGTTTGGAAATTTTTCTCTCGACTGTTTACCCTCACAGCACGTTACGCATTGTTAAGAAAAATCCTTCTTAGACGAAAAATTCATTCCTTTTACTGCCCCAGCTTCCATCTTGCACAAATCCTGATGGTTTAAATGACCAAATCTTCTGTGCCAAGTTCTGCTGCTACTGGCTGTCGATAAGAAACACTGTTCTGTCTTCTTCAAGTTTAGTCTGTATACATTGTTTAACAGTGAAGCAACACCAACTAGCTGTTTATATTTGTTGAATATTTTACAAACATCCTGTTCAAATTTCACTGTGTTTCCATTTCTTATGAGTTGACTCACAGAGAGTAGATTCGTCTTCAACTCTGGAATAAATAAAACATTGGTGATTGTTACTGGATGCTCCTCATCACCAACCATAGTAGTAATATTAATATTACCGGAACACTTTGACATTGACATTGACATTGTTGACAGACGCGACTTTTGAACTTCGAGATATGTCTTTCACAGAACTGTCACGGTTGCATCCTTTATTACCGACGTAACCGGTTTTCCGACTTGCGAAAGTCCGGTATTACCGACCGATTCCGGTTCCGAATCGAGCAACTTCCTTTTAATGGCGTCCACTGATAAATCCATCCGACTATGTTCGATGGCCATAATCATCGGTGAATACTTGTCTGGCAAACCTGCCAATAGCAATGAACCAATCCATTTTTCATCGATCTCAAATCCTGTTCCTTTCAATTTCTGGGCTGTCTCGATCAACTGGGTGACGTAGGCTTCCATGGAGTCGGAATTATTCAGCTTGATGGAAACTAGCAAGCGTAATAATCCAATTTTTCTTGTAAATCCAGAGTCATCGAATAATTTTTGAAGATTGAGCCATAGTTCCTTTGTTGTCTTAGCCTCCTTGATATGAACATATAATGAAGAATCGATTGTTAAAACCAGCTTAGCCATGGCTTTTCCATCTTTAACTGTGTCCGTTACGGTGCCATCTATACATCCTTGCAGTTCGTCTAGTACAAGAACGTTTCTAACTGCGAAAGACCATTCCGTATAGTTTTCTCGACCTCTCAAACGTGGAACACTAGATAGAAAGTTAACTGCCATCGTTAATCTTAAATTTCTCTTCGTCGCCACTTAAACACGTGAGCAATCTGGGCGCATAACCTGTTGTAATGCAGTTTTGCAGTGTGTGTTAAATGGTGGACAAAAGGAGAAAGTAACAGATACGCACAGCTTCAAGTCTCGACAAGTACTGCTTTATTTATAGCACAGAACGACAGAACAATACATAGCATGCGCTGACAGAGAGCGCTGTTGCCAGCAACCGCCCAATTCAAATGTCTTGATGTACTTTACAACACCTTTAACCCTACTAACGTCCAGTTTCATAATCCAATTCGAAGACACTTTAAGCTTAAAGCTTGCTTCACTGTCATTATTCAGTAGAGTTAAAGGAAGCTTCAAAATTAAATGAACTTTTTGTTTGATTATGAAACTGGACGTTAAAATGACAGCAAAGGAAGCAAAGCGACATTAGGTTGGATTAGGAAACCGGCCGTAATTTATATGAATTTCCGTTTCATAATTCGACACAAAGACACAAACTCAAAAGTAGTTTAAAGTCATTGCTTTCTAAGGAAACGATTTTTTTCAGTATAAAACGTCTTAAGTCTCGCAGTCCAATTATGGACCTTATTCAGAGCCGTAGTTCCCAAAGACAGAATTTTAAAAATCTTTTTTATAAGTAACGGGCCATCGGTGCCTTGTTTCTGTATACTATTTTCTATTTGAGTATAAACAGTTTATTTGATCATGATGTCTTAGAAGTTGACACTTGTCCCAAAATTGATTTATAAGGATTTCCGAAAACCCGGCCCTTATTAGATGCAATTACCTTAAGTCCCACTGTTGGGCATAGGCCTCCTCTCTTTTGGTGAGTTTATGCAGAGATACTATAAACTAATACCTAAGAAAGGGACCAATCTAATGGGCAGATGGAAAACAAGTGCACCCCAACAAACACAATATACAGCAACTGTACAAATACTGCACTACAAGTGCCACCAGAATGCAGCACAGAGATTGCTGTACTTAAACTGCACAGTTTCTGTATTGATAATTCTGCATTTTCAAACCGCAGTTTTTGATGCACAGTAACTGCACAGTTTCTGTATTTGCAATTCTTCATTTCAAACATGGCGTATTTGATATAGAGTTACTGCAAAGTTTCAACAATGATAATTCTCCATTTTTCAATTCTGAAGTCTGAAAATGCAGTATTTGATATACAGTAAATGCACAGTTTCTGTAATGCTGCAATGCGTCCAGTGTAGAAAGTACGATCGGTAGAGTACGTTATTGACGATTATGCCCGAAACGTCCATCCTTTGTTGGAAGTTGAAACGTTTAATGTTAGTCGTTGGGCGTTATGAAGGCTAAAGAGACATTTCATAAACAGATTTAACTCAATAATTGATGACTCCTCTCATTACCAAAATATGGATTAAATTGTAGCGGCGTAGTTGTACCCATGGTAGAAGAATACTTCATCTCACCATGATGGTACCAGAGGTAGCCAAACGATGGCATCACTGCTCTCGACGGTTGCGATCACAGGGTCACAGGGTCTATTGCGGTGCAGCATACACCAAACGATAGCGCCACCGGCGACGCACTACTCTTTACCCTCGACGTAACCGGCGTTTACAGCAGGCACGAACTACGCTGCTTCGGCTATGGTTAGCTATGGTTAGTTTAGACATTGAAAAAGCATTTGATACGGTCTGGCACAACGGTCTAATTTATAAATTAATCAAAAACAATATCCCTCCATTTTTGATAAAAATTATCATATCATATCTTGAACACAGGACATTCCAAGTAAAAGTAGGAAACACCTTGTCTGAAAAAACCCCGATAACCGCTGGAGTACCTCAAGGAGGATTACTATCCCCCGATCTTTTCAAAATTTACATTAATGACATCCCAAAGTCGAAAAACTCAAAAGTTTATCTTTTCGCTGATGACACGGCTATCGTCTCGGAATCGTGGTCAAAAGCTCAATCAGCTAAATATTTACAGGAGCACTTAAACATTCTGGAAAAATATTATTTCTGATGGAAAATTAAACTTAATGCATCCAAGACGAACCTGATCTACTTCACTCATAAGCGACGTGTATCATGCCCCAAAATTTTGTCCCTCTACTGCCAGCCAATAACAGAGAGAAACAATTTAAAATACTTGGGTGTCATCCTTGACGAAAAATTAAATTTTAATTTACACATACGCGAAATAATTCGTAAAAGTAACTCGCAATTAAGTAGCGTCTTTCCAATCATCTCTAGACAGAGCAAACTGAGCATCAAATCCAAACTTAGAATAATTTACAAACAGGGTATAAGGCCTCTTATCCTGTACGCTTGTCCAATTTGGAGCAAAACTTCGAAATCCAACTACGGGAATCTCCAACGTATCCAAAATAAATATTTAAGGATCATACTCAATATGCCTAGAACTGCCAAAATTAGCGACCTCCACAAAAAATCTAATATCGATACCTTAGAAACTATTGTTGGAAAAGAATCTCGTTCATTCTTTAATCATAAAACTATGCAGATGAAAAAGACTTCCCATCTAAAGTATTACAAAATCCCAATTAGGAAAATAAAACATAAACTAATAAAGCATTTAATCATGTGATTTCGGCACTCAATTTCCTATTCACCCTTCCAATTCCTGATCCTTTCCTATCCTTTTTTCCTTTAATCCACCTGAGCTACAATTGTGTTTCATTCGTGCACTCGATATGCCTCAGGGAAAATTTCAATCTTTCTCTTAACTTATGTAAATAATTATGTAAATTTCTAAACTAGGTGAAACTTTAAAGTTAGGTACTAGTCTTCCGTTTATATTTTAGTTTTATGTAACCATTGCATATATCCCCTTGTATATATACGACCGCTATCATATTCTATCAAAACTTAAATAAAACTGCTGAAGAGCAACAAAAAAAAAATTGTATTTCATTCGTTCATTCATTCGCTGCTTCGGTGATTGTCGTAGGTAGCTACTAGGATTCATTATGTTACTGGGTAACGATATAGTTACTGCACAATGACTACTGCACACAAAGTGCAGCTTGCCGTACAGTTCTTGCACAGCTATTGTTGCATTTAAAATGCAGCTTCCTGTACAGGTTCAACGCAGTGACTGCTTCATTATAGTGCAGCTTGCTGTACAGTTTGAGCACAGTGACTATTGTATATAAAATACAGCTTGCTGTAGAGTTTTTACACAGGGACTACTGCATATAAAGTGCAGCTTACTGTACAGTTTGTGCACAGTGAGTACTATATATAAAATACAGGTTGCTGTACAATTTTTGCACAGTGACCAAACTACATATAAAATACAGCCAGCTGTACAGTTTTTGCACTTAACTGCTGCATTTGAAATTTAGCTTGGTGTACAGTTTTTGCACAGTGACCACTGCATTTAAAGTGCAGCTTACTCTACAGTTTTTGCAAAGTGCATACTGCATTTAAAGCACAAATTGCTGTACAGTTTTAGGACCTAACTGCTGCATTTGAACTGCAGCTTGCTGTACAGTGATTGCAATACCATCGCTGTTTTTAAAGTGCAGCTGTGGATGTATGTCAACTGCAGTTTGTACTGTATAGTAACTTCACAGTCCACCGGGACATATACGGTCCTTTTTGGTGTGTGAAGCAACGATGTGCAGTTTTTGTACAGTGACTGGATTTCAGTGTTTGCTGGGACGGCTTCTGCCAATTAGGTCGGTCCCTTTCTTAGGTATTAGTTCTCAGTAAGTCTGCATAAACTCACCATTAGGCGGGAGGAAATAGGCTATAGTCCCCACGCTAGACCAATGTGGATTGGAGACTTCACATTCATCTTCCATTCGGTAGATTTTCGATGAAGGAAATAATAATAACAATTTAAATTCAATGTGATATTTATTAAGAAAAGCTTTTCTTCGAGCTTTCTGTTCCGCGAAAGTTTAAAGATCGAGCCATAGCATAGACAGAATAGGTTTTTATTAATTGTAGTTCTGAAAATGATCATTCAGCACTAACTGTAGTCACAAGAATTGTAAGAAACAACATTAATGCAGTGCAAACTTCAGGAAAGCTGCAGGACATTAAAGGATTCTTTATTATCAATAAATCAGCAAGTTCTCTAATACACGAAGACTTTTCTATTTCGTCTCTGAAATTGGACCGACAACTGAGAAAAATTTCACTGGCAAATGAATCAGATATGTTTTTTCCATATATATATATCAACAAATTCTAGAGCTTTTTTTAATAGATCAGTGTCATTTAAAACTTGTAAAGTTGAAGGCTGCAAAATACTGAAATTTGGAACAATTTCATTCATCGGAAGGAAACGCGATTTCAGTTGATTAATAATGATGTCCAATACTTGACAAAATATATGCTTTCTTTTTGACCGTTTGAGCAGCTCCTGGGCAGCTCCGGTGCATCTCGCTCGAGCACCGACGCGTTCTTTTTGAGTGGGGCGTGAAGCACCGGAGCAGCTCGCGTTCCCTTCCCCTGCCCCCTCTTGCACCAACCGAAATGGCTTGAAGCCCGTAAACAAACTTTTTGGTTATGTTTACATGTCAACAAATACTAGAAGACGTGCATTGTTGAAATTTGTGGATTAATACAATAAAAGACTGTAATACACCTTATGGACCACCTAAGATTGATTTTTTCGTCAATTGAAGCTGTCAGTTAGTTTTTTTATTGAATAAATGAATAAAGAATCAATGTTAGATGGAATTAGAACTGAATGATTTTGAATGAAGATAGGATTCGTTCTTTCAGGTTTGAAGAGTGAACTAATCATTTTCTCATGAATGCATAATTTTTAGGAATCGATTAAATGAATAAACGACAACCTTCAGTTTAGTAGCGCCCATCAGTGAAAATGTAGCATTTCATCTCAAATAAGTTGATATTTCACGTCCCTGAATGCAATTTTCGTGAAATCAGAACACTCTTTACCTACTTTTATCAAAGAGGATTATTAACGAAGCTTTAAGAGATGAAATCATTGTTAAATAATTTTTTCAAGTTTATCTACAGACATATCCAGTATTTAGTATATTTTTACTCTCCATAGCAAAGAAAGGGTAATGTTTACCCGGTAAATCAAGTTTTTCATCCAAATATATGGCAATAGATTTCGAAAAAATAGTGAAACTTATTAATAATCAACGACTTTAACGTCAAACTGATAACGAATAGATAGATAGATAGATAGATAGTGTTTATTGATCCATTTAGACACAACACAATGTATAGGACAAGTCATAGCAATACATCTACAATGAGAATAGGAAAAAAAAAATCATCGAATACAACTGTCATTGAGATATTCATTAACACTATAATAACATTTACTCAACAGTAGAGATTTTATTTTCTTGCCGAAACTTGACAAATTAAGTGACTTAATTGAAGTAGGTAATAATAATAATAATAATAAAATCTAAATGTCACTGAACAACGGGTGGCAGACCAGTATCGCGTAATTCTGAGAAATGAACTAATACCAATGGCCAGAATCGACGCAATTAAACAAGAACTTCAGCGTCCGCCAGTAACAGAGAGCGACACCAACACCTCTGATGAGATTCACATGCCTGGGCAACAACAGCCAGAAGAAATTGACGCTGAAAGTCCATCTTGCAACCCAAGTGAGGCAGAACACCAGGACGATAGGGAAGAGCTCCACCGACAAATTGACTCTGAGATGAGGAGATACTTTGCCGAACTGGAAGGAACAGATCCTCTTCATCGAATAGCACCTCCCCGACTCAATACATCCAAGAAACTGTCACTCATAATCGACATCTTGAATAAGGACGTTTTACCTGAGTACCTACAGAATGGAAGTTCATTGGAATATCTTCATCTAGTTTTTTACTGTGCAGCGCTAACGACGGCTTAAACCATAGGGGCAAAAATTCGCCGAACGAACAACGATGGTCCAAAATTACACAAATTATATGCGCCACCATGGCAGAAACGTCTTCAACACAAAACAGAGAGACTAAGAAGAGACATTGGACGACTGACGGAGTACGTGAACGGGAATCGAGGAAGGACGGTTGTGAAAGCTGCCAAAGAAATCATGGATAGAAACAGAACACACACAGAACGAGAGACGGAGAATGCTACAGCTCACCACTGCCTCGACACTCTGAAGCAAAAGCTAAGTCTGTATGCAGAAAGCCTGAGAGGATATAAAAGCAATTATAGCCGGAAAAGAGACAACAATTCATTCGAAAAGTCGGAAGAAACTTTCTACCGGTCGCTCACATCGTCTGATGGAGAAAATGGAAAGTTACCACCAAAGGAAGCCGATGCAACATGACATAATCACAATTGAAGAAGTAAAATCAGCTATCAGAGGACTACACAACTGGAAAACACCTGGGCCTGATGGATTACAGAACTTCTGGATCAAGAAACTTTGGATCATGCATGACAAATTGACCTCCGCAATGAATGATGTCATTGAAAATCCTGAAAGAATGCCAATATTCCTTACACATGGCACAACGTACCTGTTACCTAAAGGCCAAAGGAATACAGAAGACCCATCCAAATACCGACCAATCACATGTCTTCCAACGATGTACAAATTAATCACATCGTGCATTTCAAATCGAATTCACAACCATTGCGAAAGGAATAACTTCATCGCCTTGCAACAAAAAGGATGCACCAAAGAGAGCAGAGGGTGCAAAGAACAGCTAATAATTGATTCAGTTATCTGCAATCAAGCGTTCTCCAAGCGAAGGAATCTTTACGCTGCGTACATAGACTACAAGAAAGCATTCGATTCCATACCTCACGAATGGCTCTTGACTATCTTGAACATTTACAAGGTGGATCCTAATATTGTTAAGTTCCTGAAAAACGCTATGTCAACCTGGCGTACTAGTCTTCAAATGAAAGCAGCAGATGGCTCCATTACGACAGGACCTATTCCAATAAGACGCGGAATTTTTCAAGGGGATTCGCTGAGCCCTCTGTGGTTCTGCATGGCTCTGAATCCCTTGTCTCATAGATTGAACTCTACGGACTACGGATTTGCCATCAAAAGCGGCAGTAGAACTATGATGAAACTGAATCATCTCCTTTACATGGACGATTTGAAACTCTTCGCATCTACCAAAAAACAAATGCAACAGATGCTGAAAATGGTGGAAGGATTATCGGAAGACATCAAAATGAAGTTTGGATTAGAAAAATGTCGACTGCTCAACATAACGAGAGGGAAAATAGAAGATGGTACGTTCAAACTCAGGGAAGGTGCAGAAATTGAAGCATTGAAGGAAGGAGACACATACAAGTATCTAGGAATAAAACAGGCAAGAAAAATCAATCAAACCCAGATGAAGAAAGAACTAACGGAGGAGTTCACCCGAAGATAGAGAAGGATAATGAGAACTGGCCCTAACAGCAAGAATCTGATAAAAGCGATTAACACCTACTCTCGCTCGGCGCTCAGCTATTCATTCGGTATTATCTCTTGGACGACCACCGATTTAGCAGCCTTACAGAGAAAAATAAGGACGATGCTGACTGAACACAATAAACATCACCCCAAAAGCTCAATAGAACGCACCGAGCTGCCACGACATCTTGGGGGTAGAGGAATTGTTGATTTGTCCAACCGTATGACCCAGGAAATTGAAGGACTTCGAAAATATTTTCTGAGCAAGGCTGCTTTGCCAGAACTCCATCGAGTAGTTTGTGTTGCTGATACTTCTACACCGTTAAAGCTACAGCAGGACCACTTGGAAACCGTCGAACACTCTGCAGAAAGTAAAATGCAGAAACTGATTGGCAAACCTTTGCTTGGGAGGCACCAGAACGAGGTCAACCATGATTACGTCGACATATCTGCGTCGAACTACTGGTTGACTTCCCGAAGGTTGTTTCCTGAGACAGAGGGCTTCATGCTTGCCATCGAGGATCAGGTGATTCCAACAAGGAACTACATGAAATATATCGCCAAGGATGCCTCAGTGGCGGATGATAGCTGTCGTTATGGCTGTGCGACACATGAAACTATCCAGCACATCACCGGGGGATGTCAGAAGTTCGCGGGCACGGAGTACTAAAATAGACATGATGCCGTTGCGAAGATTCTTCACCAACTTCTAAGTTCGAAAAAGGTTCCTTATTACAATTACCATCCGGATACTGTATTGGAAAATGTACATCACAAGCTCTATTGGGATCGCACGGTTCTCACAGACCGGAAAATAACCCACAATAGACCAGACCTCATATTGCTCAATAAGGATGAGGACACAGCACTTTTCATCGATGTGGCGATTCCAAATAATAACAATCTTCTAGATAGGCACACTGAAAAAATTTCAAAGAACAGAGATCTCGAGGAGCAAACCAGGAGACAGTGGAAGCTGAAAGATGTCAAGACCATCCCTATTGTCATATCATCTACAGGCCTGATACCGAAGAAACTACTAGAGAACTTGAGGAAACTTCAGCTGGACGAAAATATCTATAGAGTGATGCAGAAGGCGGTACTGGTGGGAACGGCGAGAACTGTACGCAAGTACATGGGAAATTCAGAGGAACACCGTCTGCTCCGACAGGAAGTGCGGACAGAGCAGGAATCCAACCTACAGCAGGGAGCCGAGGAGCGACCCGAACCCGACCAACACCACGAGCCCGAAAACCTGGAAAGGGCTCCAACAGAGCTTAATCCGTTTGATATCTGAGATATCTGGGATAAGTGAATTTTCCTCTGGAGAGGAGTGTGAAAGCCGCAAGGCTAAAGTCATAATGTCTGGCCTGCCTGGCAGCTATCTAGTAGATGGCCTGCCGGGTAGCCATCGTAACGACGTAGACGGTGCAGCCAGCTACGCCTGCTGTCCGCAGTCCCATTCCTTCATCCTCTCTCTTTCACATCCTTTATGGGGGTGCTCTTTCTGCTCCCGTTTCTCTACCCCTCACCCAAACCGAGAAAGGGGAGCACAAACCCATGGAAATGGTGATAACGAGAAGCCTCGGAAACAAGTCGCTGCCTGGGGATCGTCAGGGCATGTCTGGAGCCGGCGCTGGACATGACAGCATGTGGGACGTCGGTGGCAGGATGTTGAGGAAGCGGGCTCCTGCTGCAAAAGAAGCTACAGCTCCAAAGCAACAACAGCAACCAGCGAGTCCGATTCAATTGCCGACTCGAACCGCTGAAGGTGCTGCGCAGGATATTCAGCCAGTGCTCACCCAAGCGGGGTTAGTTAGAAAGCGCATGAAGTGGACAACGTCCATGAATGAAACTATTGTGCGCATATATAACTCCATCACGGGACTATGGCAGAACACGAACAACTATAGGAAAAGGCTTCATGAGGAATTCTGCAACGCCTACCCAAATCTCAATGTCACTGAACAACGAGTGGCGGACTAGTACCGCGTAATTCTGAGAAATGAACTAATACCAACGGCCCGAATCGACGCAATTAAACGAGGACTACAGCGTCCGCTAGCAATAGAGAATAACACCAACACCCCTGATGAAATTCACATGCCTGGGCAACATCACCCAGAAGACATTGATACTGAAAGTCCATCGTGCAAAGCAAATGAGCCTGAACACCAGGACGATAAGAATGAGCTCCACCAACAAGTTGACTCTGAGATGAGGAGATACTTTGCCGAACTGGAAGGAACAGATCCTCTTCATCGAATAGCACCTCCCCGACTCAATACATCCAAGAAACTGTCACTCATAATCGACATCTTGAATAAGGACGTTTTACCTGAGTACCTACAGAATGGAAGTTCATTGGAATATCTTCATCTAGTTTTTTACTGTGCAGCGCTAACGACGGCTAAAACCAGAGGGGCAAAAATTCGCCGAACGAACAACGATGGTCCAAAAGTACACAAATTACATGCGCCACCATGGCAGAAACGTCTTCAACACAAAACAGAGAGACTAAGGAGAGACATTGGACGACTGACGGAGTACTTGAACGGGAACCGCGGAAGAAAGGTTGTGAAAGCTGCCAAAGAAATCATGGATAGAAACAGAACACATACAGAACGAGAGACGGAGAATGCTACAGCTCACCACTGCCTCGACACTCTGAAGCGAAAGTTAAGTCTGTATGCAGAACGCCTGAGGAGATATAAAAGCAATTATAGCCGAAAAAGAGACAATAATTCATTCGAAAAGTCGGAAGAAACTTTCTACCGGTCACTCACATCGTCTGATGTAGAAAATGGAAAGTTACCACCAAAGGAAGCCATAGAACAATTCTGGACCGAACAATTATCAACGAAACCTCAGTTCAATGGAGATACCGGATGGATTGAAGATGAAGAATCTGAAGCTATAAAATATGAGCCGATGCAGCATGACAAGGTCACAATTGAAGAAGTAAAATCAGCTATCAGAGGACTACACAACTGGAAAGCACCTGGGCCTGATGGATTACAGAACTTCTGGATCAAGAAACTTTGGATCATGCATGACAAATTGACCTCCGCAATAAATGATGGCATTGAAAATCCTGAAAGAATGCCAATATTCCTTACACATGGCACAACGTAACTGTTACCTAAAGGCCAAAGGAATACAGAAGACCCATCCAAATACCGACCAATCACATGTCTTCCAACGATGTACAAATTAATCACATCGTGCATTTCAAATCGAATTCACAACCATTGCGAAAGGAATAACTTCATCGCCTTGCAACAAAAAGGATGCACCAAAGACAGCCGAGGGTGCAAAGAACAGCTGATAATTGATTCAGTTATCTGCAATCAAGCGTTCTCCAAGCGAAGGAATCTTTACGCTGCGTACATAGACTACAAGAAAGCATTCGATTCCATACCTCACGAATGGCTCTTGACTATCTTGAACATTTACAAGGTGGATCCTAATATTGTTAAGTTCCTGAAAAACGCTATGTCAACCTGGCGTACTAGTCTTCAAATGAAAGCAGCAGATGGCTCCATTACGACAGGACCTATTCCAATAAGACGCGAAATTTTTCAAGGGGATTCGCTGAGCCCTCTGTGGTTCTGCATGGCTCTGAATCCCTTGTCTCATAGATTGAACTCTACGGACTACGGATTTGCCATCAAAAGCGGCAGTAGAACTATGATGAAACTGAATCATCTCCTTTACATGGACGATTTGAAACTCTTCGCATCTACCAAAAAACAAATGCAACAGATGCTGAAAATGGTGGAAGGATTCTCGGAAGACATCAAAATGAAGTTTGGATTAGAAAAATGTCGACTGCTCAACATAACGAGAGGGAAAATAGAAGATGGTACGTTCAAACTCAGGGAAGGTGCAGAAATTGAAGCATTGAAGGAAAGAGATACATACAAGTATCTAGGCATAAAACAGGCAAGAAAAATCAATCAAACCCAGATGAAGAAAGAACTAACGGAGAAGTTCACCCGAAGATTGAGAAGGATAATGAGAACTGGCCCTAACAGCAAGAATCTGATAAAAGCGATTAACACCTACGCTCGCTCGGCGCTCAGCTATTCATTCGGTATTATCTCTTGGACGACCACCGATTTAGCAGCCTTACAGAGAAAAATAAGGACGATGCTGACTGAACACAATAAACATCACCCCAAAAGCTCAATAGAACAGACAGAGCTGCCACGACATCTTGGGGGTAGAGGAATTGTTGATTTGTCCAACCGTATGTCCCAGGAAATTGAAGGACTTCGAAAATATTTCCTGAGCAATGCTGTTTCGTCAGAACTCCATCGAGTAGGTTGTGTTGCTGATAGTTCTACACCGTTAAAGCTACAACAGGATCACAAACGTCGAAAACTCTGCAGAAAGTAAAATGCAAAAACTGATTGGCAAACCTTTGCATGGAAGGCACCAGAACGAGGTCAACCATGATTACGTCGACATATCTGCGTCGAACTACTGGTTGACTTCCGGAAGGTTGTTTCCTGAGACAGAGGGCTTCATGCTTGCCATCCAGGATCAGGTGATTCCAACAAGAAATTACATGAAATATATCGCCAAGTATGCCTCAGTGGCGGACGATAGCTGTCGTTATGGCTACGCGACACATGAAACTGTCCAGCACATCACCGGGGGATGTCAGAAGTTCGCGGGCACGGAGTACAAAAATAGACATGATGCTGTTGCCAAGATCATTCACCAAGAATTGGCACTAAAACACCAACTTCTAAGTTCGAAAAAGGTTCCTTATTATAATTACCATCCGGATGCTGTGTTGGAAAATGAACATCACAAGCTCTACTGGGATCGCACGGTTCTGACAGACCGGAAAATAACTCACAATAGACCAGACCTCATATTGCTCAATAAGGATGAGGACAGAGCACTATTCATCGATGTGGCCATACCAAATAATAACAATCTTCTAGATAGGCACACTGAAAAGATTTCAAAATACAGAGATCTCGAGGAACAAACCAGAAGACAGTGGAAGCTGAAAGATATCAAGACCATCCCTATTGTAATTTCATCTACAGTCCTGATACCGAAAAAACTACTGGAGAACTTGAGGAAACTTCAGTTGGACGAAAATATCTATAGAGTCATGCAGAAGGCGGTACTGCTCGGAACGGCGAGAACTGTACGCAAGTACATGGGGAATGCAGAGGAACACCGTCTGCGCCGACAGGAAGTACGGGTGGAGCAGGAATACGACCTACAGCAGGAAGTCGAGGAGCGACCCGGACCCTACCACCACCACGAGCCCGAAAACCTGGAAAGGGCTCCAACAGAGCTTAATCCTTTTGATATCTGAGATATCTGGGATAAGTGAATTCTCCTCTGGAGAGGAGTATGAAAGCCGCAAGGCTAAAGTCATACTAATATCCTTATTACAATTACTATCCAGATGCTGTGCTGGAAAACGAACATCACAAGCTCTACTGGGATCGCACTGTTCTCACAGACCGGAAAATAACCCACAATAGACCAGACCTCATATTGCTCAATAAGGATGAGGACACAGCACTATTCATCGACGTGGCAATTCCAAATAATAACAATCTTCTAGATAGACACACTGAAAAATTGTCAAAATACAGAGATCTCGAGGAACAAATCAGAAGACAGTGGAAGCTGAAAGATATAAAGACCATCCCTATTGTCATTTCATCTACAGGCCTGATACCGAAGAAACTACTAGAGAACTTGAGGAAACTTCAGCTGGACGAAAATATCTATAGAGTGATGCAGAAGGCGGTACTGGTGGGAACGGCGAGAACTGTACGCAAGTACATGGGGAATGCAGAGGAACACCGTCTGCTCCGACAGGAAGTGCGGGTGCAGCAGGAATCCAACCTACAGCGAGGAGACGAGGAGCGACCCGGACCCGACCACCACCACGAGCTCGAAAACCTGGAAAGGGCTCCAACAGGGCTTAATCCTTTTGATATCTGAGATATCTGGGATAAGTGAATTTTCCTCAGGAGAGGAGTGTGAAAGCCGCAAGGCTAAAGTCATAATAATCATCAATAATGGGTAATCTCAGCTTGAGGACTGGTGAAACATCAACGGGAAACAAAAAACCCTTGTTAAAATTGCCAACGTTTCGAATCTTTATTAATTTTTCATCAGGGCTACAAAAATACACAAAAATATAATAATAAGTGAAATCTCATCAGAGGAACAGAACAAACGACAAAACAGGTTCAGTAAATCATCAGCATATAAAGTTTTTTGTTGATTGTTGATTGATTACATGTTGGTTTCACTCGACATTGTGTCATTGTTTACAAATGTTCCCAAACAGTTAGTTCAGGATATAATTAAAAAGAACTGGTCTGTTATTTCAGCATACACTGAGATACCCTTCAGGCTGTTTAATAACATTATTGTCCACATTTTTGAGACTAGTTACTTCACCTTCGATGGCATAATATATAAACAACTTGATGGGACAGCCATGGGTAATCCTGCCAGTCCGATTTTGGCTAATGTGGTTGTGAATGAGGTGATTTTTGTTGTGCTGAGTACTTTGAGTTTTAAGGTGGAATTTTTGAAGCTATATGTCGACGATACTATTGGGGTGTAATGGGGAAGGATGCGTTTTATAGCCTCTCCTCTCAAATGCCAACCTCACCTACTCGCGGTGCACCCTGTTCTTACGAACGAGGCTCTGGCGACCGAACATGAGCGGTATAACTCTGTTTCCCACAATTACGTAGCCTAAACATTGGCTTGAGCAGGAAATGGCTCTCTGCGTTGCTCAAGTTACGTCTCAGACCTTGTCGTCTCAGGATACCTGTGCCACAAGATAATCTAGTCGTAGCCGCAACCAAAGTTGCACTGACAGCGTTACCAGTGCAGCTTTTGAACACCTTCTAACGCAGCTCCTACAAAAAGATGGATCAGTCGAACAGGACAAAATTCGTATCCGGAGGTAAAATACCCTCCCATTCGGATCTCCGGGGGAGGGTGCCTGAGCGAGTGAATCATCGAACAAACACCAATGAAAAGCACATAGCTTTTGCAGCATGGAACGTCAGAACCTTGCTAGACAACCCCAAGGCCGACCGACCAGAGAGGCGTACTGCCCTAATCGATAAGGAACTGCAACGAACATCCATTGCAATAGTTGCTTTAAGCGAAACACGCTTTTCGGACGAAGGTAGCTTGGTAGAACAAGCGTATACTTTTTTCTGGAAAGGCTTGCCGGAAGGCGAAATCAGACAACATGGCGTAGGCTTTGCCATTAGAAACGACCTGGCCGCCAAACTTACCGAAAATCCAGTTGGTATCTCAGAACGTTTAATGACCCTACGTTTTCCTGCAGCGAATAACACGTTTGTGAACATCATTGCAGTATACGCACCCACTTTGAACTCCTCTGACAACTTAAAGGAGACTTTTTACGAAACACTCGTTGCTACATTAAGTAAAATCCCAAAACGGGAACGAATTATTCTCCTTGGAGACTTCAACGCTAGAGTGGGCAGAAGTCAAGACTCAGAACTATGGCCGGGAATAATAGGGAAACACGGCACAGACAGCATCAATTCGAATGGAGAACGTCTGCTGGCTCTTTGTGCAGAACACAATCTGTGTATAACGAACACCTATTTTATTACGAGACCCAATTCAAGGGGGACCTGGCGCCACCCGCGCTCAGGGCATTGGCATACCCTCGACTATGTGATCGTGAGAAGGAAAGATCTGAAAGAGGTGTTGGTCACTAAACCCAGAGCAGATCTGGAGTGCTGGACTGATCATAGGCTGGTAATCTCGAGAATGAAAATCTCAATGCGCCCAAAATACCAACGCAAGCCGAAGTATCTAAGAGAGCGCCTTCAAATATCCAAACTACAAAACCCTTCTACAAAGGACAGATTCACAGCTGCCGTCAAAGATAGCCTAACACCATCGGATTATAACGACGACATTGAGACTCATTGGCTCCGTTTCAAGTCATCCCTTACAAATACAGCGAAAGAAATACTGGGCACAGAACGCTCCCGAAAATCCCCAGACTGGTTTGCCGACAGCGAAACTCATATCGCACCCCTTTTGGACGCAAAACACAAAGCGATGAAAACCGCAATCAACAAGCCTGGCGATGTTGCAGCCCAAATAGGTTTCATAAACATAAAACGCGAGGTCCGTCAAGAAATAAGAAAAATCAAGGACAGCTGGTGGAAAGAAAAAGCTAGGGAAATACAAGCTTACGCCGATAACCATGACTACAGGCGTTTTTTCGAAGCTATTAAAACTGTTTACGGTCCAAGCAGAAAAGCTAGCTTTCCTATAAGAGATGCTCATGGAGCTATTCTAACTGATGATAGAAAAATTCTCGAAAGATGGAAGGAGCATTACTCACAGGTCTTGAATCAAAATAACGACTCGGATTTATCCATTTTAGACCTGCTTCCCGCGTATAGTCCGATGACATCGCTTGATGACGAAATTTCAATGTCGGAAATCATAAGCGCGATTAAAAATATGAAAAATGATAAGTCATCTGGTCTAGACGGCATTCCGGCGGAGATATTCAAAGCCTTGGATGAGGACATTGTCAATAGTCTCCTAATACTATTCCGCAAGATCTGGGAACAGGGAGATGTGCCACAAGACTTCAGAGACGCTTTAGTTATCAACCTCTATAAGAACAAAGGCGATACGTCGAATTGCAACAATTACAGGGGCATATCGTTGCTTAATGTGGCCGGTAAAATTCTCTCGAAGATTATGGCTAATCGTCTGGTTCCACTCTCAGAGAGGCTTTTACCTGAATCCCAGTGCGGCTTTCGACCAAATCGAGGTACGGTGGACCTAATTTTTACATTGCGACAGCTACAAGAAAAGGCCCGTGAACAACAATCAAGGATTTATACAGCCTTCATCGATTTAAGCAAGGCATTCGACTCGGTGAATCGGAGAGCTCTCTGGAAAATCATGGCACGTCTAGGAGTACCCGAAAAATTCCTAGCAGTGTGTAAAAGCCTTCATACCAACAACACCGCTAGAATACAGCATAATGGCTCTACAACCGACCATTTCTCAACCAACTCTGGAATAAAACAAGGCTGCGTATTAGCGCCTTTACTGTTCAATATTTTCGCCATAGCTGTATCGATAATTGCTGACATGAGCATGCCCGTAAGAGGTGTTGGGATAAGATTCAGATTTGATGGAGGCCTGTTTAACCTGAAGCGCCTCAGAGCAAAAACCCGTACCAAGTTTATCACGGAACTTCAATATGCAGACGACTGTTCACTCATCGCTAGCAGCTCAGAGGATCTACAGATAATGATGGACACCTATAAACATATATACGAAGCTTTAGGCCTTAGACTCAATATTGACAAGACCAAAATCCTGGTAAGTCCGCCAGAAAGCCTTCAAACAGATATCAGCCTGGACAATGAAACTCTAGAACAGGTCGAGCAGTTCAAATACTTGGGAAGCTTCATAAATACTAGGGCTAACCTTGACACGGAAATACACAACCGTATCAATTCGGCATCACGGGCATTCTGGAAGCTGAAGGACAGAGTGTTCCAAAATCACGACCTCAATCTGAAGACCAAGACAGCTGTTTACAGAGCAGTGGTCCTCCCAACGCTTCTTTACGGAAGCGAAAGCTGGACTCCCTACAGGCGACATATTAAACAGCTTGAACAGACGCAGCAACGTCATCTAAGACAGATAATGCACATCAGATGGTTCCACAAAGTTTCGAATGCAGAAGTCTTGCAGCGCGCGAGTTGTACAACAATTGAGACTCAAGTAACGAGGGCCCGACTCAGATGGAGCGGCCACATTCTGAGGATGCAAGACACAAGACTCCCCAAAATAGCTCTATACGGCGAACTCACTGAGGGAGCCCGGAAACCAGGAGGACAGTATAAGCGGTTTAAGGATACACTACATCAATCCCTAAAATCAGTTAATGCTAATCATAACTGGGAACAACTTGCGTTAGACAGGTCACAGTGGAGGTCTTTGGTCCACAGTTATAATGGAGAATCGAGAAGGATACAGCGGCGGCCAGATCTGGTTGGAGACTATCCATGCCCTGAGTGTGGAAGGATCTGCAGGTCACGGTTGGGTCTCTTTAGTCACAGGAGGGCACACAGTCGCAACTAGCACTAAGAAGTTACAAGTCTTTTCGAATTTTTTTTTTTTTTTTTTCTGTCCTTCTTCTTTTTGTAGATTTATTCCCGGTAACGGGATACAGCAATGAATGATAATGGCTATTCCAAAAAACGCAACGAGCGAGCTATTGGATAAATTCAATGGTTTTCACCATAAGTTGAAATTCACCATGGAATTGGAAGTGGATCAAAAGATCAATTTTTTGGACTTGACAGTGATGAGAAATTCTAATGGTTCGATTTGCACCAACTGGTATACAAAACCAACTGCTTACGGTAGCATATTGAATTATTTTTCGGAACATTCTACAGTGCAGAAGGTGGGCATTATCAAAAAACTTTATGTTTCGGGCTTACACTCTTTCTGATGTTGACTTTCATAGAATAAACGAGGTGGTGATCAAAAAATTGTTGAGGGACAACAACTATCCAATTAATTGGGTCAATAGGATAATGAATAACTATCGACATAGGTTGAATAATAGAATTCCAACAATATCAAGAGGAGAACAAACGGCGAAATCTAGTCATATTGCACTTCCTTACGTTAGAGGTTTGTCTGAGAATATTTGTAGGATTCTTCGAGATAAGATCCCGGAGGTCTCGTGTGCTTTCTATCCTGTCAGGAAGGTGGGTGAGATCTTTTCGAAAATTAAAGATTCGACTCCCAACATGTATAGATCCAACGTAGTATACAGGATTGAATGTGGCGGATGTGACAAGTGACAATACTTAAAAAACCGTTTATACCAACATGAATATGACTGTAGATTGAGCAACAAGTATAAGAATGACAAAACAGCGTTGGCGGAACACCATTTTCAAACGGGGCATTTATTTGGATTCGAGGACGTGAAAATTGTAGACTTTGAGAGAAATTATTTCAAGCGATGTGTCTCTGAGATGATAAACATATTCATGAACAACACCGTAAATTTGAGAACAGATATTCAAAACCTGAGTGCAATATATGCTAACGTGTTGGAAAATTATGGCTGAGTATGGTTGTCATGGGTATGCGGAAATTATGTTCGGAAACTCTGTCAATGAGGGGAAAATTGTTGAGTGCACTCTATCCACCTAATCAGTTGGTATTTCGTGTTGCCTAGTTCCAGGTGGACGAGTTATTTTGGACTATTCTGCATATGTGATCTTTCACTTCTTCATTTCGTTTTTGCCTGTATTGGAGTCTACGTTGTTCAAGGAACGCATTTACCTGAAAACTTCATTTCAATTCTTATCAATCCAAAAACTATTCGACATAGCAGTTTTGTCACAAGAGTGAACTGGCGAGTGAGAGTTTTCTTTCTGGCTTATGCAATGCTCAGGAGGTGCCTTTGAATGCCTGCATGGACCTAATCCAGATCAGGGTGGGTCTAGCATGAAATTTAATGAGGAAATTTATAAAACCCAATAAATAGGTGAGTCTCATACTTATCTGTTAAATCTAAGATCAAAGACTATTTTTAATTAATGTTAAATATACGTGTAGTCTTTTATTGTTTCGACTTCTTGGGCGACTATCATCTGGCTTAGTGAGGTTTTTATTCCTTATATAGTTATATTGTGTTTTTATTTTTTACCAAAAACTTTATATGCTGACGATTTACTGAACCTGTTTTGTCGTTTGTTCTGTTCCTCTAATGAGGTATCACTTATTATTATATTTTTGTGTATTTTTGTAGCCCTGATGAAGAATCGATAAAGATTCGAAACGTTGGCAATTTTAACAAGGGTTTTTTGTTTCCCGTTGATGTTTCACCAGTCCTCAAGCTGAGATTACCCATTATTGACCAATTATAAGGACGAGATTTGATAACCAATAATAATCATCTTTATTTCAAATTTTATGCTTCATCAATAAAATTGCAAACATTCAGAAATGAAATCGTGTCAAGCCCGAAGAAAAATTCAACCTGGAGGTCTACTTCCAAAAAACTCCTTCACATCGTAGGGTTCCATGTTCAGCAGCATCCTGTATATCTTCTTTTTGTATACTTTGATATCCTTCTCAGTCTGAATTTCCATTGGGCAGTGGTTGAAATATTTTATGGATTGGTATTGTGGTCTATTAATGAAATCCTCCATTAGTGTGAACGGTATTTAGAAGAGGTAAAGAAAACACACTAATCCAATTTTTTATTTAATTCTCTTGGCGATCGATTTCGGCATCTATGCCATCATCAGGCCAGCTGAAATACACAAAAACATATAATCAAACAGAATTTCCATGGACAAGCTGTTAGACATGACATAACAATTTACAAGCTAACAGGGAGAACATGAGTGACCTCGAACATGGACCTACCGTCAAAATATGAAGAATCGTTGCAATAAGTGTCATACGGGTATTATAAAAAAGGGGTTTATCAAAATCCGTTGTTTAATGTCAGTTTATCTATCAAGAAGTACCAGAACCATCAAATTTCCACTTCAAACTCCAATAGAAAAGCATGTGTATCGTCACATGAGGTTAAACGAATGGACCGGAAACATTAGGTGACAACTCGCTGTCAGAGTCATAACACCACAGAGTATGGTCATATCATTGGTATAGAATATGGTGTTATTTTTCTTATGTTGGAAATGTCTCTTATAAGTACTTGAATAAATGCCTCCCAGAAAATTCTGAGATGTCATTTAGAAGGTGAATATTATCCTTGTTTTTGAGGATCTCATGCTGTTCAAGGAGAACTAGTTTATTATAGTTGTTTTCTTTTCGTATCAGTGACAGATTTTCTATTGTGGTCCCATGTTTACATTCGATTAAATGGTTTCCAAAAGCTGATTTAGGCCTGTTTTTTATATGTTCATTGAACCTTACTTTGGCAGCACGAGTTGTCATGCCTATATAAAAGGCCGGACAATCGTTACAAGTTATCTTGTATATACCACTATGATATTCATTACTAAGTTTGGATTTGTTATTAGTTAAGATATTTTCTAGGGTTGGATGTCGTTTGTTGACAATTAAATAGTCATGCTTTCTCAGAATGGAATTCAGTCTATCATTAAACTCTTTAAAGAATGGTATGGAGATGTAATTTTGTCTGATACAAATGTGGGGGTATATTTTTTTGAGGAGTATTTTCTTCCTTATAGAACTCAAAATATTCTCAACATAATATCTGGGAAAGTCATTAGATTCAGCGATTTTAAATATTGTCGTCAATTCTCTGTCAAAATCATTTTTGGACAGTGGAACACTCAGAAGTCTGTGGAAAAGAAACATAAAAGCAGAGTTTTTTTATAGGGGTTGAATGATATGATCTGTAAGGGATGATAACGTCTGTCTGGGTTGACTTACGGAAAATATTGTATGTGAAAGTGTTATGCTCTGTCAAAGTAACTTTCAGATCCAAAAAATTTAATGAATTATTTTGCGCTTTTTCTATGGTATTGTGGTCCTTTTTCAGTCATCGTAAGTCTGTGTTTTGGATATAAAAGATGGGATGTCCTAGTACTGTAATGCTGGGAATTGTTTTCTTTATAGTAGTGTCTGTTCTTGAAGACAAAAAGCAAGTTTTCTTGTATATGAATAGCTGTTGTTGTCTAAATTTGCCCCTGCATGAATCCCTAGAATTCATGCCTAGAATTACCCTTAGCGCCCTTTTTTGTATTTTAAAGATGTTCTTAACATTTGAGCTGGTTCCATAGAATAGAATACCATATCTTAGTTTCGATTCAAAAGTTGTCTGATAGATTATTTTTAGGGATTTAATGTCCATGTATTGCTTTATTACTCTTAGTACATGACAAGTTGTTGAAAGTTTATTAGCTAGTTCCTGAGTGTGTTCCATCCAGTTTAAATTTTCGTTGATATGTAGTCCTAGGAATTTAGTGGTTTTTATTGGTTTTATTTTTGTATCTGCCATTTCTAGGTATTCTGGGGTTTCGTAACTTGCATGAGTTGTTTTAAATATTATGATGCTTGTTTTGTCCACATTCATTATTAATTTATTTTTGGCAAACCAATTTTCTGTTTTCTCTATTGTTGTTTGTGCTAAGGTGTTCATTTCAGGAAAGTTTTTTGCTCTGAGTATGATATTTGTATCATCTGCATAGTTAAGGATTGTTGTATTTTATTTGTTGTCTATGCCTAAATGTAGGTCGTTTATACCACCTTCCAGGTGACAGTACTAGGTGGTAGCTGTAGTTCCTCCAAATTTGAGACGGTTTTCTTCAATATTAGACCATTGACACTTATTATTAAAGGCACTATATCCACTCTCCCCTACCTCCACATATCCCTGATCAGTCCCGACAGTGCCTCGTACTTGCTGATCTTCTCCGCATATGTCTTTTGCATGTTATAATCCTGTCGAACTGCGAAATCTATAATGGTGGCCGTGTTCTCTTTTTTGTTCCAAACCACCATATCGGGTCTGTTGTGTTCCACTGCTAAGTCGGTTGTTATAGAGAGATCCCAATAAACCTTCGTGTTCTCGTTTTCCAGGATGGGTCTTGATACATACAAATGGTGTGGGGTAAAGTGTTGAATCAGATCTTTATTGGGGCACAGTAGTTGATGTACCACCTTACCCATATTGTCATGTCGAGACAGATATTTGGTCCCTGCTATTGAAGAGCATCCCGCTGAGAGATGTTGTACATTCTCCTCTGCACCATTGCAATGCCGACACTTTGTGATTTCAACGTGTTTATAAGATAAAGATAATTGGCCCTAGTATACTACCTTGTGGTATTCCTAGTTTTATAGTGGTAGGTTCTGATAAACTTTCCGTAATACAATTATTTACATGTGTAATTTGTATTCTATCAGTTAGATAGGAGCGCATAAGTTTTAATGTCATGCCTCTTATTCCCATTTGCTCCATTTTTATCAAAACATAGTCATGATTTAGACTATCAAATGCTTTTGTTAGGTCCAAGAAAAGTCCCATAATCAATTCTGAGTCTTCCAAAGCTGATAGAACTTCTGTTGTGAATTCGTATATAGCTGTGTTCGTCGATCTGCCTTTGATGTATCCATGTTGATTTTCTGCATAAATTTGGCTTCTGTTTATGAAGGAACATAGTTGTTGACAAATAACCATTTCAAATACTTTGGAGAATGCCGGCAAGATACTGATTGGCCTGTAGTTTTTATATTTTTTTTGATCACCTTTTTTGTAGACAGGTTTAACTTTAGCTTCCTTCAGTTTTTTAGGATAGATCCCGTGTTTAAGACAGTTGTTAATTATATATGTTAGTGGATTTCTGGATTTATTGTACTTGTTATAGTGGATTTCACAATGGTTGTTCGAATTTCATCTATGCCACTACTGTGTTTGTTTTTTAAAGATGCAACTATTTTTTGGACTGATTCTTCTGTGACTGTGTTACATATTAAGCTTTCTTCATTTCTTTTTATTTCATGTGTAAATGGTTTTTCTTTTTTTCTTCAATAAGTTTCGCAGCTGCTTCTGCAAAATAATTATTGAAGTCATTTGCAATGTCAGTGATGTTACCTCCAATTTGTATATATTTCTCATCGTCCTGTCCTTTTATGTCCTTAACCGCTTGTCATAAACTTTTTGTTTTATTATCGGAGTTCAGTATTTTCTGTTTGTATTGGTCGCTTTTTCCTTTGGTTAGTAGCATGTCATACTCTTTCTTCGTATGTTTGTATGCTTCAGTGTAGTCCTTATTCAATGTTTTGCAAGTAAGTAGGATATCTAGTCGGTTTTTACACTGTTTGATTTTTTCATTATGCTGATTTTGCTTACTTGTTTTCAGGATGGGCACTCTTCTTTTTGGACATGTCATATCGAATGCGGATGTGAAATACTGCATAAAAAGATCCCATTGCATTTCCTCCAAGTCATATATTGCTTTCCAATCAATCTCAGCTAACTTGCTGCATAATTCTTTGGTGGTATCCTCATTTATTATTCTTTTATATGTATGTGCTGAAATTTGGGAATTTTCTATTTGCAAATCAATTACTTGAGCTGTATTGTGATCTGAAACTGTTGTTTTTATTATATATGCATTGAATTCCTTGAAATTTGTGATGATATTATCAATACATGATTTGCTTGTTGCTGTAATTCTGGTATATTCATTTATTGTTGTTTTGAGATCATATGATAATAGTAATTCACAGAAATCTTGCTTGTTTGTGCAACCGTTATCGAGCAGATCTATGTTGAAGTCTCCACACAGCATCACTTCCTCTTTCTTGCTTTCTATATTCATTTGCTCTAAAATCTCTTCTAATTTTTGTAGAAACTGCTCACAACTGCCTGTATATGGATATTATGGTAATCTTTCTTTTGTTGATATTGATTTCTACTGCTGCAATCTCTATGATGTTTGGAATTGGTTTTTTCACAAGGTCTTTCCTCTCCAAATATTTTATCCCTCTTCTTATGAACACTGCACTTCCTCCATGTTGATTACTCAATCTGCAGAAAGCACTGGCCAGGACAAAAAATTTTATTCTGTAGTGTCTAATTTCCTCTTTCGATTTCCAGTGCTCAGTAATACAAAGCACGTTAGTGTTTGGCGAATTATTTATCATTTCCTCGACTTGGTTGATTGAATTTATTTCCTATCGATTGCACGTTCTGATGCAATATTCGAAACTTGGAGTTGGTTCTTGCTACTGTTTTTTTGATTTTGGTAGATTCTTCGTCCTTTGTTTTCGACCCTAGGTACTGAGGGTCGTTTTCTCTAAAAAATGCTTGCCCCTCATAAAGTTGAATCTGAAAATAGGATTCCACTTGGGCCAAAATTCGCTGTTGTATATTTCTTCCTTCGTACTTGTCGGCACTCCAATCATGAAACTTTTGTATGGAGTGTTTTTGTTTTGAACTTCCAATTCATTAACCACTATCTCATCGGACCTGACGCCACTCTTGTCTGAAATGTATTCATTAATGTTCTCTGTTGTTACTGTATTTTTAACTGTCGATATAAATAACCAGAGTTTTTTGTCACTGCTTGGTTTTATTGATTGAAAATTATTTTCTCCCTCTGAGCTTCCTTTTCCTGGTTGGGTTTTTCTGAATTTGCGTTTCTTGTAGGTTACTTTCTGGTACTCTTTTTCTTCGGTTGGGTCATTGGTCAGATTAATTAATTGTGTCATTGTTTTAGCTTGAATTGACTTCAAGTTATTTTTTTTTCCAATTCTGGATTTTTATCAGATTTGTTTTTGTTTACCCTATCCAATGATGGTTGAACAGCTAGTGTCATTTGAGGTTGAAATTTGATGATGTCTGATCTACTTTCATTTTCCACCTGTAGCCTACCAGTAGTTGGGATGTCAGTAGTTCCATCACACTTTGTGTTTGATTGAAATACCGCTTGTTTCTTATCTCTATTTATGTTTGGTTAATCTCGTTTCGCATTGTATGGAATAGTTTTTATTGCAATTTTTTCTTCTAATAGAATAATGGTATTTTTTAGCAGGTTATTGTTTTCCTGAAGAATATTGTTTTTCTCTCTTACCTCCTTGAGAATAATTTTCAAATACTCAATTTCTGCATTTGCTTTTTCTTGGTTGAATATTAATTGTTTCATCTTGTACTTCTTGATTGTTTGGATTGCTGCTACAGCATATTACTTTGCAGCCACTTATTATTTTAACATTTGGGTGATTGCATTCCAAACACGAATAATGGAAAACACTACCGCAGTTCACACAAAATACGTTATTGGTTTGTTTTGTTTTACAACATTTGAAATTAAACTTTTTGGATGGGAGCTCTGAAGACGTGCTACCATCACCCGCCATCTTGAATGTAGATGATTGTACAAAGTAATGCTCATATATCTGGCTGATGTTTCAAATTTAGTTGTTCTATGTTTAGGTACAGAAAAAATTCTAGAATTTCTTGTACTATAATTATGATAGCTGGATAGTGTAGGTGTATGACCTTCATTTTTCTTAATGAACAATAGACATTTATACAGCTATATACAAGGAGCAGTTAGAATATTATTATGTTTTATAAAATATGGTCTGCAGGATGTTCGTGGACTCAGACCAAATATCATTCGAAGGATGCTTTTTTGAGCTATAAAAACTCTTATGAAATCAACAGAGCGGCCCCAGATCAAAATATTATATGCTAGGTGACTATACACCAAGCTATAATAAACATTCAATACAGAAGTGAGTGGAAGGCAATCCTTTAATCGACGAATGGCATAAAAGGAAGAACTGAGCTTCCTGCTGACATATGATACATGATCAGACCATCTCAAACACTCATCAATATAAATACCAAGAAACTTAGTAGACTCTTCGGAAATTAGGCTATAATGGCCAAATTTCAGGACTATAGAATCTCCTTTCTTCCATCCGAATTTGATGACTTGTGTTTTATCCAGATTCAGAACAAGTTCATTCATCCTACACATATCAGCAAAGGCTTTCAATAATGATTGGCATAACTTTATGAGTTCCTTCAGATTTTCAGCTGTTACAAGAAATGATGTATCGTCTACAAATATAATAAGTTTTATTCTTATATAGTATGGAAGATCATTTATGAAGAGTATAAAAAGAAGAGGTCCTAAGACTGACCCCTGTGGTACACCGAGATCAATCTCATATTCGTCAGAAAAAACATCCCTAATTCTCACATGCAATTTTCTGTATGATACATATCGTTTAATCCAATCTAGGAAAACACCTTGAAATCCAAGTTTGAACAGCTTCCCCATCAGGAACCCAGGTGAAACTGTATCAAAAGCACGGGAGAGATCAAAGAACATGCCCGCAACAACCAATCCCTTATCCAACGAAAATTGAATCGAATGAACAAAATCCAGAACAGCAGACTCAGTTGACCGTCCAGTTCTAAAACCGTGTTGGCTATCTGTGATTATGTTGAATTTGTCTCAGAAATTCACCATTCGATCCAAAACTATTCTCTCAAAGATCTTAGAGAATACACTCAACAACGAAATAGGCCGATAGTTGGAAATATCGAGTGGATCATTTTTCTTGTGGACAGGTAAAACAGTGGCATTTTTTAGTACGTTTGGAAAGGTACCAGAACAGACTGAATCATTTATAAAATGGGCAAAAGGATCCACTATATGTTCAGCAATTAATTTCAATATTCTGGCCGAGACAAAATCAACACCAGTACTTTTCTTGTTTTTCAGGGCATGAATTGCATTTTTAACCTCATAACCATCAACAGGGTGAAAATAAAATGTTTCATAATGCATAGGGGACGCCGTGTACCAACTAACTCTTGCACCTCCATATGCTTGGTCAAGAGTTCGCCTAGCCACAGTTGAAAAATACTGAGCAAATGCATTTGCCACTTCAGTTGAATCAGAACAATTGATCCCTTCTATGTTCAAAGCAATTTTTCTGTTTTTATTCGACATTCTACCAGTCTTCCGGTTTACAATTGTACAAACTGTTTTACATTTATTGTGAGAATTTTCTAGTAGGTTGTGATGATAAGCTTATTGTGAGGACTTAATTAGTGAATTGTAATTGGCTTTAAATCTTTTATAAATTTCTGATAATTCAACTGACTTCAAGTTGGACTGGAGCCAGAACAAGTTCTTCAATTCAACACCTGCACGTTTTATTTCGGTTGTTTTCCAACCCTTCGACTTGCCTGAAACAATATTACGACTTTCAACTGGACAATGTTCATCTATTAATTCTTTGATCATGTTAATAAAACATTCAAAAGTATTCTCTTCTATTGATAACTGATAGAGTTCATCAAATGAGATTCTTGAAATTGAATCAACAAGATGATTTAGGTTTACATCTGACATATTCCTAGATAAAATTTTTCTTGTACCTTCCTCGAGCACTGCACCAGAATGTTTAAAATAATAGTCCAATAAAATAGCCAAGTGATCCCCAAAATGGGGAAGAAAAACATTAGCTTTACAACTATTTAGTTCACAATTTGTTAACTATACGAGTGGGACAAGGAGAGGTTACTTTCAGATCAAAACAATTAAATAGATCGTCCAAAAGTTGCTTTTATCTAGAGCTATCAATCAAGTAGTCGATATTTAGGTCACCAAAAAGGAATAAAAGATCATTTTGCCTCTCACATCGATGTAAAATGTTGGATATCTTTTCTAAAAAGATCTCGACATTACCTGAAGGTGGTCTGTACACACTTAGTAAACTTAGTGTGACCGATATTAATCCTGACCGCACAGCACTCACATTCCATCTCCTCTGACATCTTGCAGACTTGCAGATCCCTCAGCTCCAATCCAACCCTAGTGAATATAGCGGAACCACCATGCTCATGAACGGATCGGCAGAAACTTGCTGCCCTAACGTACCCCGGTAGCTCCACCACACTCAAACTTTCTGCGCTACACCAATGTTCAACAACACTTATTACATCAGGATTTTTGTTTTCCAATAAAATTATTATGCGATCCATTTTGTTCATGATGGACTGAACATTTAATTGAAGAATCCTGAATCGAGTGAAATCTACATTTATGTTTAGGGATTTTTCACTCTGTTGTTGTAAAAATAATGGACACTGGCTCTGTTCGGCCAATTAGATTGAATCTTTACTTTGTCATATTCATCACTGGGTATCAAAAACTTGAAGGATGAGTAGCTGTAAGTAAGTAAGTAATACAAAGAACCGCGATTCCGGACTTGTCTCTTGTCATTTTGCTCAACTGCTGATCATCCAACTCGCTGCGCGCAGTTGGCGCACTAATAACCGTTTTATTTGGGAACAGCTCAGGGCCGAGAAGCCCGGAGCTGTACTGGTGCATGAAGCACCAAAAAAAAAGCGCCTAATATGTACAATCTGAACAAACATTCCGGATCTTGGAGACGCTCATCTTAGCAAAGCTCGTCAAAATGGCGTTTTACCTTCGTCTGACGACTTTTAGAAAATTAGGGGTGATGGACCATATGTTTCTGCTACAAATTTGCTTCAATTTTTAAATTTTCAAATTCAGGTCGATACCTAGGCATTAGAAAGAACGGCGGCCTTAGACTGAAGTGCTTCAGAGGATGGATCGGTAGTTTGTAGAATTTTGCAATGGAAAACCAATAACATAATAAAATTGTAGTTTTCGATCTTCTTCTTGAGTGGAACAGCTTATTTTTTTTTTCATCTAATTTGCAATTTAACAGAATTGTTGTCGTGAGCGCTTTCTGGACTTCAACAAACCAAACTTCAAAGCAAAAACAGCATTATAACTTAAGGTATAATTCTTTACTTTTGGAGCACTGTTTACTCGAGTTTCCATTATTAAAGTCATCATTCTTCAAGTACTGGCTAATTTAGGGTAGCTTTTTATTTTTTTCTACAGTCTCCCTCTTTCTCTTTCGTTTTTAACTGCCACTTAAATAATTTCGGGAACTAGACAAATACGAAAAATCAGAGATACAAATGACTAATTGTCGAAATAATCACACATTGAATATGCAATCAGTTGAGCCCTCAAGGCCCTCATAAAAAATACGGGATTCCCTTAACCCATAATAACCTAGTGTTACAAATATGTAACGCAAATTTCACTGGCAACTCTATTTTATTTCTACGGAGTACGGAGTTTCTAGAACGAAACTGCCTGCTATAATCGCTGTATGCCCTGAAGCAGAAGAAAAAGAAGGAAGAAGAAATCTTTATGAAGCCAATAGCGTAAGTTTCACATCCTTCTTCCACAATCCAATCACTTTATAGTTTTATGCTCATTTTAATTTTTTTGTCTCATCATTTGCATACTTGATTTTTTCTCGTGATTCTATTGTGATATTATTCATATGAACAATATTAGGGATCGTAGTCCTTTAAGAAGAGAAAACAGAGAACAAATAATGGCAGTTCCTCAAATTCAAAAACATCACATTGATTGCATTCCAGAATATGACGGAAATCCAGCAACTTTGGCTATTTTTATTCAATCCAGCGAGTATTTGATTAATAATTTTTCCGATCAAAATAACATTGCAAACCCACATAATGAATTTCTGCTTCGAGCCATCATTGGCAAATTAACCGGAAGAGCACTTAATTTAGTAGGTAGTAGAGGAAATCTGAGAAACTGGTTATCAATTAAGAACTTACTGTTGCAATTTTCCCCAGATCAGCGAGATGAAAATTGTTTAGTTGGAGATTTGATGCATTCAAGACAGGGAAAATTCGAAAATCCGGTCAACTTTGGTCACAGATGTCAAGATCTTTCAAGTTTACTTCTCAACAAAATTCAACGGAAGTAGATCCGAATATAATCGAATTAAAGAAAACTTTGTTTGAAAATAAGGCACTTAATGCTTTTCTTAGGGGTCTTCATTCTAATGTGCCTATAAGATTGAGAAATCCACAAACCTTAGAACAGACTATTTCATTTACAATTGAAGAACAGAATTTTGCGTATGCTAGGCGGAATTTAACAAACACTTACTCTCAAAGTCCTCAATTAAAACCTTCTTTTCCGATTAAACAAAATATTGCACGCCCCCTTTATCAGAATTCAAGTACTATTCATCAAACATCATTACCACAAGTTCGCCAAAATTTAATGAATTCAAGTCAAAATAATCCAAGGAGCATTCAGTTTAGGAATGTGACACCAAACCGTTCACAACCGGTCCCTATGGACACATCGTCAGCAAATACAAGACGCACGGAAAGACCGCAAAGTCGAATTCAACCCAATCGGATAAATCAAAGAAATTTCATTTCTGAAGAACTCTTTTAGCATGATATCGATGAAAGTATTAATCAGTACGATGCAAACGATTCATACTACGATGATTATTCTAATATGTCCAATTACGGTTCAAGCGATCAGTATGAAGTTACGCCGCAGTTCTGTAACGATAATCAATACTCTGATTTACCTGATGAAAATTTTCAGTCTCTATCAACCCACCAGGATCAAACCTAATCAACATTACAAATATTAATAATTCTGCTCTACCCTTCATAAAAATCCCAAAAGTCGGCTTGAAATTTATGATTGATACTGGAAGCTCAAAAACCCTAATCAGCCCCCGAACCGTTGAAAAATTCATCAGATATTCTCCCTTCAAAATAAAAACAGCTCACAAAATTACATATCATGAATACATTGCTCATATACCACTCCCAAAAATTTTCAAAACTGAAGAATACTTCGATTTCCACATTTTTTAGTTTAATGAAGAGTATGACGGATTAATTGGAATGGATTTACTGACCCATTTAGGTGCTAATATCGATCTTAAAAAAATGTGCTTCACACAAAAAATGGACCTATTCCTTCATATTTCAAAAATAACTCTTACTCATACGCCCTACCACCTAGATCTCAAAAAGTTATAAAAGTACCCATAAATTCAATCGAAGTCAATCAAGGTATTGTAGAGTATGTGAAATTGAAGGAAGGTATCGAAATTCCACAATGTTTAATTAAAATAGGAAATAACGAAGCTTACCTGACAATAACGAATAGTAATGAGACGGAAGAACAAATTACGATAAATCCACTCGAAATCATCGAAATTAATGAATCCGATATTACACCGATCACAACAGCCCAAAATGACGCAAAAACTGATAATCTCTTGAAAGAAAACATGAAAAATCTTCGCTTAGAACACCTGAATAAAGAAGAAAAAGAAGCCATTCGAAAATTATGTTTTGAATACAGGGACGTTTTTCATTGCAAAAAGTTACCCTTGAGTTTCACGAATATAGTCAAACATGAAATAAGAACTTCGGACGAAACACCAATTTTCCAAAAAGCATATAGAATGCCAGAAACACAAAAGAGAGAAGTTGAAAGACAAGTTGAAGAACTTTTGAAAAACGACATTATTCAACCGTCCAGTAGTCCATGGAGCAGCCCAGTCATCGTAGTTCCAAAAAAAATTGACGCATCTGGAGAACAGAAATATCGGTTATGTGTAGACTATAGATTACTTAATAAAAAGAGCATTGACGATCAATATCCACTCCCAAATATCACGGAAGTATTGGACAAGCTAGGAAATTGCAAATATTTTTCCACACTCGACCTAGCATCAGGTTACCATCAAATCGAAATGCATCCTAGAGATATACCTAAGACAGCATTTTCCACAGAAAGAGGACATTATGAATATAAAAGACTGCCTTTTGGACTGAAAAACGCACCAAGAACATTTGAAAGAATAATGGACAACATTTTACGAGGCATTATGAATGAAGCGTGTGTAGTTTATTTGGATGATATAGTTATATTTTCAACATCACTTCAAGAACATCTAGAAAAACTGCGTAAGGTTTTCGATCGCCTTAGAGCAGCAAACTTAAAAATCCAAATGGACAAATCCGAGATTTAAAAAAAAGAGGTTCAATTCTTGGGACACATTATAACATCAGAAGGTCTTAAACCAAACCCACTAAAAATTGATTCAATCTTACCATACCCAATTCCCAAAACCGACAGAACCAATAGAACTAAAAGGATTTCTCGGACTCACGGGATATTACCGTAAGTTCATAAAAGACTACGCCAAGATAACAAAACCGATGACTGTTTGTCTAAAAAAGGGAAAAAAAATTACTCACTCGGAAGATTTCATACAATCATTCAACAAATGTAAAGAAATATTAACTAACCCCCCAGTTTTGCAAAATCCTGATTTCAGTAAAAATTTCATAGTCACTACAGATGCATCAAACGTCGCCATTGGAGCTATTTTATCGCAAGGACCCATTGGTTCTGATAGACCAATATGCTACGCATCAAGAACCCTTAATCAATCGAAAAAGAACTTTTAGCAGTAGTTTGGGCAGTGAAGTACTTTAGGCCATACCTATATGGAAGGAAATTTACAATTTGTACTGATCATCGACCTCTAATTTGGTTAAACAAACTCAAGGAACCAAACTCAAAATTACAAAGATGGAAAATTCGACTAGAAGAGTATGACTACCAACTTGCATACAAAAAAGGATCTATAAACAAGAATGCTGACGCATTATCAAGATTACAATTGAATACTACAGACACTGAATCTCTAATAAATAACGTAGACGAAGACGAAATCGAAAGCACACCGGCGTAGCACACCATACTAACTCTT
This sequence comes from Coccinella septempunctata, assembly GCF_907165205.1. Classification (NCBI taxonomy): domain Eukaryota; kingdom Metazoa; phylum Arthropoda; class Insecta; order Coleoptera; family Coccinellidae; genus Coccinella; species Coccinella septempunctata. The sequence continues at coordinate 13,117,035 of NC_058193.1, read as the reverse complement.
TTGTTGCCCATTCTGTATCCGCGGTTAAGACATGTTACTTTGTTTATAATTTTATCCATGAGGAGATTAAACAAAAAGGGACTTAGACTGTCACCCTGTCTAATTCCTCCCGGTGTTGGGATATTTTCAGTGAATTGATCCCCCACCTTGACCTTTGTTACGTTGTTGTTATTTAGGTTATGGATTATCTTCGTTATGTTTGCTGGTGCATTATTTTCCATTAATATGTGTGAAATGTCTCCCAACCGGACCCTATCAAACGCCTTTGTTAGGTCAATGAAGCAGATATACGCTGGCATATTGTATTCTGTAGCCTTTTCTTTTATTTGTTTTATTATGAACACTGCGTCTGTTATTGACCGTCCCTTTGTGAAGCCCTGTTGTTCTTCGGCATTCTTAATTTGTGTTTCCAGTTTGTCCTTGAGAATACTCGTGAAAAGTTTCATTACTGTATTTAGGAGAGTTATTCCTCTATAGTTTTGTGGGCAGGTTTTTAGTCCTTTTTTAAATATAGGTATGGTGATGCTGTTATGCCATTCGTGTGGTGTTTCCGTTTTGTTTAAGATTTTGTTGAATAATTGCGATAGTTTCTTTGCAAGTTCGGGGCCTCCATATTTTAAAAGCTCGTTGGGGATGCCGTCCGGTCCAGGTGATTTTCTGTTTTTCAATTTCTTGAGTTTTGCTTCCACCTCTTCATCAGTGACAGTACTACTTATATCTGTTTCATATTCGTTTATATTCGGCATTTCCTCGGCATCGTAAAGCTCTTTATAATGCTGTTGCCATGTCTCTATTGGTACTCCTCTGGTCTGCACGAACTCGTTAACTTGTTTTTTTCTGTTCCGAAGCATTTTCCATACTTTCCTTTGGGCGCCATACAAGTCGTGGTCCATGTCGCTAGTAAAATTAGCCCAATGTTCTCTTTTGATTGATCTTATTCTTGCGTTTACTCTGTTTCTCACTTGGACATATTCTGCGTGAGTTTCTTGCGACGGTGCGCTTTTGTATGTTAGGTAACATTTCCGCTTTGATTCAGAGAGTTCTTTCACCTCTTGACAAAACCACGGTTTGGTGTGGTTTGTCGCGTTTACATTGATTTTACGCTTTCCAATCGCTTCCTCCGCTGCTTCTTTGATGCATTTCGCAATACTTTGCCAGCTCTCTTCTACTCCCCATTCTGGTTTTAAATCTATCTCTTTTAGTTTCTCAGTAATCCTGCTCTTGTAGAGGAGTTTAGTGCTCTCCGTTGTTAGGGACTCCAAATTGTACTTTTCGATGAGCTGTGGGGGTTTTCTCCTTTGTTGTGGACGTTTTAGTAGTATCTTGCCAAGAACAAGGTTGTGATCAGTCCCCAGGTTAGCGGATGTTAGGGCTCTGACGTCCAGTACTTGTGTGGGTGTTATCACTCGATTTGTGAGTATGAAGTCTATCATCGATCGCTGGCCTCGATTGTTATTGAAAGTGTATTTGTGCTGGTCTTTATGTGGGAAGTACGTGTTGTTTATCCTCATTTCATTCCTAGCGCAGAAGTCTATTAGGGCTTCGCCGTTTTCATTAACTATGGCTTCGTTGTACTTTTGCTTTATACCTGGTATGGCATCGTTCCCGATCCGTGCATTAAGATCTCCGAGTATGATAATCTCGTGTTTAGGATTTATGTTGTCCATGACGTTTTGTAGTTGCTGATAGAAGTTTTCAGTTTCTGCTCTGGGTTTAGATATGTCTGGTGCGTACGTGCTTATCAAGTGTGTCGTGGTATTGTTCATTTTTAGGGAGATTTTTAATACTCTGTCGTTGATGTATTCGATGTCTTCGATGCTCTGCGTATATTTATCGTGTAGCAAAATTCCAACACCGGAGTGCGCTCTTTCTGATTTTGCTTTCCCACTGTATATAAGTATGAATTCTCCGTATTTTGATGTTCCCTGCCCCTTTTTCTTTGTCTCAGAGATCCCGCAAATGTCAATGTTATGCTTCTTCATTTCTATTATGATCTCTTGATCTCTTCCATTCCACGACGTTATGTTCCAGCATGCGATTCGTGTGGTGTGATGTTTAGGTTTTCTCTTGCCAATTCGTTCTCCAATTCGATTTTCCTGTGTCCTAGCGTGTGTCATCATCTGAAAGTTCCGTCCGGTTTCCGAGGCAATATCTTCAGTTCTGTGAGCCAATTGGTTCTTTTTACCCCAGGTAGGTTGCTAACCTCGCCTAGGAACCCTCCTCCTTTATCCGGGCTTGGGACCGGCAGTGCCATCCAAAGGGCTACTCAATCCACCCATCAGATGACCCAGGCGGAGTTGATTTCAGTAGTCGATTCGGCAAAATATCATTTCAATTCCTAAGGAACTATTGGATCGATTCGAACCAAATCTTGAAACTGCACATAGTTTTCGAATTGAGATGCACATGTTGAATTTCAGTTCGATAGTTCAGATAGGAATTGAGATTTCAGTGGTCAATTCGGCAAAGTGTGATATCAATTCCTCGAAAACTGTTGGATCAATTCGAACCAAATCTTGAAACTGCACATAGTTTTCGAATTGAGATGCAAATGTTGAATTTCAGTTCGATAGTGCAGATAGGAATTGGTGGTCTATTCGGCAAAGTGTGATATCAATTCCTCAAAAACTGTTGAACTAATTCGACCCAAATCTTGAAACTGCACATAGTTTTCGAATTGAGATGCACATGTTGAATTTCAGATCGATAGTTCTGATAGGAATGAAGATTTCAGTAGTCGATTCGGCAAAATATCATTTCAATTCCTAAAGAACTATTGGATCGATTCGAACCAAATCTTGAAACTGCACATAGTTTTCGAATTGAGATGCACATGTTGAATTTCAGTTCGATAGTGCAGATAGGAATTGAGATTTCAGTGGTCTATTCGGCAGTGTGATATCAATTCCTCAAAAACTGTTGAACCAATTCGACCCAAATCTTGAAACTGCACATAGTTTTCGAATTGAGATGCACGTGTTGAATTTCAGATCGATAGTTTCGATAGGAATGAAGATTTCAGTAGTCGATTCGGCAAAATATCATTTCAATTCCTAAGGAACTATTGGATCGATTCGAACCAAATCTTGAAACTGCACAGAGTTTTCGAATTGAGATGCACATGTTGAATTTCAGTTCGATAGTTCAGATAGGAATTGAGATTTCAGTGGTCTCTTCGGCAAAGTGTGATATCAATTCCTCGAAAACTGTTGGATCAATTCGAACCAAATCTTGAAACTGTACATAGTTTTCGAATTGAGATGCACATATTGAATTTCAGTTCGATAGTGCAGATAGGAATTGAGATTTCAGTGGTCTATTCGGCAAAGTGTGATATCAATTCCTCGAAAACTGTTGGATCAATTCGAACCAAATCTTGAAACTGCACATAGTTTTCGAAATGAGATGCACATGTTGAATTTCAGATCGATAGTTCTGATAGGAATGAAGATTTCAGTAGTCGATTCGGCAAAATATCATTTCAATTCCTAAGGAACTATTGGATCGATTCGAACCAAATCTTGAAACTGCACATAGTTTTTGAATTGAGATGCGCATGTTGAATTTCAGTTCGATAGTTCATATAGGAATTGAGATTTCAGTGGTCAATTCGGCAAAGTGTGATATCAATTCTTCGAAAGCTGTCGGATCAATTCGAACCAAATCTTGAAACTGCACATAGTTTTCGAAATGAGATGCACATGTTGAATTTCAGATCGATAGTTCTAATAGGAATGGAGATTTCAGAAGTCGATTCGGCAAAATATCATTTCAATTCCTAAGGAACTATTGGATCGATTCGAACCAAATCTTGAAACTGCACATAGTTTTCGAATTGAGATGCACATGTTGAATTTCAGTTCGATAGTTCAGATAGGAATTGAGATTTCAGTGGTCAATTCGGCAAAGTGTGATATCAATTCCTCGAAAACTGTTGGATCAATTCGAACCAAATCTTGAAACTGCACATAGTTTTCGAATTGAGATGCACATGTTGAATTTCAGTTCGACAGTTAAGATAGGAATTGAGATTTCAGTGGTCGATTCGACAAAACATCATTTCAATTCCTAAGGAACTATTGGATCAATTCGACCCAAATCCCGAAACTGTACACAGTTTTTGATTTGAGATGCACATGTTGAATTTTTGTTCGATAGTTCAGATAGGAATTGTGATTTCAGTGGTCTATTCGGAAAAGTGTCATATCAATTCCTCGAAAACTGTTGGATCAATTCGAACCAAATCTTGAAACTGCACATAGTTTTCGAATTGAGATGCACTTGTTGAATCTCAGAACGATAGTTCAGATAGGAATTGAGATTTCAGTGGTCAATTCGGCAAAGTGTGATATCAATTCCTCGAAAACTGTTGGATCAATTCGAACCAAATCTTGAAACTGCACATAGTTTTCGAATTGAGATGCACTTGTTGAATTTCAGAACGATAGTTCAGATAGGAATTGAGATTTCAGTGGTCAATTCGGCAAAGTGTGATATCAATTCCTCGAAAACTGTTGGATCAATTCGAACCAAATCTTGAAACTGCACATAGTTTTCGAATTGAGATGCACATGTTGAATTTCAGTTCGACAGTTAAGATAGGAATTGAGATTTCAGTGGTCGATTCGACAAAACATCATTTCAATTCCTAAGGAACTATTGAATCAATTCGACCCAAATCCCGAAACTGTACACAGTTTTTGATTTGAGATGCACTTGTTGAATTTCAGTTCGATAGTGCAGATAGGAATTGAGATTTCAGTAGTCTATTCGGCAAAGTGTGATATCAATTCCTCAAAAACTGTTGAACCAATTCGACCCAAATCTTGAAACTGCACATGGTTTTCGAATTGAGATGCACATGTTGAATTTCAGATCGATAGTTCTGATAGGAATGAAAATTTCAGTAGTCGATTCGGCAAAATATCATTTCAATTCCTAAGGAACTATTGGATCGATTCGAACCAAATCTTGAAACTGCACATAGTTTTCGAATTGAGATGCACATGTTGAATTTCAGTTCGATAGTTCAGATAGGAATTGAGATTTCAGTGGTCAATTCGGCAAAGTGTGATATCAATTCCTCGAAAACTGTTGGATCAATTCGAACCAAATCTTGAAACTGCACATAGTTTTCGAATTGAGATGCACATGTTGAATTTCAGTTCGACAGTTAAGATAGGAATTGAGATTTCAGTGGTCGATTCGACAAAACATCATTTCAATTCCTAAGGAACTATTGGATCAATTCGACCCAAATCCCGAAACTGTACACAGTTTTTGATTGGAGATGCACTTGTTGAATTTCAGTTCGATAGTTCAGATAGGAATTGAGATTTCAGTGGTCAATTCGGCAAAGTGTGATATCAATTCCTCGAAAACTGTTGGATCAATTCGAACCAAATCTTGAAACTCCACATAGTTTTCGAATTGAGATGCACTTGTTGAATTTCAGAACGATAGTTCAGATAGGAATTGAGATTTCAGTGGTCAATTCGGCAAAGTGTGATATCAATTCCTCGAAAACTGTTGGATCAATTCGAACCAAATCTTGAAACTGCACATAGTTTTCGAATTGAGATGCACATGTTGAATTTCAGATCGATAGTTCTGATAGGAATGAAGATTTCAGTAGTCGATTCGGCAAAATATCATTTCAATTCCTAAGGAACTATTGGATCGATTCGAACCAAATCTTGAAACTGCACATAGTTTTCGAATTGAGATGCACATGTTGAATTTCAGTTGGATAGTGCAGATAGGAATTGAGATTTCAGTGGTCTATTCGGCAGTGTGATATCAATTCCTCAAAAGCTGTCGGATCAATTCGAACCAAATCTTGAAACTGCACATAGTTTTCGAAATGAGATGCACATGTTGAATTTCAGATCGATAGTTCTAATAGGAATGGAGATTTCAGAAGTCGATTCGGCAAAATATCATTTAAATTCCTAAGGAACTATTGGATCGATTCGAACCAAATCTTGAAACTGCACATAGTTTTCTAATTGAGATGCACATGTTGAATTTCAGTTCGATAGTTCAGATAGGAATTGAGATTTCAGTGGTCAATTCGGCAAAGTGTGATATCAATTCCTCGAAAACTGTTGGATCAATTCGACCCAAATCTTGAAACTGCACATAGTTTTCGAATTGAGATGCACATGTTGAATTTCAGTTCGACAGTTAAGATAGGAATTGAGATTTCAGTGGTCGATTCGACAAAACATCATTTCAATTCCTAAGGAACTATTGGATCAATTCGACCCAAATCCCGAAACTGTACACAGTTTTTGATTTGAGATGCACATGTTGAATTTTTGTTCGATAGTTCAGATAGGAATTGTGATTTCAGTGGTCTATTCGGAAAAGTGTCATATCAATTCCTCGAAAACTGTTGGATCAATTCGAACCAAATCTTGAAACTGCACATAATTTTCGGTTTGAGATGCACATGTTGAATTTCAGTTCGTTAATTCAGATATGAATTGAGATTTTAGTGGTCAATTCGGCAAAGTGTGATATCAATTCCTCGAAAATTGTTGGATCCATTCGAACCAAATCTTGAAACAGCACATAGTTTTCGAATTGAGATGCACATGTTGAATTTCAGTTCGATAGTTCTGATAGGAATTGAGATTTCAGTGGTCTATTCGGCAAAGTGTGATATCAATTCCTAAAGAACTATTGGATCAATTCGACCCAAATCTCGAAACTGTACACAGATTTCGAATTGAGATGCACATGTGTAATTTCAGTTCGATAGTTCAGATAGGAATTGATATTTCAGTGGTCAATTCGGCAAAGTGTGATATCAATTCCTCGAAAATTGTTGGATCAATTCGAACCAAATCTTGAAACTTTACACAGTTTTCGAATTGAGATGCACATGTTGAATTTCAGTTCGATAGTTCAGATAGGAATTGAGATTTTAGTGGTCAATTCGGCAAAGTGTGATATCAATTCCTCTAAAATTGTTGGATCAATTCCAACCAAATCTTGAAACAGCACATAGTTTTCGAATTGAGATGCACATGTTGAATTTCAGTTCAATAGTTCAGATAGGAATTGATATTTCAGTGGTCAATTCGGCAAAGTGTGATATTAATTCCTCGAAAATTATTGGATCAATTCGAACCAAATCTTGAAACTTTACACAGTTTTCGAATTGAGATGCACATGTTGAATTTCAGTTCGATAATTCAGATAGGAATTGAGATTTTAGTGGTCAATTCGGCAAAGTGTGATATCAATTCCTCAAAAACTGTTGAATCAATTCTACCCAAATCTTGAAACTGCACATAGTTTTCGAATTGAGATGCACATGTTGAATTTCAGATCGATAGTTCTGATAGGAATGAAGATTTCAGTAGTCGATTCGGCAAAATATCATTTCAATTCCTAAGGAACTATTGGATCGATTCGAACCAAATCTTGAAACTGCACATAGTTTTCGAATTGAGATGCACTTGTTGAATTTCAGTTCGATAGTTCAGATAGGAATTGAGATTTCAGTGGTCAATTCGGCAAAGTGTGATATCAATTCCTCGAAAACTGTTGGATCAATTCGAACCAAATCTTGAAACTGGACATAGTTTTCGAATTGAGATGCACATGTTGAATTTCAGATCGATAGTTCTGATAGGAATGAAGATTTCAGTAGTCGATTCGGCAAAATATCATTTCAATTCTCCTAAGGAACTATTGGATCGATTCGAACCAAATCTTGAAACTGCACATAGTTTTCGAATTGAGATGCACATGTTGAATTTCAGTTCGATAGTGCAGATAGGAATTGAGATTTCAGTAGTCTATTCGGCAAAGTGTGATATCAATTCCTCAAAAACTGTTGAACCAATTCGACCCAAATCTTGAAACTGCACATGGTTTTCGAATTGAGATGCACATGTTGAATTTCAGATCGATAGTTCTGATAGGAATGAAGATTTCAGTAGTCGATTCGGCAAAATATCATTTCAATTCCTAAGGAACTATTGGATCGATTCGAACCAAATCTTGAAACTGCACATAGTTTTCGAATTGAGATGCACATGTTGAATTTCAGTTCGATAGTGCAGATAGGAATTGAGATTTCAGTGGTCTATTCGGCAGAGTGTGATATCAATTCCTCGAAAATTGTCGGATCAATTCGAACCAAATCTTGGAACTGCACATAGTTCTCGAATTGAGATGCACATGTTGAATTTCAGTTCGATAGTGCAGATAGGAATTGAGATTTCAGTGGTCTATTCGGCAAAGTGTGATATCAATTCCTCAAAAACTGTTGAATCAATTCGACCCAAATCTTGAAACTGCACATAGTTTTCGAATTGAGATGCACATGTTGAATTTCAGATCGATAGTTCTGATAGGAATGAAGATTTCAGTAGTCGATTCGGCAAAATATCATTTCAATTCCTAAGGAACTATTGGATCGATTCGAACCAAATCTTGAAACTGCATATAGTTTTCGAATTGAGATGCACATGTTGAATTTCAGTTCGATAGTGCAGATAGGAATTGAGATTTCAGTGGTCTATTCGGCAGTGTGATATCAATTCCTCAAAAGCTGTCGGATCAATTCGAACCAAATCTTGAAACTGCACATAGTTTTCGAAATGAGATGCACATGTTGAATTTCAGATCGATAGTTCTAATAGGAATGGAGATTTCAGAAGTCGATTCGGCAAAATATCATTTAAATTCCTAAGGAACTATTGGATCGATTCGAACCAAATCTTGAAACTGCACATAGTTTTCTAATTGAGATGCACATGTTGAATATCAGTTCGATAGTTCAGATAGGAATTGAGATTTCAGTGGTCAATTCGGCAAAGTGTGATATCAATTCCTCGAAAACTGTTGGATCAATTCGAACCAAATCTTGAAACTGCACATAGTTTTCGAATTGAGATGCACATGTTGAATTTCAGTTCGACAGTTAAGATAGGAATTGAGATTTCAGTGGTCGATTCGACAAAACATCATTTCAATTCCTAAGGAACTATTGGATCAATTCGACCCAAATCCCGAAACTGTACACAGTTTTTTATTTGAGATGCACATGTTGAATTTTTGTTCGATAGTTCAGATAGGAATTGTGATTTCAGTGGTCTATTCGGAAAAGTGTCATATCAATTCCTCGAAAACTGTTGGATCAATTCGAACCAAATCTTGAAACTGCACATAATTTTCGGTTTGAGATGCACATGTTGAATTTCAGTTCGATAATTCAGATATGAATTGAGATTTTAGTGGTTAATTCGGCAAAGTGTGATATCAATTCCTCGAAAATTGTTGGATCCATTCGAACCAAATCTTGAAACAGCACATAGTTTTCGAATTGAGATGCACATGTTGAATTTCAGTTCGATAGTTCTGATAGGAATTGAGATTTCAGTGGTCTATTCGGCAAAGTGTGATATCAATTCCTAAAGAACTATTGGATCAATTCGACCCAAATCTCGAAACTGTACACAGTTTTCGAATTGAGATGCACATGTGTAATTTCAGTTCGATAGTTCAGATAGGAATTGATATTTCAGTGGTCAATTCGGCAAAGTGTGATATCAATTCCTCGAAAATTGTTGGATCAATTCGAACCAAATCTTGAAACTTTACACAGTTTTCGAATTGAGATGCACATGTTGAATTTCAGTTCGATAGTTCAGATAGGAATTGAGATTTTAGTGGTCAATTCGGCAAAGTGTGATATCAATTCCTCTAAAATTGTTGGATCAATTCCAACCAAATCTTGAAACAGCACATAGTTTTCGAATTGAGATGCACATGTTGAATTTCAGTTCAATAGTTCAGATAGGAATTGATATTTCAGTGGTCAATTCGGCAAAGTGTGATATTAATTCCTCGAAAATTATTGGATCAATTCGAACCAAATCTTGAAACTTTACACAGTTTTCGAATTGAGATGCACATGTTGAATTTCAGTTCGATAATTCAGATAGGAATTGAGATTTTAGTGGTCAATTCGGCAAAGTGTGATATCAATTCCTCGAAAATTGTCGGATCAATTCGAACCAAATCTTGGAACTGCACATAGTTCTCGAATTGAGATGCACATGTTGAATTTCAGTTCGATAGTGCAGATAGGAATTGAGATTTCAGTGGTCTATTCGGCAAAGTGTGATATCAATTCCTCAAAAACTGTTGAATCAATTCTACCCAAATCTTGAAACTGCACATAGTTTTCGAATTGAGATGCACATGTTGAATTTCAGATCGATAGTTCTGATAGGAATGAAGATTTCAGTAGTCGATTCGGCAAAATATCATTTCAATTCCTAAGGAACTATTGGATCGATTCGAACCAAATCTTGAAACTGCACATAGTTTTCGAATTGAGATGCACTTGTTGAATTTCAGTTCGATAGTTCAGATAGGAATTGAGATTTCAGTGGTCAATTCGGCAAAGTGTGATATCAATTCCTCGAAAACTGTTGGATCAATTCGAACCAAATCTTGAAACTGCACATAGTTTTCGAATTGAGATGCACATGTTGAATTTCAGATCGATAGTTCTGATAGGAATGAAGATTTCAGTAGTCGATTCGGCAAAATATCATTTCAATTCTCCTAAGGAACTATTGGATCGATTCGAACCAAATCTTGAAACTGCACATAGTTTTCGAATTGAGATGCACATGTTGAATTTCAGTTCGATAGTGCAGATAGGAATTGAGATTTCAGTAGTCTATTCGGCAAAGTGTGATATCAATTCCTCAAAAACTGTTGAACCAATTCGACCCAAATCTTGAAACTGCACATGGTTTTCGAATTGAGATGCACATGTTGAATTTCAGATCGATAGTTCTGATAGGAATGAAGATTTCAGTAGTCGATTCGGCAAAATATCATTTCAATTCCTAAGGAACTATTGGATCGATTCGAACCAAATCTTGAAACTGCACATAGTTTTCGAATTGAGATGCACATGTTGAATTTCAGTTCGATAGTGCAGATAGGAATTGAGATTTCAGTGGTCTATTCGGCAGAGTGTGATATCAATTCCTCGAAAATTGTCGGATCAATTCGAACCAAATCTTGGAACTGCACATAGTTCTCGAATTGAGATGCACATGTTGAATTTCAGTTCGATAGTGCAGATAGGAATTGAGATTTCAGTGGTCTATTCGGCAAAGTGTGATATCAATTCCTCAAAAACTGTTGAATCAATTCGACCCAAATCTTGAAACTGCACATAGTTTTCGAATTGAGATGCACATGTTGAATTTCAGATCGATAGTTCTGATAGGAATGAAGATTTCAGTAGTCGATTCGGCAAAATATCATTTCAATTCCTAAGGAACTATTGGATCGATTCGAACCAAATCTTGAAACTGCATATAGTTTTCGAATTGAGATGCACATGTTGAATTTCAGTTCGATAGTGCAGATAGGAATTGAGATTTCAGTGGTCTATTCGGCAGTGTGATATCAATTCCTCAAAAGCTGTCGGATCAATTCGAACCAAATCTTGAAACTGCACATAGTTTTCGAAATGAGATGCACATGTTGAATTTCAGATCGATAGTTCTAATAGGAATGGAGATTTCAGAAGTCGATTCGGCAAAATATCATTTAAATTCCTAAGGAACTATTGGATCGATTCGAACCAAATCTTGAAACTGCACATAGTTTTCTAATTGAGATGCACATGTTGAATTTCAGTTCGATAGTTCAGATAGGAATTGAGATTTCAGTGGTCAATTCGGCAAAGTGTGATATCAATTCCTCGAAAACTGTTGGATCAATTCGAACCAAATCTTGAAACTGCACATAGTTTTCGAATTGAGATGCACATGTTGAATTTCAGTTCGACAGTTAAGATAGGAATTGAGATTTCAGTGGTCGATTCGACAAAACATCATTTCAATTCCTAAGGAACTATTGGATCAATTCGACCCAAATCCCGAAACTGTACACAGTTTTTGATTTGAGATGCACATGTTGAATTTTTGTTCGATAGTTCAGATAGGAATTGTGATTTCAGTGGTCTATTCGGAAAAGTGTCATATCAATTCCTCGAAAACTGTTGGATCAATTCGAACCAAATCTTGAAACTGCACATAATTTTCGGTTTGAGATGCACATGTTGAATTTCAGTTCGATAATTCAGATATGAATTGAGATTTTAGTGGTCAATTCGGCAAAGTGTGATATCAATTCCTCGAAAATTGTTGGATCCATTCGAACCAAATCTTGAAACAGCACATAGTTTTCGAATTGAGATGCACATGTTGAATTTCAGTTCGATAGTTATGATAGGAATTGAGATTTCAGTGGTCTATTCGGCAAAGTGTGATATCAATTCCTAAAGAACTATTGGATCAATTCGACCCAAATCTCGAAACTGTACACAGTTTTCGAATTGAGATGCACATGTGTAATTTCAGTTCGATAGTTCAGATAGGAATTGATATTTCAGTGGTCAATTCGGCAAAGTGTGATATCAATTCCTCGAAAATTGTTGGATCAATTCGAACCAAATCTTGAAACTTTACACAGTTTTCGAATTGAGATGCACATGTTGAATTTCAGTTCGATAGTTCAGATAGGAATTGAGATTTTAGTGGTCAATTCGGCAAAGTGTGATATCAATTCCTCTAAAATTGTTGGATCAATTCCAACCAAATCTTGAAACAGCACATAGTTTTCGAATTGAGATGCACATGTTGAATTTCAGTTCGATAATTCAGATAGGAATTGAGATTTTAGTGGTCAATTCGGCAAAGTGTGATATCCATTCCTCGAAAATTGTCGGATCAATTCGAACCAAATCTTGGAACTGCACATAGTTCTCGAATTGAGATGCACATGTTGAATTTCAGTTCGATAGTGCAGATAGGAATTGAGATTTCAGTGGTCTATTCGGCAAAGTGTGATATCAATTCCTCAAAAACTGTTGAATCAATTCGACCCAAATCTTGAAACTGCACATAGTTTTCGAATTGAGATGCACATGTTGAATTTCAGATCGATAGTTCTGATAGGAATGAAGATTTCAGTAGTCGATTCGGCAAAATATCATTTCAATTCCTAAGGAACTATTGGATCGATTCGAACCAAATCTTGAAACTGCACATAGTTTTCGAATTGAGATGCACTTGTTGAATTTCAGTTCGATAGTTCAGATAGGAATTGAGATTTCAGTGGTCAATTCGGCAAAGTGTGATATCAATTCCTCGAAAACTGTTGGATCAATTCGAACCAAATCTTGAAACTGCACATAGTTTTCGAATTGAGATGCACATGTTGAATTTCAGATCGATAGTTCTGATAGATGGTTCCCGCAGTTCTTCTACTCCTCGGGTATGTCCTGCTGACGTTGATGCGGGGAATGTTCGGGAGGATGCGATGGGCCGGTTGGTTGAGGTGGTACAGAGTCTTCGCGAAGCCGTCAATTTCTGCTCGGACAAGGTGACCGACTTCGAGAAGAAGCTGAGTGGTTTCAGTGAAATGGTTTCCAGGATAAAGAAGTTGGAGAAGGATAATGAATCTTTGAGGAAGGAGGTATCTTTTCTCAATAGCAAATTAAGAGTAATGAAACAACAATCTCGTTCCAGTAATATAGAGGTTCAGAATGTTCCCGAAAAAAATAAAGAAAATCTTAGAAATATTATGGTGAAACTTGTTTCTCATATCAACGCTGACTTTAATGTGGCAATGATAGATAAGATATCGAGAGTTCAATTTAAGATCAAAAATAGGCCAAAAAATATTGTTGTTAGATATGTCTCAAGAATAAATCGTGATAAATTTTTGAGTGCCTACAAAGCAAAACAGCATGATAATGGCGAGCATTCAGGAATTTCTGTTCAAGGTGTTGCTGATAGGATCTACATAAATGAACATCTGACCATGGAAAACAAAATCTTGTTTAAAGAGGTACGTTCTGCTGCGAGAGAGAAGTCCTATAAGTATGTATGGGTTCAGAATGGAAATATCATGTTGCGGAAGGACGATACATCTAGGAAAATTCATATTCACCACGACTACGATTTATCCAGTCTTTATATTGTTTTTCTTGTTATACTCTTTTTTTTGCTTTAATTTTTGGGTTTATTTCACTTTATGGCTTCAGACATTCATTATCAGAAAATCGTGGTCTCAGAACGAAACTTGAGGATTTCAAACTTAGTGTGAGTGTTAACAGTAATGATGTAATTTTTATAACTGAGTCTTGGTTCAATTCTGGTATTTACAATACTGAAGTGGTGGATCTGAGGGATTATTCGATTTTTCGTCGCGATAGGATTTCACATACCAATAAGAATATAAGAGGTGGACGAGTATTCATCGCAGTTAAGAACTATCTTAGGCCCTCGCCTCTTCAGGGTTTCCAGGGTTAGGCTAAGGATGTATCGGCTCAGATTTCATTTGGCAATCAAAAAATCTTGTTGTGTTGTGTCTACCTTCCACCAGGGTGTATGCTCTTTGTTTCACTTCTAAACTTGAATATTTGCATAAAAAAATTGAAGGTTGCTCACTTTTTATTGCTGGTGATTTCAATTGTTCAACGGTGTCTTGGATTCCCAACGACACTAATGATTGTTTCGAGGCTTCAAATGTTGATCCCAAATACCAAGAACCAAGTGATCTGTTCTCATTCTTGGAGTTGCAGCAATATAATAGTGTTAGAAATGTCAAAGATAATATTTTAGATTTAGTGCTCTGTAATAAAACTCTGATGGGAAATGTTTCACATTGCTGCAGTCCATTGACACGAGAGGTCACTTTGCACCCTTCATTAGAAATCTTTTTTCAGTCTGGTCCTTAGTTCAGTGATTTGGAGAGAAGTTTGGGTGAATGCTACCATTTCAAGGGAGCGGATTACGATCTGATCAATTCTAAGATTGTAGACATCAACTGGAAGGAGGTACTGAAAAGTGAAGACGTCAATATCAATGTTGAAATCTTCTATAAAAATGTACTAGAAGTTATTCACCAATGTTTACCAAGAGTGAAGATTCGCCATAAATTTCCATGTTATTTTAGTCATAGAACTATAATATCGATAAAACGTAAAAAAAAGCTTCATAATAAGTGGAAGGTGTATGAAGACCAGCGGCATTATTTTACCTTGGAGTAATTTTTGATTCCAAGTTGATATTTGATTCACAGGTTGACATGTTCTTCTAATAGATTATTTGGGTATTTAATTCGTCAATGTCGTCAATTTAGTGATTTGAATACTCTCAAAATTCTCCATTTTTTTTTTTCATATTTTTCAGGTTGAATTTTGCGCCATAAGTGTGGTGTGCTCAGTATATGACATACATAAACCGCATTGAAAGTATTCAGAGGTGGTTTCTAAGGTTTATGAGTTTTAAGTGCACTTTTCCCCTCACACCTGGAGATCCTAAAAATTATAATATCAGACCCAAATGTTTCAATATGATCAGCTTTGAAAATCGAAGAAGGATGAATGACATTATGTTTTTCATCAAGCTCCTTAATTCTGAGCTTCAAAATAGTGATCTTCTGCAACGAATTTATTTGAACATACCTAGTAGAAGACTAACCCCAGGTTTTATAAAGCTTGATCGGGGAATCAACGCTTGATTGACGAATAGACGTCAATTAGTTTTCAACCGATCATTCAGTTATGTTCATTCAGGATATCATTCTCGCATCAAATTGTGATGTTTATACGTCCATTCAATTATTCTCAATTGCTATTTCGTCAATATATTCAGAAATGCAAATGTTTCAGAGAATTCGTTTTAAAAATCGAGTGACTGTCAAATAGTTGATCGGACAATCAAAGATCTATGAAACCCACTGTAAGGCTGACCGGCCACCGAATGCGAAGTTGAGCGAAGCTGAGCTTTTTCAATGCTAATATTATAAATGACAAACTACGAATAGAGTGACGTAGCTTGTCAATTAGCATTGAAAACGCTCAGCTACGCTCAACTTCGCATTCGGTGGCCGGTCTGCCTAAGACATTCGAGTGTTCTCCTAAGTTTCGAAATAGCAGATGCGCCAAGAATTCACCACTTCGAAGAATGACTGATTTATGTAATAATCTGAGTTTCAATTTGTTCTCCATAAGATCCATTGAAGTAAAGAGATACCTGAAGAGACTGTACTCATTATGATCATTTGATATAATTTGCATTACATATTCTTTATTGTCCCTAGTTTATGAGTGTTTTCCCTGTTATACTGTGTCTTTCCTTTGCTTGATTGGTTTCGTTTGAATTTCAACTTGCTATTTCACTTGCTCATTCAATTTAAGATGTTTATGTATCACTTCATAAAAATTTAATTTTGGTTGCAGTGATTGGACTTCAATTAGTCCGTTGTAGTCCTTATTCGAAATAAAAAAAAATTAAAGGTCTCAGTGATTTCGTTTGAGAAATCGAATGACTATCAAATCGTTGATCGGACATTCGAAGTTTTATGAAACCCGATGTAAATCTTTTTATCAGGGCTAAATCGGCAAAAATGGTACATGAAAAATTTCTTTCTTTTGACATCAATAAGCTACTGTAAAATATTTTTACGATTCAAAGACTCGCCCTTTATATTGTTACGAGACCGTTTCCCACAAGAAGCACGGAATTACATCGGAACCCTCTTGGGAACCCTAAACCGAGGATTCCTGGAAGACGACACAAGGCGTGACCACCTATTGTGACTTTTCCGTTTTTCATAATTTGAATAGTAGTTAGTTGATGTCTAGCGTTAGATAGATTCATTTTCTTGTTCTTGGTACAAATAGAGACGATATCCATTCTATTGAGTTGTCCTTTAATTATCATTGGCAACCCTAAAAAGAAATAAGTTCTCTTTAAAAATAGACTTTTGGATACGTTTTTCATAACTGGCGCTGCGAACAGGATATCGCAACGGGGTTTTAGTGAAAAGAAAAAAAAACTAAAATCAGTTTCCATGAGTGAATACGGACTCGTCCGGCCAGGCTGTTCGAAGAGTGTTCGAAGAACTCCCGGTGACTATCAAGTCTTTGTGCGGTATCACCAAGAAACCACATCGAATCAGCAGAGAATCAATTCTACCCACTCCATCCAGAAGGAAGACCATCAACTCGATCCACTTCGATTAAGGAGAAGGAACTACACACCCTAGGATGCACATCTTGGTGATGTAAGTCCATCAATCTCTTTCCTTAAACCCAGAATCCCAAAGTCCAATGACAGATACCGATTCTTCAAGTGTACTAGAAGTTATCGCCGATAATTCAGAATTATTAGAATTAGGAACAAACTTTTTGAATAACCAATTAGGTTCAGAACTATTAGAATTAGGAAAAAATTTTTCGAACAATCCATCAATTAGAAAAAAAAGATTCCAACCATATCCTTCAAGAAAAAATTTTGGAAACCTCGAAATGAATAACCAAACTTCTTCTAACCCACCTGTAGTTGACGCAATGTCAAGACAAGATATACAATTGCTTTTGAACTCAATACCTGAATTTTCTCCAGGTCAAAATTTATCAATATTTATCAATGAACTAGACAACCTTTTTATACATCTCCAAGGAAGGTTAACTCCAGACCTTACTTACGCCTTGAATTTCACAATAAGATCAAAAATTAAAGGAGAAGCGAGAGATTTCATTCCTTTCCAAAATGCTAAGGATTGGATCACCATCAGACGATCATTATTGCAAAGATACGGAGATCAACGAAATGAAGACCTATTGATTTCTGCATTAACACAATCCGTTCAGAAAAAGAACGAAAATTATTTCGATTTTCACAGTAGAATTTCAAAGAACTTGAATGACCTTTTACAATACCTGTTGGAAAAAACACTTAGATTTCAAAATACGCGTTATTCCATGTGGCATCAGGAATCTAATTCGTTACTCCCCCCTCATCAAGAAGACAATTAGTCAGTAATGAATGACATTCGCTACAATCGACATACTGCTGCTTAACCGCTTATCGCTACGTTTTTTTGGTATTTCTTCGCTATTTTCCAAAACTACTTATTTCACTGTGACTCTAGTGAGAGTGCTGTGTTGCTGTGCACACTAAGAATTCAACAGTGCTGTATTGCTGACTTGAAGAAGAGCTCAATCGACCGTTGGCACTGACAAAATTGGAGCTACAACATCCAGGTGAGGTTTCTGATACCGCCGTTTTTTTTTAATACAGTTCATTTTATCTCAACAACTTAAGAGCTATCATTTTCGCCAACATTTTGATCCTTCTGTAGCCGGATATAAACAATGTTTTCATCTTAAAATTCAAAATTTTCATGGCAGTTTCAAATTGATCGCATGTGCGTGGAGATCGCCAATCACTCGTATTCAGAAAGGTTACCGCTTTCAATAGAAGCTCGTCAGATTTTCCAATTATTTGATGCAGTTATTATAGTTTTAAAGGATATATAATCAATTTTATTGAAGTTCCTGAAAAACGCCATGTCAACCTGGCGTACTAGTCTTCGAATGAAAGCAGCAGATTGGTCCATTACAACAGGACCTATTTCAATAAGACGCGGAATTTTCCAAGAGGACTCGCTGAGCCCTTTGTGGTTCTGCATGGCCCTGAATCCCTTGTCTCATAGATTGAATTCTACGGACTACGGATTTTCCATCAAGAGCGGCAGTAGAACTATGATGAAACTGAATCATCTCCTTTACATGGATGACTTGAAACTCTTCGCATCTACCAAAAAACAAACGCAATTGATGCTGAAAATGGTGGAAGGATTCTCGGAAGACATCAAAATGAAGTTTGGACTAGAAAAATGTCGACTGCTAAACATAACGAGAGGAAAAATAGAAGATGGTACGTTCAAACTCAGGGAAGGTGCAGAAATTGAAGCATTAAAGGAAGGAGACACATACAAGTATCTAGGCATAAAACAGGCAAAAAAAATCAATCAGACCCAGATGAAGAAAGAATTAACGGAGGAGTTCACCCGAAGATTGAGGAGGATTATGAGAACTGGTCTTAACAGCAAGAATCTGATAAAAGCGATTAACACCTACGCTTGCTCGGCGCTGAGCTATTCATTTGGTATTATCTCTTGGACGACCACCGATTTAGCAGTTTTACAGAGAAAAATATGGACGATGCTGACTAAACAAAATAAACATCACCCCAAAAGCTCAATAGAACGGACAGAGCTGCCACGACATCTTGGGGGTAGAGGAATTGTTGACTTGTCCAACCGTATGTCCTAGGAAGTTGAAGGACTTCTAAAATATTTCTTGGGCAAGGCAGCTTCGTCAGAACTCCATCGAGTAGTTTGTGTTGCTGATAGTTCTAAACCATTAACGCTACAACAGGATCACTTGGAAACCGTCGAACACTCTGCAGAAAGTAAAATGCAGAAACTGATTGGCAAACCTTTGCATGAGAGGCACCAGAACGAGGTCAACCATGATTACGTCGACATATCTGCGTCGAACTACTGGTTGACTTCCGGAAGGTTGTTTCCTGAGACAGAGGGCTTCATGCTCGCCATCCAGGATCAGGTGATTCCAACAAGAAATTACATGAAGTACATCGCCACGGATGCCTCAGTGGCGGACGATAGCTGTCGTTATGGCTGTGCGACACATGAAACTATCCAGCACATCACCGGGGGATGTCAGAAGTTCGCGGGCACGGAGTACAAAAATAGACATGATGCTGTTGCCAAGATTCCTCACCAAGAATTGGCACTAAAACACCAACTTCTAACTTCGAAAAAGGTTCCTTATTACAATTACCATCCGGATGCTGTGCTGGAAAACGAACATCACAAGCTCTACTGGGATTGCACGGTTCTCACAGACCGGAAAATAACCCACAATAGACCAGACCTCATATTGCTCAATAAGGATGAGGACAGAGCACTATTCATCGACGTGGCAATTCCAAATAATAACAATCTTCTAGATAGGCACACTGAGAAAATTTCAAAATACAGGGATCTCGAGGAACAAACCAGAAGACAGTGGAAGCTGTCAAGACCATCCCTATTGTCATTTCATCTACAGGCCTGATACCGAAGAAACTACTAGAGAACTTGAGGAAACTTCAGTTGGACGAAAATATCTATAGAGTCATGCAGAAGGCGGTACTGCTCGGAACGGCGAGAACTGTACTCAAGTACATGGGGAATGCAGAGGAACACCGTCTGCTCCGACGGGAAGTGCGGGTGGAGCAGGAACCCAACCTACAGCAGGAAGGCGAGGAGCGACCCGGACCCGACCACCACCACGAGCCCGAAAACCTGGAAAGGGCTCCAACAGAGCTTGATCCTTTTGATATCTGAGATATCTGGGATAAGTGAATTTTCCTCTGGAGAGGAATGTGAAAGCCGCAAGGCTGAAGTCATAATAATAATAATGTTTATTTCATAAATGAACAAAATACAAACTGAAATTTACTATTTTTACAATGAAAAACATCCAAGAAAACTAACCGTAACATACGAAATAAACAGAAAGCAATATTCTCGAAGGTGCGATCCCGTAGGATTGAACCTTGTGTGAGAATGGAAAACAAAAGTCAAAGTTCATAGGTAATGATGTCATTTCCGCAATTTTCCAGCAGAGGGCAGACTAAAGATGTAATACGAATTAACTGAAGACTCCAGGACTAGTGGTTTATCAAGTAATAGGTATTCTTGATGTCTATTAAACTGGCTATGAAGTGTCTCGACTGACTCAGGATCCAACCTTTTATTTTCCTCTTAAAAGTAGCCATTATATCGGGCATCTTCAAGACTTGAGGGATACTATTATAAACTCGAGGTGCAAGGAACAGATGCGATCTCAATTCTGAAGAGCTCGTCAGATGGAAAACGATAATGCTTATTGAAAATTACTTTCAGAATCCATTTCTGTGTTATTTCGAGCTTGTGTATATGAGTTTTGACAATTCCTCCCCAGCCCAGTAAACCATACGTTAAATGAGGCTGCACCAATACCAAGTATAGTGTTCTTAACAATTTAGTATCAGTTGATATACTATCAATTTCCGACGGTTTTGAAATCGGCCGTGGTGAGACCTCTGTTTGAGTCTGGTAAACATCTTATGGACAATTACCGACCCATATCCCTAACCTCAAATCTATCAAAGATTTTTGAGAAAATTGTTCACAAAAGAACAATGAAGTTTCTGGATGCCTGTAATGTTTTGAGTGATCGGCAGTATGTATTTCGGAGGGGAGTTTCAACACAGGATGCGATAGCACAGCTAACATCTATGATATATGACTGTTTGGACAAGTCTAAACCATGCTTATGTATATTTCTCGATATAGCGAAGGCATTCGATTCGGTTGACCATGAGGAGTTTCTCAGAACTCTAGAGGAGTATGGTTTTGTCGGGATAACTTTAGATTGGTTCAAAAGTTTTCTAACCGGAAGAAGTCAGTGCGTCCAAATTGGAGACTCGTTGAGACTATCAATTGATAGTCTCAGTTTATCATCTTTGATCACATAATCAACCCAAATTCACCAACTATTAATATCAATGGAGACATAAGACCTTCGCCGACTATAAAATATTTGGGTGTTCAAATAGACAATAGACACAATTTTAATGCCCACACAAAGATAATAAAGAAAAAGACTATCTTCAGAGCCACATATTTTGCTAAATTGACATATAGGAAACAAGGAATCAACATCTACAATGCAGTAAAAATATATAAGACCATTTGTAGGCCATTGATTGAATATCCACATCCAATATACGCAAACTGCAAATCCAGAGGAATAAAAAATCTGCAAGTAGCAGAGACAACAGCCCTAAGATTTTTTTTTTTTTTTAAATCTATCACCAAGCAGGGTAGGCCATTGAGGAGCCCGGCAGAACCTTCTACCAAGAACTGGTGGTTAATTTTTATATTCCTCGCCTTTTGTAAAATGTATCCGTATATCTGGTTTTTTAGTAATCTACTCAGGGGGTTCAGTGCTAAACAGAACCAAAGGGGACTCAAAGTATCCCCTTGGAAAATACCTCTCCTGATTCTGATTACGGCGGTCTTATAATTCTCTTGTTTGGTGTTCACCACCAGCTGCGTGCACCATGTCTTCATCAGATGCTCCAAGAGGTTGATGATGGGCCTCGATATTCCATACAATTGTAACGTGTGGGGTACCGAGTCGAAGGCCTTCTGGTAGTCAACCCACGCCATCGAAATGTTCCTTTGCATCTTCTTGGCTTGCTTAGTTACTATGAGGTCGGTGAGACGGAATGGCTAAGACATACATATGAGGTGTTTTTGAACTCAGCTCAATGCCCTCTATTCACGGTTTTCGTTTGTCCGTTAACTTGTGAAACACCCTGTGTACTGAAAAATCGCAAAAGACTCCTCGATCAATTAAAAAATGCCATTAAATCAAGGAGTTTCTTTTGATCCGCTATGATGAAAAATGTCAATATCCAGCTGTTATTATTATTTGGGGTGATTAATCGAAAATCCCCAATATCTCGAAAACCAAGGCACTTTTACCAAACGTAAAATATATTTATCTGAACCGTCATAGAATCCTCTATGTATTGAATATAAACAGACATGAAAACAAGCCAGTGGTTTTGTTCTTGCTTCAAACTTCTTTCAATTATTTTGACTACCATTCACGCAAGATGGTTTTTGTTGAAGAATTCAATATTCTTGTAATTATCCGTTCATTTCTCCAAGAGATATCCATTCCCTACCACCTTTGAGTATTCAACTCAACACTGCATCAAATGCATTTCATCTTCGGTTGATTTTTTGAAATTCTAAGAAGATAAACAACAGTAACTCTCCTCAAACTACTGATCACTTGTATTTTCATGTAAATAAATAGATTTGGTATGTCTTCAATCAGTTTGTATGAACGTCATATCCGTTACATATTTTCGACCCAATATTTTCCGAAGTGATTTGACATTGTGATTAAATACGTAATTACTGAGAGTCTCACGTAGAACGGACTAAGTAGCACTGATTTAAAACTCAAAAATGTTTTGACAAGCGTCTCAACCAAACATTTTCGTACCATACAGAGTGAAAGGTATCCAATTTCCATGGCCAATCCAGTGCTAAAATAAAAGTGAATGAAGTAAAGAAGCTGAAAGTAAAACGTATATCTTTGTTGATTCATTCGGGAAAAACATTTCAATGAAGTTCCTAATGTCGTGGATATAATGCCCAAAAATTAGATTACTATTTCATACCAGAACAAATTCGTTAAAATTGTCTTTGGAATTAATCTTATAGACCATTTTAGTGAGGTTAGGCGGTAAATTTGAATCGCGATCCATCCGTGGATCTGGTCCCTGAATTCCCTATGCATTTCTTATGGGACTAAAAATGCCGCGTACTTCTCGCCTGTTCTTGGATATTTTAGCGAATTTCTTAAGATTTATTTCTGTTGGAATGTGTTCTATGATCCTTTCTTAACAAGTTGAAAACAAAATTTCATAAAAAAATGGTATATTTTTTTAATAATGGATCAATATAAAATTGGTCAGCAAGATCCATGGAAGTTTGTCGTAGCTTCATTTCGTTTCTAACCTCTGAAGCTGACATCATTCTAACGCGCAAGCGTAGCATGTCATTTTCTTTGTAACGGTTCATGATTGACGTATAGCAGAAATGATCTACGACATACGGATATATATTCCGTATAATAATGTGTTCAATTTTGATTTTAGGACACATAAAAGTATATTGTGATGTAAAATGTACTTGGAAACAACCTCTAATAATTGCGGCACCCAATTTTGCATGTCTTTATATTAACATTTACTTCTAGCTAGCGATATTCCATCTTAAAGTCGATTTCTATGTAAAAAAATTTGAATATGGATCTCCCGCCAACTGAGTGATTCTAACCTCACTAATATGGTCTATATGTCACGAAAAATTTCATTGTCATGTATCATTCATTTTGGGACCTATATGGTATTAAACTCCCCTATCGGACGAAGTATCGTAGACAGAAGCATATTTATTCAAAACTGTTGATATTCGTGAAAAAAAGATAATAATTTCTGTCCAAATTCATTTACTCCGAGATCACGAACCTTATCGATCTATTATTAGCGTATGAAGTTTATGAATATCAGTATCGTTTTCGAACTATTTACAGGTTTCAGTATGTGTGAATGAATCGGAAGAGCAGCTGTATTCTGTATATGAGTAGAATTCAAGCTGCCTTACTTTCTGTCCTCCTGAAATCTGGCAACGTTGCGGGAGGTGAGAGCGCACTACTAATAAGAAATATATGCGGAGGTAGAAAGGTCTGATTCGTTTGAAGAAAAATTTTTCGATGAAATTCTTTTCCCCTCTTTAGGTACCCCTGTTATTTACCTTCCCCTCTACATATATAAGCAAAAATTATTCCAATTATAAAACTCCTTCACCCGGAGGTCAGGTCGCCCAATGAACTTAACGGAGGTAACAACGAACTATGGGTTCATATATATATATATATATATATATATATATATATATATATATATATATATATATATATATATATATATATATATATATATATATATATATATATATATATATATATATATATATATATATATATATATAGTTATAAAGTGTTAATATCACCTCCAAAATAGTGACTCGTTTAACGCTCTCACCTCATATATATCGCTGTCACCTCCGAAATCGGAGGTGACAACGTTTTGCCTTGTTTTTTAGCTTGTTAGATTCAGGAGGCTTCAGGGACCAACATATCAAAAAATCGTTTTGAGGTCACAACGCACCCCGTTTATGTATTGAACAATCTTTTAGTTCGAGTGTATATCACTGGCGCTAGTGTGCTGAGCTGTATATCGAAGAATTGCTGTGGGGGACTCTTTGCTCGTTAGCACCTCCGAAAATGGCAACGTTGTATTTTCAAAGCAGATGTAGACAGGCGGAATATAAGTATACGGATGAATTAACTGTAGAGAGGCTCAGCGCGCTATCTCCTCCATAATTGCAATCCAGGCGGCATATCTCAACGATTTTTTATCGCATTTATCTGTAGGGGAAAGAAACACGTGAAAGAAAACCAATCTTGGCTCTCTCGAATGGAATTATGACTGTTTATATTTCATCGTGTGTATCTATGCAACCGTTGAAGTTCTTTCATCTCAAGCTAAATATTCAGATGTAAATGGTGATGAATATTCAAGGACAATGAGCCATTCCGAAAATTTTCATTTCAGAATCAAGAGAAAAAATGCTACAAATTTTAAAATATCACAGAAATGAACAACGTCGGCTAAACCGAATGTTGGACATTGTTGTGTTATTTCAAATGGAACGCTCTATATATTTTTCTTAAATCGGATTGCTCAATGATTTTGAGGAATCCTTTGCTCAGAAACATCTGTTTTATTATCGATTATGTTTAATTAGATTTTAACATGGACGCCACGAGGCAGAAGGAAAAGAGGTCGACCAAGGAAGAGCTGGAGAGAGGGGATCGAAAAGGAAATGGAGGAAAGAGAGCTCCCCGAAAACCTATGGTTGAATAGAGAGGAATGGCGGTTAGGAGTCGGAAAGCGTCGGAGAACGCTCTAAAACCGATATATATATATATATATATATATGTTTAATTATTGGATTTTCCCGAAAATTTGAATAGCTTGTACCATCTCTCTGGTTTAAAATACTGGAACTAACAATCTGCACTCAACTAGTAGAATACCTTGTAAAAGAAAATATCCTTTTACCCACACAACATGGTTATGTAAGAGGTAGATCAACTCAGACAGCAGTGTTTGAGTTCATTTCAGGAATCCTTAATGCCTTGGAGGATTCTAATATAACAGTGGGTCTAATGCTGGATCTATCAAAGGCATTCGATACTCTGTCCCACGACCTTATTCTCCATAAACTTTCTGCATATGGCATAAACAAGCTAGACTGGTTTCAATCATATTTAGCAAACCGCAGGCAGAGAGCGGTGATCTCTCAGAACGGAAAAACAACAGTTTCGGAAGAAGAACTCACAGAGTTCCGCAGGGTAGCATATTGGGCCCTATCATTTTCATCATTTTTCTAAATGACCTAAGTACCATATTCGATGAAACCATGGTTAGTACAGTGAATTATGCAGATGACACAAACATCACTGTATTGGCCAAGCACGATTTAGAGTTGAGTTTACCATTTCACACTCAACTCTAACTCTAAATCGTGCTAGCCAGTGGTTTGAAGCAAACGGTTTGTGCATGAATTCTGAAAAAACAAGTGCCATCCTATTCAGGACAGCTCATTCCGGTCCCCAAGTGCCTACCAGCATTTCACTGTCTAACTCCACATTAGAACTGACTAAATCTTGTCGCTTCCTAGGCCTCACTATTGAGGTAACCCTTGATTGGGGAGAGCACATTTTCAACCTTTGCAATCAACTGGGTACCATCTGCTACACTTTGGGAGTCCTCAATAAATATCTGGACATAACCTCACTAAGAACAATATACAAGGCAGTGTTTAGGTATGGCATAATGTTCTATGGTAGTTCATACAACCTACATAGAGTGCTGAAAATGAAGAAGAGAGCCTTCAGAATGATCTGGAGGATGAGGAGGACGGAATCATGCAGGGGAGTCTTCAGAAGGAATGGTCTTTTAACTGCTCCTGCTGTACACATCCAAGAAAGCCTGATATTTACATTCAAGAACTAGCACTACTTCGAAGAGAAAACAGTAAGTAATTACAATACGAGGACAACTGCACTAAAATATCC
This sequence comes from Coccinella septempunctata, assembly GCF_907165205.1. NCBI lineage: Eukaryota > Metazoa > Arthropoda > Insecta > Coleoptera > Coccinellidae > Coccinella > Coccinella septempunctata. The sequence continues at coordinate 13,090,340 of NC_058193.1, read as the reverse complement.
AAGACACAGATTAAGTCTCACTGAAAAGGGACCTGAATATAGATATATTCGTTATTACAATAAGATAGCTCACAAACTAAGAGGAGAATGGACTCTACAACAGTTCAAGAAATTCATCTTCAAACTCCTACTTGAAATCGAACCCTACAGTGTGGAAGACTTTATGGAACACAGACTAAAAAGCAGAAAATGACCCTATTTCACTTCAAGTGTTCAATGTCATGTGTACACTTTACCTGAAATAAAGCACATTATTTATTTATTTATTTATTTATTTATTTATTTATTTAAATTTTTTAGTGATGTATCATAAAGAAAATTACAAATTATATCGAAACAAGTAAGATATCATGAAGAATTATCCAAAACAGATTTGCATTTTTTGAAGGCCTCGAGTCACAATATTTTGAAATTGCAACCATATTTTTGTCAAGACATGATGATCTACAAAATGAAGGTAATAATATAGATACATACTCGGATACATATGATTGATTGGTAATTCCCAAAAGCTATGATGAACAGCGGACACTATGATGGACGCATGATGAAAGGAGAAAGACAAAAGTTAATTTAAGTATTTTCGCATGAAGTTTTATTATTCAAAATAAATGATGATTCTTATAATTAACAAATCAGGTGCAATTGAAATTTTTGTTTTGGTCTTCGAAAATAACACATATTGATTAAACTTCTACTATCCAAAATGAATAGGTACATAGATAAAATGTATCTATACCGGGTGTCCCAGAGCTTTTAGGCCAACAGATATCTCAGTTACCTGCGGAAAAAAAAAATTGAAAAAAATACTTGTCGTAGGAGACCATACGCTCTTTCATGCAGCATAGCAAAATCCATCCCCTGACAAACAACCCCTGAGAAACAACCCCTAACTTTTGTTTTTCAAATGGCACCCCCATGTTTGTTTGGCTTCAACTGACAGCTCTTTTTAATTCTCAATCAATGATATATCATAATATGTAGTTGTAAAGATAGTCACTCGATAAAATTGAATTCGTTAGTGGGTACTGTTAATTGGACTGATCGAATTAGTTCACATTGTAGAGACAAGAAAAAGTGGATGTTGAAACAAAAAGAGTCAATAAAATGTTAGAACTTTTTGTGCTTTGTTTTATTCCTACGGTATCGGTATCTTTAGTATAATGTTGCAGTAACAGTACAGCTGAGCGTATAAATTCGTATTTCATTTGTATTTTTATTTTCCATAATTCTGCATGCCATTCTAGCTACCATGATACATCATTGAATGAGAAATGAAAAAAACTGTAAGTTGAAGCACAACAAACATGGGGGTGCCATTTGAAAAACAAAAGTTAGGGGTGGTTTCTCGGGGGTTGTTTGTCAGGGGGTGGATTTTGCTATGCTGCATGAAAGAGCGTATGGTCTCCTACGACAAGTATTTTTTTCAATTTTTTTTTCCGCAGGTAACTGAGATATTTGCTGGCCTAAAAGCTCTGGGACACCCGGTATACAGGATATCTGTAAACAAATGCGAAGGACTAAGGGAGATGATTCCTTAATGAGAATAAGCGGGGCTAATTCCTATAAATTTTTTTCCAAATAGACAGCTCTTCCAAGATGCAGCCTTGGAAGGCGATGACGAGTCTACAGTTTTTAATTTTTTTTTACAGGTTCTGAAAAACACTGAGTCATAAAACTATACATATTATGAAGCACTGAGTAGATTGGTACCAGTTTCAACTTCGGCAAGCTCGCAGTTTAGGCGGTAACTTGCTATCGATTTTTTTAATGTGTCTCTGCCTTAAATTCAAAAATTTCTGTTGTTCAAAAATGTTGAAATTTGAGTTATTATGCTATTGTCATAGAAGTATACGAAACTATCAGGTCGGGGGATCCAAGATTTCGGGCCGATTCACATGAAAAAAAAAACATAATAAAATGAATTTCGTGAATACCGAGGCTGAAAACCACTATTCTCCGCTATAAAAATTTAATATTATTCCAATAAAATACCGAGTTAATTAATGCTACGTTGCTATTACTATAAGGCCCGGTTGTTCAGTTCAGGATAAGGCCGAGATTTAAGATGATCCTAGACTAACCTGACAGAACTGAACTGAAATGTCAAAATCAATTTAGGATAAACTTTAATCCCGAACTGAACAACTGGGCCTACTCATGTAGAGTTTCGGATTTTGCGAGAATCTACTGCTTTTTCTTCAAAACAACAACTGCGCTGAAGGAAATGTGATTGACTGTTATCTATATCATTTACATCATTATTTGCCGAACTTCAAAGTTCTGAATGAATTAAAATCTAAACTTGAAAATACACGAGATAATTTTCGCAAGAATTTCAATGAAATCTGAAAATTTTCATCATTCTGGAGCATTCTGAACATCAATAATTCTCGAATCATCCATGGAATAAATTCAATTTTATCCAATATAACACGCAAAACGAAATGTTATTCGAACTCGGCATCTTGAGCAATTCGTTCCTAAAAAGCCCGAATCAGGTAGAAAATTTTGAACCCTTCATATCAGCGTTAACACGTGTTTTGCAGTAAACAGATGCCGATTTCGTTTTCAACGGGCCATGTAACTAGGGTCGGCGTTGGGTGAAAGGATGAACGGTTCTTACAACAAGAAGAATTTGAATTTTCATATGACGGTGAGGGCATTTGTTTTAAAATTTTCAGAGTACAAGAAGTATACAGGGTGTTTCACGAGTAAACAGACAAATGAAAACCGTGAATAGAGGGCATTGAGCTGAGTTCAGAATCATACCATATACAGGGTGTTCCAAAACTAGTGAATCAAACGTCACACCACGATAGAGTAAACCAAATATTATCGAATGACACCAACATTAGTTCGACGAAAATGTACCGTTTCCAAAATAATCAGAATTTTATTAAAATACATAAAGTTGCCGATTTTCGAACTATTTTTCCTTATAACAGGGCCAGTTTGTGGAAAAGGATATCGATTTTAAATTATATTGAAGTAATATTATTGTTTCATCTCCCCTAATTGAAATTATTTTGAGTAGTTAATCGATAACCATAACCTAAGTAAATGTAAATTAAAACAATTGTTTTTTCTACATGATTTTTAATACTCAGAATAAACAGGGGTGATAATATGGGAGAAAAACGCTATCCTTAATAACAAATTGGCCTTGTCCTTGTGACTGAAAAATAGTTCGAAAATCGGCAACTTTAGGTTAGGTTTTTTCAGAAACGGTACATTTTCGCTCAACTAATGTTGGTGTCATTCGATAGTATTTGATCTACTCTATCGTGGTGTGACGTTTGATTCAATAGTTTTGGGGCACCCTATATATAGGTTTCTTCGGGGTTTTTTGAAATTTCTCGAATTTCCGTTTGTCTATAACTCCTGAAATTCTGATCAAGTCGACTGAAAATTTATATTTAGCCTTGAGTTGTTAATTTCATCGAAACAGAGCATTAAAATTCGACAAAAATCTGGACCGGGCTCAGTGAGGCTTTACTTAACTTCAAACTCATAAAAACACCGTGTATGTAGTTTTTTAATCATAATTTCAACTTTTTTGTTATCTGCATTATTATTGTCTCAAAATGAATTGATTTTTGGGTTGCCCCACCTGTTGATCATGTTCTAGAAATAATTGTTTTGGTCAGACGCCTCTAAGGAATAGAGCACTTCATGAAAATGTATTTAGAAATCCTTAATTGATTTTTTTCAAAGAATATTCTGTTGAATGTGTTCAACAATTATACCATATTCGGTCTTCAAAATACTCTTTCACAAGGATAAAATGTTTCAAAATTGATAATATCCAAATATGGATGGAAAAACTACGCTATCTTGAAACTAAAATTTAAAACTTGATATTCAGAATGAATCTATTTTTCTATGGACAACTAGTTGTGTGAATAAAAACAAAGAAAGAAATCGCGGGGTGTCAGATCTGGAGATCTAGCAGTCCAATGTTGGGGTCCTACCCTTCTAATAAAATGACCTGAAATACTGATAAATACTTTTGCTGGTGCATGAATATCATCAATGTTTCAATAACAAATTGTAATAAGACCAGAACAATCCATAGATTTCCATAGATCCAATAATGACTATAACGGAATCAGTGAGTGCCAATCATTACCTTCACTAAAAGACCAAATGAGGTGAAAATCAGTTCGGAAAATTACTTCAGTTCCACGTTGTCCATAAAAAGCGATTCATTCGGAAGATATCGAATTATAATTATTATTTTCATGATCATGATAGCGTAGTTTTTTATTTCTATTTTTGTTCATTATCAATAATAAAGCTTATTATCACTGTTAATGACTTATCTGAATAACCAGATATGCTATAAATATCAAAAACAAATGCAAGACATATATTGAGAACGAAAAAATTCAGTTGAACATTTCCAATTCCATTTTTAGATTTCCTCAGTTGATTGGCGATCATATTCATCCCATTAATTAATGTGAAGTGAAAGTCAATATGCAGCGCTGTTTTTTCCAGACATTTCACGATCAAACAATTATTCATTAGAAATAATCTGAAAAGGCATACCAAAGTTTCATTGATTTTGAGAAAATCAATGAAGATACCTGAAAAATTCAAAATTATGACGAGAAAAACTACAAACAGAGTGTTTTGCATGAGTTTAAATTTGAATATATCCTCAATGAGTCCGGTCCTGTGTTCGTCAACTTTTAATGTTCTGTTTTATTGAAACTTAGAAGTTTAAGCGGATAATGAATTTTTAGCCGAATCCAACTAAAATATTTGGAGTTATAGCCGAACAAAAATTGGGGAAATTTGAATAAACTCCTCTCTATATCGGAAACGGAATGCCTAAGACACACATATGAGGTGTTTTTGAACTAAGCTCAATGCCCTCTATTCACGGTTTTCGTTTGTCCATTTACTTGTGAAACACCCTGTGTACTGAAAAATTTCAAAAGACTCCTCGAGCAATTAAGAAATGCCATTAAACCAAGGAGTTTCTTTTGAACCGCTATGATGAAAAATGTCAATATCCAGTTATTATTATTATTTGGGGTGATTCATCGAAAATCCCCAATATCTCGAAAACCAAGGCACTTTTGCCAAACGTAAAATATATTTATTTGAACCGCCATAGAGTACTCTACCCGCAGGCTCCATATTATCCATTCATTACGCCACACCCTGTATAATTATTATTATTATATCAATAAATTGAAAATAAACAGACATGAATACTAGGCAGATGTTTTGTTTGAAGGTGAAGCTCCTGTTGCTTCAAACTTCTTTCAATTATTTTGACTACCATTCACGCAAGATGATTTTTGTTGAGGAATTCAACATTCTCGTAATTATCCGTTCATTTCTTCAAGAGATACCCATTCCCTACCACCTATGAGTATTCAAATCAATGCTAACACTGCATCAAATGCATTTCATCTTCGTGTTGATTTTTTTGAATTCTACAACTGATGTAACATCTTCAGCCTTCAGCCAAAGAAAATAAACAACAGTAACTCTCCTCAAGCTACTGATTACTTCTATTTTCCATGTAAATAAATAGATTTGGTATGTCTTCAATCAGTTTGTATAAATGTCAATTATGTTCGTTACATATTTTCGACGCAATATTTTCCGAAGTGATTTGATATTGTGATGAAATACGTGATTACTGAGAGTCTCACGTAGAACGGACTACGTAGCACTGATTTAAAACTCAAAAATGTTTTGACAAGCGTCTTAACCCAACATTTTCGTACCATACAGAGTGAAAGGTATTCAATTTCCATGGCCAATCCTGTGCTAAAATGAAAGTGAATGAAGTATAGAAGCTGAAAGTAAAACGTATATCTTTGTTGATTCATTCGGGAAAAACATTTCAATGGAGTTCCTCATGTCGTGAATATAATGCCCAAAATTTAGATAGCTATTTCATACCAGAACAAATTCGGTAAAATTTTCTTTGGAATTAATCTTATATGTAACGAAAAATTTCATTGTCATGTATCATTCATTTTAGGACCTATACTTTATTAAACTCCCCTATCGGACGAAGTATCGTAGACATGGCATACTTATTCAAAACTGTTGATATTCATGAAGAAAAGATAATAATTTCTGTCCAAATTCATTTACTCCGAATCCTTATCAATCAATTATTAGCGTATGAAGTTTATCAATATTAGTATCGTTCTCGAACTATTTACAGGTTTCAATATGTGTGAATGAATCGGAAAAGCAGCTGTATTCTATATATGAGTAGAATTCAACCTGCCTAACTATCTGTCCTCCTAAAATCTGGCAACGTTGCGGGAGGTGAGAGCGCACTACTAATATGAAATATATGCGGAGGTAGTAAGGTCTGATTGGTTTGAAGAATAATTTTTCGATAAAAATCTTTTCCCCTCTTTAGGTACCCCTTTTATTTACCTTCCCCTCTTCATATATAAGCAAAAATTATTCCAATTAAAAAACTCCTTCACCCGGAGGTCAGGTCGCCCAATGAACTTAACGGAGGTAACAACGAACTACAGGTTCATATATATATATATATATATATATATATATATATATATATATATATATATATATATGAACCCGTAGTGCGTTGTTACCTCCGTTAAGTTCATTGGGCGACCTGACCTCCGGGTGAAGGAGTTATATAATTGGAATAATTTTTGTTTATATATGTAGAGGGGAAGGTAAATAACAGGGGTACCTAAAGAGGGGAAAAGATTTTTATCGAAAAATTTTTCTTCAAACGAATCAGACCTTACTACCTCCGCATATATTTCTTATTAGTAGTGCGCTCTCACCTCCCGCAACGTTGCCAGATTTTAGGAGGACAGAAAGTAAGACAGCTCGAATTCTACTCATATATAGAATACAGCTGCTCTTCCGATTCATTCACACATATTGAAACCTGTAAATAGTTCGAGAACGATACTAATATTAATAAACTTCATACGCTGATAATTGATTGATAAGGTTCGTGATCTCGGTGTAAATGAATTTGGACAGTTTTGAATAAATATGCTTATGTCTACGATACTTCGTCCGATAGGGGAGTTTAATACCATATAGGTCCCAAAATGAATGATGCATGAAAATGAAATTTTTCGTGACATATAAGATTAATTCAAAAGACAATTTTACCGAATTTGTTCTGGTATGAAATAGTAGTATAATTTTTGGGCATTATATTCACGACATTAGGAACTCCATATAAATATTTTTCCCGAATGAATCGATAAAGATATACGTTTTACTTTCAGCTTCTATACTTCATTCACTTTCATTTTAGCACTGGATTGGCCATGGAAATTGGATACCTTTCACTCTGTATGGTACGAAAATGTTGGGTTAAGACCAGAGATATATCTCTGGTTAAGACGCTTGTCAAAACATTCTTGAGTTTTAAATCATAGCTACGTAGTCCGTTCTACGTGAGACTTTCAGTAATTACGTATTTCATCACAATGTCAAATCACTTCGGAAAATATTAAGTCGAAAATATGTAACGAACATAATTGACGTTTATACAAACTGATTGAAGACATACCAAATCTATTTATTTATATGGAAAATACAAGTGATCAGTAGCTTGAGGAGAGTTACTGTTGTTGTTTATCTTCTTTGGCTGGAGGTTGAAGACGTTACATCAGTTGTAGAATTCAAAAAAATCAACCCGAAGATGAAATGCATCTGATGCAGTGTTAGCATTGAGTTGAATAATCAAAGGTGGTAGGGAATAGGTATCTCTTGAAGAAATGAACGGATAATTACAAGAATGTTGAATTCTTCAACAAAAATCATCTTGCGTGAATGGTAGTCAAAATAATTAAAAGAAGTTTGAAGCAAGAGGAGCTTCACCTCACAAAACAACTGGCTCGTATTCATGTCTATTTATTTTCAATACATTGATATAATGATAATAATTATACAGGGTGTGGCGTAATGAATGGATAATATGGATCCTGCGGGTAGAGGACTCTATGGCGGTTCAGATAAATATATTTTACGTTTGGTAAAAGTGCCTTGGTTTTCGAGATATTATTATATAAATAATAATAATAACTGGATATTGACATTTTTCATCATAGCGGATCAAAAGAAACTCCTTGATTTAATGGCATTTCTTAATTGCTCGAGGAGTCTTTTGCGATTTTTCAGTACACAGGGTGTTTCACAAGTAAACGGACAAACGAAAACCGTGAATAAGGGGCATTGAGCTGAGTTCAAAAACACCTCATATGTGTGTCTTGGGCATTCCGTTTCCGATATACAGAGGAGTTTATTCAAATTTCCCGAATTTTCGTTCAGCTATAACTCCAAATAATTTAGTTGTATTCGGCTAAAAACTCATTATCCGCTTAAGCTTGTAAGTTTCAATAAAACAGAACATTAAAAGTTGACGAACACAGGACCGGACTCATTGAGGCTATATTCAAACTTAAACTCATGCAAAACACTCTGTTTGTAGTTTTTTTCGTCATAATTTGGAATTTTTAAGGTATCTGCATTTATTTTCTCAAAATCAATGAAATTTTGGTATGCTTTATCAGTGGATAATTTTTAATGAATAATTGTTTGGTGGTGAAATGCCTCTAGAAAAAAACAGCGCTGCATATTGACTTTTACTTCACAATAATTAATGGTATGAATATGATCGCCAATCAGATGTGGAAATCTAAAAATGGAATTGGAAATGTTTAACTGAATTTCTTCTTTTTGGATATTTTAGCATATCTGGTTATTCAGATAAATCATTCACAGTGATAATAAGCTTTATTATTGATAATGAACAAAAATAGCAATAAAAAACTACGCTATCATGAAAATAATAATTATAACTTGATATCTTCCGAATGAATCGCTTTTTATGGACAACGTGGACCTGAAGTAATTTTCCGAATTGATTTTCACCTCATTTGGTCTTTTAGTGAAGGTAATGATTGGCACTTCGAATAAGTATGACAAATGCACTTTCGAATTCTTTACTTATTCCGTTATATTCATTATTGGATCTATGGAAATCTATGGATTGGTCTGGTCTTATTACAATTTGTTTTTGAAACATTGATGATATTCATGCACCAGCAAAAGTATTTATCAGTATTTCAGGTCATTTCATTAGAAGGGTAGGACCCCAACATTGGACTGCTAGATCTCCAGATCTGACACCCCGCGATTTCTTTCTTTGTTTTCATTCACACAACTAGTTGTCCATAATAAAATAGATTAATTCTGAAGATCAAGTTTTAATATTTAGTTTCGAGATAGTGTAGTTTTTCCATCCATATTTGTGCATTATCAATTTTGAAACATTTAATCATTGTGAATGACTATTTTGAAGACCGAATATGGTATATTTGTTGAACACATTCATTTCATTTCTTTGAAAAAAAAAATCAATTAAGAATTTCTATTTTTCATGAAGTGCTCTATTCCTTAGAGGCGTCTGACCAAAACAATTACTTCTAGAACATGATCAACAGGTGGGGCAACCCAAAAATCAATTCATTTTGAGACAATAATAATGCACATAACAAAAAAGTTTAAATTATGATTAAAAAACTACATACACAATGTTTTTATGAGTTTGAAGTTAAGTAAAGCCTCACTGAGCGAAAACTTTCTCGTATATTAATTGTCAAGTTCAGATTTTAATTCATTCAGAACTTTGAAGTTCGACAAATAATGATGTAAACAATTCAATATTATATTTGCCTCAAGACTCGAAACTTTTCGAGAAACGATTTATTTAATGATTTGATGACGAATAAATCAATTATGTGTGTTGATATTATATTTTCATTCATTGAAGAATATTTAGAATAATGAAGTTCAACAAATGATACGAACAAGATACTTATTCAATTAACCTCATGATCCGAAACATTTCAGAATTTATTTCGTGTTTAGATAATCCGCTGCATATCGTTGTTCACAATACGACTGTCAATTTAGGACCAATTATGGAACGATTTAATTAATAGATCAATAGCTTTCGAAAATGTTGGTCAGTCTATGACTGACAACTCATTTTGTCAAATGACGGATTTCAGTATCAGACTGCTTTATTAGTATGATGAGAGTTCAAAAAAATTTGTATGGACTACAGAATTTAGATGGTTGATATTCCGTGTCGCTAACAGTCAATCACATTTCCTTCAGCGTAGTTGTTGTTTTGAAGAAAAAGTAGTAGATTCTCGCAAAATCCGGAACTCTACATGTATAGCAGTTGTTCAGTTCGGGATTAAAGTTTATCCTAGATTGATTTTGACATTTCAGTTCAGTTCTGTCAGATCAATCTAGGATCATCTTAAATCTCGGCCTCATCCTGAACTGAACAACCGGGCCTTATAGTAATAGCAACGTAGCATTCATTAAGTCGGTATATTATTGGAATAATACTAATTGTTTATAGCGGAGAATAGTGGTTTTCAGCCTCGGTAGGTATTCACGAAATTCATTTTATTATGTCTTTTTAAGGTGAATCGGCCCGAAATCTTGGATCCCCCGACCTGCTAGTTTCGTATACTTCTATGACAATAGCATAATAACTCAAATTTCAACATTTTCACAGAAATTTTTGAATTTAAGGGTGAGACACTTAAAAAAAATCGATAGCAACTCAGCGCCTAAACTACAAGCTTGCCGAAGTTGAAACTGGTAACAATCTACTCAGTGCTTCATAATATGTATAGTTTTATGACTCAGTGTTCTTTAGGACCTGTAAAAAAATTAAAAACTGTAAACTCGTCATCGCCTTCCAAAGGCTGTATCTTGGAAGGGCTGTCGATTTGGAAAATTTACAGGAAATACCCCCGCTTATTTTCATTAAGGAATCATCTCCCTTATTCCTTCGCATTTGTTTACAGATATCCTGTATATAGCTATATTTTATCTATGCACCTTTTTATTTTAGATAGTAGAAGTTTAATCAATATGTGTTATTTTCGAAGACCAAAACAAAAATTTCAATTGCACCTGATTTGTTAATTATAAGAATCATCATTTATTTTGAATAATAAAACTTCATGCGAAAATACTTAGATTAACTTTTGTCTTCGTCCTTTCATCATGCGTCCATCATAGTGTCCGCTGTTCATCATAGCTTCTGGGAATTTACCAATTAATCATCTGTATCTCAATCATATGTATCCGAGTATGTATCTATATTATTAACTTCATTTTGAAGATTCATTATATCTTGACAAAAATATGGTTGCAATTTCAAAATATGTTGAATCGAGGCCTTCCAAAGACTTCAATATTGTTTATTTTTTCCCTTACACCCTGTATGATCTATCGAAAAATGCAAATCTGTTTTGGCGAATTCTTCATAAAATCTTACTTGTTTCGATATAATTGGTAATTTTCTTTATGATACATCACTGAAATATTCAAACCAGAGAGATGGTACAAGCTCTTCAAATTGACCAAAACAATTACTTCTAGAACATGATCAACAGGTGGGGCAACCCAAAAATCAATTCATTTTGAGACAATAATAATGCACATAACAAAAAAGTTTAAATTATGATTAAAAAACTACATACACAATGTTTTTATGAGTTTGAAGTTAAGTAAAGCCTCACTGAGCCCGGTCCTGATTTTTGTGGAATTTGAATGCTCTGTTTCAATGAAATTAACAACTCAAGGCTAAATATAAATTTTCAGTCGACTTGATAGAGAATTTCAGGACTTATAGCCGAACGGAAATTCGAGAAATTCCAAAAAACACTGAAGACACCTATATATAGGGTGCCCCAAAATTATTGAAACAAACGTCACACCACGATAGAGTAGATCAAATACTATCGAATCACACCAACATTAGTTGAGCGAAAATGTACGGTTTCTGAGAAAACCTAACTTAAAGTTGCCGATTTTCGAACTATATTTTCAATCACAAGGCAAATTTGTGATTAAGGATAGCGTTTTTCTCCCATATTATCACCCCTGTTTAATCTGAGTTTTAAAAATCATGTAGAAAAACAATTGTTTCAATTAACATCAACCTAGGTCGAGACTTAGGTTATGGTTATCGATTAACTACTTAAAATAATTTCAATTAGGGGAGATAAAACAATTATCTTAGTTCAATATAATTCAAAATCGATATCCTTCTTCACAAACTGGCCCTGTTATTAAGAAAAATAGTTCGAAAATCGGGAACTTTAGGTGTTCTAATAAAATTCTGATTATTTTGGAAACGGTACGTTTTCGTTGAACTAATGTTGGTGTCATTCGATAATATTTGGTTTACTCTATCGTAGTGTGACGTTTGATTCACTAGTTTTGGGACACCCTGTATATGGGGTGATTTTGAACTCAGCGCAATGCCCTCTATTCACGGTTTTCATTTGTCTGTTTACTCGTGAAACATCCTGTATACTCCTTGTACTCTGAAAATTTTGAAACAAATGCCCTCACCCTCATATGAAAATTCAAATTCTTCTTGTTGTGAGAAACGTTCATCCAGAGACTCTGGTTCATCCCCCCCACCCTGGTTACATTGCCCGTTGTAAATGAAATCGGCATCTGTTTACTGCAAAACACGTGTTAATGCTGATACGAAGGGTTCAAACTTTTCTACCTGATTCGAGCTTTTTAGGAACGAATTGCTCAAGATGAGTTCGAGTAACATTTCGTTTTGCGTGTTATATTGGATAAAATTGAATTTATGCCATGGATGATTCGAGAATTATTGATGTCCAGAATGCTCCAGAATTATGAAAATTTTCAGATTTCATTGAAACTCTTGCGAAAACTTTCTCGTATATTAATTGTCAAGTTCAGATTTTAATTCATTCAGAACTTTGAAGTTCGACAAATAATGATGTAAACAATTCAATATTATATTTGCCTCAAGACTCGAAACTTTTCGAGAAACGATTTATTTAATGATTTGATGACGAATAAATCAATTATGTGTGTTGATATTATATTTTCATTCATTGAAGAATATTTAGAATAATGAAGTTCAACAAATGATACGAACAAGATACTTATTCAATTAACCTCATGATCCGAAACATTTCAGAATTTATTTCGTGTTTAGATAATCCGCTGCATATCGTTGTTCACAATACGACTGTCAATTTAGGACCAATTATGGAACGATTTAATTAATAGATCAATAGCTTTCGAAAATGTTGGTCAGTCTATGACTGACAACTCATTTTGTCAAATGACGGATTTCAGTATCAGACTGCTTTATTAGTATGATGAGAGTTCAAAAAAATTTGTATGGACTACAGAATTTAGATGGTTGATATTCCGTGTCGCTAACAGTCAATCACATTTCCTTCAGCGTAGTTGTTGTTTCGAAGAAAAAGTAGTAGATTCTCGCAAAATCCGGAACTCTACATGTATAGCAGTTGTTCAGTTCGGGATTAAAGTTTATCCTAGATTGATTTTGACATTTCAGTTCAGTTCTGTCAGATCAATCTAGGATCATCTTAAATCTCGGCCTCATCCTGAACTGAACAACCGGGCCTTATAGTAATAGCAACGTAGCATTCATTAAGTCGGTATATTATTGGAATAATACTAATTGTTTATAGCGGAGAATAGTGGTTTTCAGCCTCGGTAGGTATTCACGAAATTCATTTTATTATGTTTTTTTAAGGTGAATCGGCCCGAAATCTTGGATCCCCCGACCTGCTAGTTTCGTATACTTCTATGACAATAGCATAATAACTCAAATTTCAACATTTTCACAGAAATTTTTGAATTTAAGGGTGAGACACTTAAAAAAAATCGATAGCAACTCAGCGCCTAAACTACAAGCTTGCCGAAGTTGAAACTGGTAACAATCTACTCAGTGCTTCATAATATGTATAGTTTTATGACTCAGTGTTCTTTAGGACCTGTAAAAAAATTAAAAACTGTAAACTCGTCATCGCCTTCCAAAGGCTGTATCTTGGAAGGGCTGTCGATTTGGAAAATTTACAGGAAATACCCCCGCTTATTTTCATTAAGGAATCATCTCCCTTATTCCTTCGCATTTGTTTACAGATATCCTGTATATAGCTATATTTTATCTATGCACCTTTTTATTTTAGATAGTAGAAGTTTAATCAATATGTGTTATTTTCGAAGACCAAAACAAAAATTTCAATTGCACCTGATTTGTTAATTATAAGAATCATCATTTATTTTGAATAATAAAACTTCATGCGAAAATACTTAGATTAACTTTTGTCTTCGTCCTTTCATCATGCGTCCATCATAGTGTCCGCTGTTCATCATAGCTTCTGGGAATTTACCAATTAATCATCTGTATCTCAATCATATGTATCCGAGTATGTATCTATATTATTAACTTCATTTTGAAGATTCATTATATCTTGACAAAAATATGGTTGCAATTTCAAAATATGTTGAATCGAGGCCTTCCAAAGACTTCAATATTGTTTATTTTTTCCCTTACACCCTGTATGATCTATCGAAAAATGCAAATCTGTTTTGGCGAATTCTTCATAAAATCTTACTTGTTTCGATATAATTGGTAATTTTCTTTATGATACATCACTGAAATATTCAAACCAGAGAGATGGTACAAGCTCTTCAAATTTTCGGGAAAATCCAATATTTAAACATAATCGATAATAAAAGAGATGTTTCTGAGCAAAGGATTCCTCAAAATCATTGAGAAATCTGATTCAAGAAAAATATAAAGAGCGTTCCATTTGAAATAACACAATGTCCAACATTCGGTTTAGCCGACGTTGTTCATTTCTGTGATATTGTGAAATTTGTACCATTTTTTTCTCCTGATTCTGAAATGAAAATTTTCGGATTGGCTCATTGTCCTTGAATATTCATCACCATTAACATCTGAATTTTTTTATCCAAAAAATGTTTTTCTCTGAACAGGTTATTTTATTATATGCAATGTAACAATACTGATTATTCGTTATACTAATAGGTAGTATTATCTATATGGATCATTTCCATAGAGAGAAGAAATATCATTATGGACAAGACTCAAATCGATTCGTTTTCAGATAGGTAATGAAATAGTTCGCCAAATTCAGAATTATAGTGTTAGCTTGAGATGAAAGAAGTTCAACGGATGCATAGATATACGCACGATGAAATATAAACAGTCATAATCCCATTCGAGAGAGCCAAGATTGGTTCTCTTTCACGTGATTCTTTCCCCTACAGAAGAATGCGATAAAAAATCGTTGAGATATGCCGCCTGGCTTGCAATAATGGAGGAGAAAACGCGCTGCGCCTCTCTTTACTTAATTCCTCCGTATACTGATATTCCGCCTGTCTTCATCTGCTTGCACAGTACAACGTTGCCATTTTCGGAGGTGCTAACGAGCAAAGAGTCTTTCAGAGCAATTCTCCGATATACAGCTCAGCACACTAGCGCCAGTGATATACACTCGAACTAAAAGATTGTTCAGTACATAAAGGGGGTGCGTTGTGACCTCAAAACGATTTTTTGATATGTTGGTCCCTGAAGCCTCCTGAATCTAACAAGCTAAAAAACAAGGCAAAACGATGTCACCTCCGATTTCGGAGGTGACATCGATATATATGAGGTGAGAGCGTTAAACGAGTTACTATTTTGGAGGTGGTATTAACACTTTATAACTATATATATATATATATATATATATATATATATATATATATATATATATATATATATATATATATATATATATATATATATATATATATATATATACACCTTGCGTGCACTTTGGGGAACTGAAAAGTTTATACGGTATATACCGGTATATACTTTTATGGATATAATGGTTATTTCGAGGAACAGGCGAAAATCACTGAAACTTGTAATATTCATGTGTTTGAACTACATAATATCAATGAATGTCTAACTAAATGAAATATTGCAACTGAAAGTTTAAAAAGTGTGTTTAACAGATTTCAGTATACCAATTTTTAGGCGAGTATTAAAGTAAAATGGATTATTATCTATCGAAATCAACTTTTGAAATTCAGTAAAAAGCCTGATGTTCAATTCTAATCACGGAGGCTGTTGGGTATATTATTCCCTAGTAGATTTGTCCTGAAATTCCTCTGCATGGTGTTGTTTCAATATCCAGAGAGTTATTTCAAGTGCACCGAATTATTGTTTGAGTAGTTTTTTGTTTTAAATTTTTTTCTGAAGGTTCTTGCTTTCAATTGTGTTTCCGACCAAAAAGTTAAATAGTAGGTATATTACATAACAAGAGTTGTAAGGAGCATATTAGTTGCCATACAACTCGAGTTGTGTACTATACTCTTTCTACGAACGCATTCATTCTCATGAAACTTAATTGAATATATCTTCAATCAATCAATTGAATAACTACAAAACAGCATACAACTATAATAAGTACCTGTAGTGTAGTTCACATTTCAATTGTAATAATTATTATTAATTGATACTGTGCAATTATTAATAACAAGAGAGGGCGAGTTGGTTGTCTGATTTTCTGTATTTACAAAAATAATATCATTGTTTTCACTTGTTTTAGGCACATGTAATTTTCGATGAGGTGGCAGTCATGTTTTTCATAGAATTGTCTACATAACTCTAGGACACTGCTGATGACCGCCAACCGCTGTCTCTTCAATGCTATCATATCGCTACCAGCATCTACTAAAATTGTGGCAGAAGAACTCCTAACTGAAGCAATGGCCTTTGTATTGCTTGGGATTCTCTAAGCACAGATATTCTGCCACTTGTTTTGGCATGTTACATGGCAGAGTCTGAACATGCTGTCCTGCAGGACGTAGATCAATCTAGTTTTTACAAACCGGATGAAAGGACTCGGAAACGGCAAATGAACTTTGCGTTTTAGTTTTTGAATCTTCAAATATGAATTATCAGACATTTTTCCGTAACCTGCACGTCTTGAGGCTTCAAGTTGCGTAACACCTGCTTTCTACAGGCAACACTTATACCGATAATTAAAACTACCTGGAATCAAAAAGTATCAATATTTGCCTGTTTATTTACTATATAATTCGTGTATCTACCTTCGTAAGCAAATATTTGCTATCTGGAGCGTTTAAGAGAAAGACATCTGATTTTCTTTTTAGTAAAGCCAACAATTTAGGATAACTCGCAATATTAATGTTTCCATGGTTTATGTTGATTGTTGACCTTAGCATTGAATAAATTGAAGAAAACTGACGATAGCTTCATTGTTTTGAACAGATCAAAATATGCTACCATACCATTTTCCGAAAATGAATTGATTTCGTGTTTCTGCTTCCAATCCATGAGTTTTTGATAAACTGTTTCCTATTTTTCACGGGATTTTGCGGGTAATAAATTAATTGAAGCATTTTTCGCCTTCTCCACTACATCGGGTGGTGTGCACAATTCAACTTTGCTGCTACTGGACATTTTTGACAACAATTTCGTCATCTTCAAAGGATCTTGTCAAATCCAAAAACTGGTAACAATTTGAGATACAATTACGAAACGTCAAAATATTATGGATGCTATTCGCTTCCGTGGTAACTACTATGAACCAATCTTATTGGCTATTCGCCGTGCGATTCAATTCACAGATTTCACCGTATTGGCTGTAAAATCGCACAGCTTTACGTTGCACAGTGCTTAAAATAAGCAGTTACATAGTTGGTGATATAATAGAATTTCCCCAAAGGTGTAGATTAAAGTTTATTCTGTATATACCGGTATATACTATCATGGATGTAATGGTACCTAAAAATGGTCGTTTTTTTCAATTTTGTGAAAAGTTTTTTCTGTATATACCTACCGGTATATAATATTATGGATATAATGATAATAATTGATGTTTTTCCATTTTTTTTTTGGGCTTCCCAGACTCTGAAAAATTTCTTCACGGCGCTGCACTATTGAGGATCTTAGATTTTCCCTGGATTTCATGTAGATCTGAAAAATTTGAAAAATTTCTTGAAGGGCTCTGCTGTATTGTTTTCAGTGGATCGCGATTTTCTCTCACCTTGTTATCGCTGTCTCAAGATTCTTGAACTTGTAACTTTTACAAGGGATAACCTCGACCTCTAAGTGAATGCAGTGAACCGAATTTTTCTCTGCTGTTTCTTGATATAACTTCCGAATTTGAAATGAATATCATGATAATTTTTTAAAGTATCGAATTTTGAACATTGACAGGTTTAAATTATCGGCCCTCCATTTTTATACTGAAGGAAGGCAGTTGTTTCTATCGGTGTCACTCTCATATGTGAAATGAATCTCAGTTTTTTTGAGCTATCAAATTTTTTACATTAGACAGGTAGGTGTCAACGCGCGGCCCCCCCAAAGTTGATACTGTAAAGGGAAGTTCTTTCTGCTTGGATTTCTTGAATCACTGTCGAATTTGAAATTAATGTTATGTTCATCTTCCGAGATATCGAATTTTTTGCATTGACAGATGTCAACAATCATGAATGCGACGAACAGGTTCAGGGGTTTCTAGATACAACTTCTGAATTCGAAATAAAACACATGGATCCCATTGTACAGAAAATTATGATTGAAGTCATTCAGAAAGGCAAACTATATAACCGAGATATCATATTTTTCATTTGTTTTGTGAAAATAAATGGAATTGAAATGTTCAGATATAAGGAGGTCGGTTCGTCCATTATTGAAAAAGGTATATAATAATGTCGTTATACGTAAATCTGAAAGCCATATATTCAATCGTCTCATCATTATTTCTTAGAAACCTCGGAAATTCCGTGAAAAACGCCAAAAACTTAAACATACTTAGTTTTTCGTTAAGGTTCTGTTATTTCAAAAAAAGCAATCATTATTTCTGCATCCAGCATCCAGCTGGCAAAAGCATTCGCTTCGCTCTTTGCTCAAATTTTAAAAAGATGTCACTTTATATGTCGAAATTAGAAAAAATGTAACAGTATTTTGTATCATGATGAAATCCTTTTAACTTTTACTGTTCGATCGACATTCTTCTTGCTCAAAACAAACATTAATCAACGAGTATGTGTCAACAAACTCTGCGTAAACACTGTAAACGGGAAATCTGGAACTGGAATATCCCAAGTAACCCCGGATCACAGAGTTTATGGTCACACAGATGAGAACCCTACCGCATCGGAAGACGTAGATGCTGATTTCTTTGTCCACAGTTGAGTCTACAAAATAATAACGTCTTATTCCAGGTTCGACTGTAAAGAAATTAATGAGTAGGTTTCGAGTCGAAACAAAACCATATATATCACAATTTCGAAATTTTATTAACGCAATTGGAAAGATCAGGAAAAAATCAGTAGACTAGAAAAAACAAGCACTACAAAGGTCTTCCGATTTCCGCATGTAACTTTTTAACTTGAATCAGATTAAATGTTCATTGATGGGATAGCAGGAAATTGAAAAACAATCAGATTGTCTTCTCCAAATTGTTTTTCTCCGAAATACTGGATCCCAATGGTATTGAAAAACTGATGTAAGTAAGTCTATGATAATAATAAATTGGTCTCAAATACTGACTCCCTGACTCGTTTTTAACAAGGTTGGGATCCAGGAACTAGGAGAATATAAATATGTTGATATTCTAGCGGAAATAGAACCATAATAAAATAATTTTTTTGAAGTTTTGTGCTACCCAATTTTTTAAACACATTTCGAGATAAAGTTGTATGTGGAAACAACACATACGCTCAGTTTTACTTGGGTACTTATTTTTTTGCTATCTATGAATTTATAAATGAAATTACAACGAATTGTTATTTCAGCTGTGCATTGTAACCTCAGTTTCCTAACAGCCTTCTAAGGTGATTTTTTCATGAAACTTCGAATAAAGACTGATACAATTTGACAGCAGTTTTCGGATCTATATATGTTGCATCTTTCCAACCACTTTTTTTCCAGAACTTCCAAACGTACCTCACAGTTCAAGCACATTCTCGATTGAAAAAAGCGTTGCGTGTTGCTTCAAAGAATATGATGAAATGAGCCGTCATGGATGTATGTAAACTTGGCCTAGCATTTTTTTGATTTTCTAAAACTTGTTTTTTGTGAAATGTGCTATCGATTTTTGTTCCCAAGACATTTAAAAAAATATTCTCATGTCTTATACAGACAACGCATCAATAATCTTATTAAAATAAAACGGTTCAATCTCGCGAGTAGATTTGTTTTTAAATGAATAAATCACCATTGTTTCTTCTTTCAGATTTTGAACTACAAAGCAAAGTTTCAAATTTGTGAATGATCTCATTATATTTACTGCAGTAATAAGTTAATGCCAAGGTTGCTGTCCGATAAAATATGATTTCTGGATAGCAGCGGCAACGTTGAGAATTTTACAGCTGCGTAGTGTGTATCGATCGCATGGTCGATTGAAGCACGTGTTCAAATATTTTCCAGATGGCATGGAATGTTTTTATGCAGCCGACAAAAGTACAGGCTGTCCCAAATTCGTTGACCATCGATGGGCTCTCGAAAACTAGCCTTGTATTCACCTTTACTAGAAGAGCCACAAATGGCACGTTTCCGAGTTCTTTTCAATAGAAATGAGTAATATCAGAACAAATTGACACTTTGACGCTTTCGAAAAGTTCACACTGTCTAGATTCTACTGTAGTTTCCGAATTTTAAAGGATGATTCTATTCGATGTGCATAGAATTTGATGCAAAAAAATCAAAGTATCGAATTCGAAGCAAAGATAACTCCAATAATTGTCAAAGTGTAGAATTGGTTTAGTTCATTTCATTATCATTAATATCATTCAAAAATGATAATGAATATAGCGCTGTTCTACCGGAAGAACCGAAATTTCGTAAATTATTTTTCAACCCAATGAACAATTTTCTGCTGGTGTGATTCCTTTCGGGATGCTTTTCGAAATATAAATTCTGTGCAATTTTTATCATTCAGAAATGAAGTATCATTCATAGTTTTCGAAAAAATTCCTTCATTTTTCAATTTCTTTCCGCACTTTATTGAATATATGAAATTAGAGTCATGTGTTTTAGTTACGTTCAGACGAAAACAGTAAACAAATATACAGGGTGTCCCACGACGGTGAAGGTAGGGAATATTGCAAAAATCGAGAGTAGAAGAGAATTGTAGTTTTGTGGTTTCAAATTAACTCTGACTCTGTTTGTCCCTCTATAGTGACATCGGTTTTCAAGCATTCATATATGTATATTGTATATTCATTTGTTCCTCTGAAGGGACAGTTCATAAAAAAAAAACAAGAGATGTCAGATTTATAAATCCAATAAACTCTTCTCCTGAACTCTGGCTTCATATAAATAGCGGAATAATTTTGAATACATTTTTTCAATAAGGTGCAAGTGGTGCAGCTCTTTCTGATATTATGGTTACTATGAGTCTTTTGTTGTCAGTCACGTGACATCATATTCAAAATCAATAAGGGGACAAAATGTTCATTTTAGCATTTCTATGTTGCTTCTGAGTACACGATTTTCACAATCCAGTACGTGCGGTCTAAAACGAACGAATTTAAAAACTACAGGTAGATATTTTCTGAAAATTTTAAGGTTCTCACTCCCAATCTCTAGAACAAAATCAATTAAAAAATTGAAATAACCGTAAATTCTTGCACTCATTTGTCAGGAGCTAATTATGCAAAAAACATTGTTGCCTGATAATGATCTGAAAAAAGGAACTTTAAAATTATAATTATTAAAATTATAATTATGTATAAGAGCAAATCCGATATTTCGATTTTTTTTTTCATTTTGTTTCGGAGATTTTGAGTGAAAACCCTAAAAAGTTTCAGAAAATGGAGAATCGTTCCAGATTCAAATTTCAATCGATATCTACAGGTAGATACTTGAATATACTTTGTTCAAGAAGATTATGACAAACTTTTGAAACGAGCTAACGAGCATTTACCAAATTTTTAAAATTTAGAGCCATCCTGCATTATTAGAACAGTCCTAAATTTTCGCGGTGATGAGTAAAACAAGACAATATTTCAACAATTATTCATATGGAAAACGTAGTCAAAAAACCTTCAAAGTTATACCGGGTGGCCAACCCAGACGCGGCGCTCATTTTGAGGGAGTAAATAAAGATATTTTGAAAATCTTTTCTTGTGGTGTGTATAGGGTGTTCAAAAGCACAATTTAAAATTATTGTCATATACAGGGATATATACAGGGTCTTCGAAAACAAAGATATAGACCAAAGTTGCACTTTTTTTAATGTGACACTCTGTATTTGAACTCAAAAGTGAAATGGCAAGCTCAAATTATGATAATTCTCTTCAGATCACTTTGTACCTTAGAAGGACCATTTACAAGATAATGCGAAAATAGTTTATTTGTTTTGAATTAAAAATCGAAAATTGTTCAGAAACTATCACGTTCAGACATAGTAACATTTTATGAGAATAGTTTCGAAATTAATTTTTACGTTCAACGAGATATACAGGGTGTTTCATGAGTCGTTGGTCATAACTCAATGGTGAATGCAGGTCATCCAGGCCTTTCAGAAAACTTGCATGTTTTGTATCCTAAGGCTATTAGTTTCGAAGATACGGGGTGATTCATGAACATTGGCCTAAATTTGCGATAGCCATAACTCTGGAATGCAAGGTCCAATTTCGATCAAACATTATGGGTTTGTTCACTTCAGAAAGCTCTTCCAAACGGTTTATGGAATATTAATATTTTCAGGGCAGTACTCAAAATATCATGATTTTTCATTCAAGCTCCAAAATCTATATTTTCACATCCCTTACAGAAATTTAGTTATAACCATGAAAAACTACATAACCCATTCTAAGGAATTCAGTTTTCACTTTGCATGGCACACTTGTCACAAGGGAATATAGGAAAAGGTCGAATTCATATTTTATATAATTTTTTCGAAATGCGGTCCTGTTTTTATTCCTTCGGTGATAATTTTCATTGTCCTTTGCCGAGATTCTGAATTATTTTAAATTCTGTTCAAATCTTCTTCATTTTAAACCCTACTGAGTGTTCGTAAAAATTTGTTTAAAAGTATGCCAAGTCGAGATGTGAATTCTTTTGAAATGACATATTGAATTTAGATACAAATATTGTAAACCTTCTTGAAAAATGTAATCCGTAAGTGTATTTACTTCATAACACACATAACTTTTAAAATTTATTCTTCCGAAAAACTTTTTTATTTTTTTGAAACAAAAATGAAGGAACCGAACGAATTCTTGTTTCATGTCATTTATTCGAAATGCGGTCCTGTTATTATTCCTTTGGTGATATTATACATTGTCTTCGGTCGAGAATTAAAAATTTTTTAAATTCTGTTCAACTTTTTTTCATTTTAAACCCTCAGTTCCTACTGAGTGTGCGTGAAAAAGTGACAGACACTTCTAACTTCACGGGAGCATTTGCTGCAGAGGATAGAAGAAGC
Organism: Coccinella septempunctata; assembly: GCF_907165205.1. Taxonomy (NCBI): domain Eukaryota; kingdom Metazoa; phylum Arthropoda; class Insecta; order Coleoptera; family Coccinellidae; genus Coccinella; species Coccinella septempunctata. The sequence continues at coordinate 13,066,977 of NC_058193.1, read as the reverse complement.
CTGTGCAGAAGTTGAACAAAAGCCCGATATGATAATGAGAGCAATAAATAATCTGATTTCAAAAGCTAGGAAATGTGTCGAGATGGAAGAACTCCATTTTGAACATCTCTTATGATAGTACATTTTTCATTGTTGAAGAATAAATTTTATGTGTTTTATGAAGCAAATATACTTACGGATTATATTTTCAAGATGGTTTACATCATTTGCAATTGTCGGATCAATTCGAACCAAATCTTGGAACTGCACATAGTTCTCGAATTGAGATGCACATGTTGAATTTCAGTTCGATAGTGCAGATAGGAATTGAGATTTCAGTGGTCTATTCGGCAAAGTGTGATATCAATTCCTCAAAAACTGTTGAATCAATTCTACCCAAATCTTGAAACTGCACATAGTTTTCGAATTGAGATGCACATGTTGAATTTCAGATCGATAGTTCTGATAGGAATGAAGATTTCAGTAGTCGATTCGGCAAAATATCATTTCAATTCCTAAGGAACTATTGGATCGATTCGAACCAAATCTTGAAACTGCACATAGTTTTCGAATTGAGATGCACTTGTTGAATTTCAGTTCGATAGTTCAGATAGGAATTGAGATTTCAGTGGTCAATTCGGCAAAGTGTGATATCAATTCCTCGAAAACTGTTGGATCAATTCGAACCAAATCTTGAAACTGCACATAGTTTTCGAATTGAGATGCACATGTTGAATTTCAGATCGATAGTTCTGATAGGAATGAAGATTTCAGTAGTCGATTCGGCAAAATATCATTTCAATTCTCCTAAGGAACTATTGGATCGATTCGAACCAAATCTTGAAACTGCACATAGTTTTCGAATTGAGATGCACATGTTGAATTTCAGTTCGATAGTGCAGATAGGAATTGAGATTTCAGTAGTCTATTCGGCAAAGTGTGATATCAATTCCTCAAAAACTGTTGAACCAATTCGACCCAAATCTTGAAACTGCACATGGTTTTCGAATTGAGATGCACATGTTGAATTTCAGATCGATAGTTCTGATAGGAATGAAGATTTCAGTAGTCGATTCGGCAAAATATCATTTCAATTCCTAAGGAACTATTGGATCGATTCGAACCAAATCTTGAAACTGCACATAGTTTTCGAATTGAGATGCACATGTTGAATTTCAGTTCGATAGTGCAGATAGGAATTGAGATTTCAGTGGTCTATTCGGCAGAGTGTGATATCAATTCCTCGAAAATTGTCGGATCAATTCGAACCAAATCTTGAAACTGCACATAGTTCTCGAATTGAGATGCACATGTTGAATTTCAGTTCGATAGTGCAGATAGGAATTGAGATTTCAGTGGTCTATTCGGCAAAGTGTGATATCAATTCCTCAAAAACTGTTGGATCAATTCGACCCAAATCTTGAAACTGCACATAGTTTTCGAATTGAGATGCACATGTTGAATTTCAGATCGATAGTTCTGATAGGAATGAAGATTTCAGTAGTCGATTCGGCAAAATATCATTTCAATTCCTAAGGAACTATTGGATCGATTCGAACCAAATCTTGAAACTGCATATAGTTTTCGAATTGAGATGCACATGTTGAATTTCAGTTCGATAGTGCAGATAGGAATTGAGATTTCAGTGGTCTATTCGGCAGTGTGATATCAATTCCTCAAAAGCTGTCGGATCAATTCGAACCAAATCTTGAAACTGCACATAGTTTTCGAAATGAGATGCACATGTTGAATTTCAGATCGATAGTTCTAATAGGAATGGAGATTTCAGAAGTCGATTCGGCAAAATATCATTTAAATTCCTAAGGAACTATTGGATCGATTCGAACCAAATCTTGAAACTGCACATAGTTTTCTAATTGAGATGCACATGTTGAATTTCAGTTCGATAGTTCAGATAGGAATTGAGATTTCAGTGGTCAATTCGGCAAAGTGTGATATCAATTCCTCGAAAACTGTTGGATCAATTCGAACCAAATCTTGAAACTGCACATAGTTTTCGAATTGAGATGCACATGTTGAATTTCAGTTCGACAGTTAAGATAGGAATTGAGATTTCAGTGGTCGATTCGACAAAACATCATTTCAATTCCTAAGGAACTATTGGATCAATTCGACCCAAATCCCGAAACTGTACACAGTTTTTGATTTGAGATGCACATGTTGAATTTCAGTTCGATAGTTCAGATAGGAATTGTGATTTCAGTGGTCTATTCGGAAAAGTGTCATATCAATTCCTCGAAAACTGTTGGATCAATTCGAACCAAATCTTGAAACTGCACATAATTTTCGGTTTGAGATGCACATGTTGAATTTCAGTTCGATAATTCAGATATGAATTGAGATTTTAGTGGTCAATTCGGCAAAGTGTGATATCAATTCCTCGAAAATTGTTGGATCCATTCGAACCAAATCTTGAAACAGCACATAGTTTTCGAATTGAGATGCACATGTTGAATTTCAGTTCGATAGTTATGATAGGAATTGAGATTTCAGTGGTCTATTCGGCAAAGTGTGATATCAATTCCTAAAGAACTATTGGATCAATTCGACCCAAATCTCGAAACTGTACACAGTTTTCGAATTGAGATGCACATGTGTAATTTCAGTTCGATAGTTCAGATAGGAATTGATATTTCAGTGGTCAATTCGGCAAAGTGTGATATCAATTCCTCGAAAATTGTTGGATCAATTCGAACCAAATCTTGAAACTTTACACAGTTTTCGAATTGAGATGCACATGTTGAATTTCAGTTCGATAGTTCAGATAGGAATTGAGATTTTAGTGGTCAATTCGGCAAAGTGTGATATCAATTCCTCTAAAATTGTTGGATCAATTCCAACCAAATCTTGAAACAGCACATAGTTTTCGAATTGAGATGCACATGTTGAATTTCAGTTCGATAATTCAGATAGGAATTGAGATTTTAGTGGTCAATTCGGCAAAGTGTGATATCAATTCCTCGAAAATTGTCGGATCAATTCGAACCAAATCTTGGAACTGCACATAGTTCTCGAATTGAGATGCACATGTTGAATTTCAGTTCGATAGTGCAGATAGGAATTGAGATTTCAGTGGTCTATTCGGCAAAGTGTGATATCAATTCCTCAAAAACTGTTGAATCAATTCGACCCAAATCTTGAAACTGCACATAGTTTTCGAATTGAGATGCACATGTTGAATTTCAGATCGATAGTTCTGATAGGAATGAAGATTTCAGTAGTCGATTCGGCAAAATATCATTTCAATTCCTAAGGAACTATTGGATCGATTCGAACCAAATCTTGAAACTGCACATAGTTTTCGAATTGAGATGCACTTGTTGAATTTCAGTTCGATAGTTCAGATAGGAATTGAGATTTCAGTGGTCAATTCGGCAAAGTGTGATATCAATTCCTCGAAAACTGTTGGATCAATTCGAACCAAATCTTGAAACTGCACATAGTTTTCGAATTGAGATGCACATGTTGAATTTCAGATCGATAGTTCTGATAGATGGTTCCCGCAGTTCTTCTACTCCTCGGGTATGTCCTGCTGACGTTGATGCGGGGAATGTTCGGGAGGATGCGATGGGCCGGTTGGTTGAGGTGGTACAGAGTCTTCGCGAAGCCGTCAATTTCTGCTCGGACAAGGTGACCGACTTCGAGAAGAAGCTGAGTGGTTTCAGTGAAATGGTTTCCAGGATAAAGAAGTTGGAGAAGGATAATGAATCTTTGAGGAAGGAGGTATCTTTTCTCAATAGCAAATTAAGAGTAATGAAACAACAATCTCGTTCCAGTAATATAGAGGTTCAGAATGTTCCCGAAAAAAATAAAGAAAATCTTAGAAATATTATGGTGAAACTTGTTTCTCATATCAACGCTGACTTTAATGTGGCAATGATAGATAAGATATCGAGAGTTCAATTTAAGATCAAAAATAGGCCAAAAAATATTGTTGTTAGATATGTCTCAAGAATAAATCGTGATAAATTTTTGAGTGCCTACAAAGCAAAACAGCATGATAATGGCGAGCATTCAGGAATTTCTGTTCAAGGTGTTGCTGATAGGATCTACATAAATGAACATCTGACCATGGAAAACAAAATCTTGTTTAAAGAGGTACGTTCTGCTGCGAGAGAGAAGTCCTATAAGTATGTATGGGTTCAGAATGGAAATATCATGTTGCGGAAGGACGATACATCTAGGAAAATTCATATTCACCACGACTACGATTTATCCAGTCTTTATATTGTTTTTCTTGTTATACTCTTTTTTTTGCTTTAATTTTTGGGTTTATTTCACTTTATGGCTTCAGACATTCATTATCAGAAAATCGTGGTCTCAGAACGAAACTTGAGGATTTCAAACTTAGTGTGAGTGTTAACAGTAATGATGTAATTTTTATAACTGAGTCTTGGTTCAATTCTGGTATTTACAATACTGAAGTGGTGGATCTGAGGGATTATTCGATTTTTCGTCGCGATAGGATTTCACATACCAATAAGAATATAAGAGGTGGACGAGTATTCATCGCAGTTAAGAACTATCTTAGGCCCTCGCCTCTTCAGGGTTTCCAGGGTTAGGCTAAGGATGTATCGGCTCAGATTTCATTTGGCAATCAAAAAATCTTGTTGTGTTGTGTCTACCTTCCACCAGGGTGTATGCTCTTTGTTTCACTTCTAAACTTGAATATTTGCATAAAAAAATTGAAGGTTGCTCACTTTTTATTGCTGGTGATTTCAATTGTTCAACGGTGTCTTGGATTCCCAACGACACTAATGATTGTTTCGAGGCTTCAAATGTTGATCCCAAATACCAAGAACCAAGTGATCTGTTCTCATTCTTGGAGTTGCAGCAATATAATAGTGTTAGAAATGTCAAAGATAATATTTTAGATTTAGTGCTCTGTAATAAAACTCTGATGGGAAATGTTTCACATTGCTGCAGTCCATTGACACGAGAGGTCACTTTGCACCCTTCATTAGAAATCTTTTTTCAGTCTGGTCCTTAGTTCAGTGATTTGGAGAGAAGTTTGGGTGAATGCTACCATTTCAAGGGAGCGGATTACGATCTGATCAATTCTAAGATTGTAGACATCAACTGGAAGGAGGTACTGAAAAGTGAAGACGTCAATATCAATGTTGAAATCTTCTATAAAAATGTACTAGAAGTTATTCACCAATGTTTACCAAGAGTGAAGATTCGCCATAAATTTCCATGTTATTTTAGTCATAGAACTATAATATCGATAAAACGTAAAAAAAAGCTTCATAATAAGTGGAAGGTGTATGAAGACCAGCGGCATTATTTTACCTTGGAGTAATTTTTGATTCCAAGTTGATATTTGATTCACAGGTTGACATGTTCTTCTAATAGATTATTTGGGTATTTAATTCGTCAATGTCGTCAATTTAGTGATTTGAATACTCTCAAAATTCTCCATTTTTTTTTTTCATATTTTTCAGGTTGAATTTTGCGCCATAAGTGTGGTGTGCTCAGTATATGACATACATAAACCGCATTGAAAGTATTCAGAGGTGGTTTCTAAGGTTTATGAGTTTTAAGTGCACTTTTCCCCTCACACCTGGAGATCCTAAAAATTATAATATCAGACCCAAATGTTTCAATATGATCAGCTTTGAAAATCGAAGAAGGATGAATGACATTATGTTTTTCATCAAGCTCCTTAATTCTGAGCTTCAAAATAGTGATCTTCTGCAACGAATTTATTTGAACATACCTAGTAGAAGACTAACCCCAGGTTTTATAAAGCTTGATCGGGGAATCAACGCTTGATTGACGAATAGACGTCAATTAGTTTTCAACCGATCATTCAGTTATGTTCATTCAGGATATCATTCTCGCATCAAATTGTGATGTTTATACGTCCATTCAATTATTCTCAATTGCTATTTCGTCAATATATTCAGAAATGCAAATGTTTCAGAGAATTCGTTTTAAAAATCGAGTGACTGTCAAATAGTTGATCGGACAATCAAAGATCTATGAAACCCACTGTAAGGCTGACCGGCCACCGAATGCGAAGTTGAGCGAAGCTGAGCTTTTTCAATGCTAATATTATAAATGACAAACTACGAATAGAGTGACGTAGCTTGTCAATTAGCATTGAAAACGCTCAGCTACGCTCAACTTCGCATTCGGTGGCCGGTCTGCCTAAGACATTCGAGTGTTCTCCTAAGTTTCGAAATAGCAGATGCGCCAAGAATTCACCACTTCGAAGAATGACTGATTTATGTAATAATCTGAGTTTCAATTTGTTCTCCATAAGATCCATTGAAGTAAAGAGATACCTGAAGAGACTGTACTCATTATGATCATTTGATATAATTTGCATTACATATTCTTTATTGTCCCTAGTTTATGAGTGTTTTCCCTGTTATACTGTGTCTTTCCTTTGCTTGATTGGTTTCGTTTGAATTTCAACTTGCTATTTCACTTGCTCATTCAATTTAAGATGTTTATGTATCACTTCATAAAAATTTAATTTTGGTTGCAGTGATTGGACTTCAATTAGTCCGTTGTAGTCCTTATTCGAAATAAAAAAAAATTAAAGGTCTCAGTGATTTCGTTTGAGAAATCGAATGACTATCAAATCGTTGATCGGACATTCGAAGTTTTATGAAACCCGATGTAAATCTTTTTATCAGGGCTAAATCGGCAAAAATGGTACATGAAAAATTTCTTTCTTTTGACATCAATAAGCTACTGTAAAATATTTTTACGATTCAAAGACTCGCCCTTTATATTGTTACGAGACCGTTTCCCACAAGAAGCACGGAATTACATCGGAACCCTCTTGGGAACCCTAAACCGAGGATTCCTGGAAGACGACACAAGGCGTGACCACCTATTGTGACTTTTCCGTTTTTCATAATTTGAATAGTAGTTAGTTGATGTCTAGCGTTAGATAGATTCATTTTCTTGTTCTTGGTACAAATAGAGACGATATCCATTCTATTGAGTTGTCCTTTAATTATCATTGGCAACCCTAAAAAGAAATAAGTTCTCTTTAAAAATAGACTTTTGGATACGTTTTTCATAACTGGCGCTGCGAACAGGATATCGCAACGGGGTTTTAGTGAAAAGAAAAAAAAACTAAAATCAGTTTCCATGAGTGAATACGGACTCGTCCGGCCAGGCTGTTCGAAGAGTGTTCGAAGAACTCCCGGTGACTATCAAGTCTTTGTGCGGTATCACCAAGAAACCACATCGAATCAGCAGAGAATCAATTCTACCCACTCCATCCAGAAGGAAGACCATCAACTCGATCCACTTCGATTAAGGAGAAGGAACTACACACCCTAGGATGCACATCTTGGTGATGTAAGTCCATCAATCTCTTTCCTTAAACCCAGAATCCCAAAGTCCAATGACAGATACCGATTCTTCAAGTGTACTAGAAGTTATCGCCGATAATTCAGAATTATTAGAATTAGGAACAAACTTTTTGAATAACCAATTAGGTTCAGAACTATTAGAATTAGGAAAAAATTTTTCGAACAATCCATCAATTAGAAAAAAAAGATTCCAACCATATCCTTCAAGAAAAAATTTTGGAAACCTCGAAATGAATAACCAAACTTCTTCTAACCCACCTGTAGTTGACGCAATGTCAACTGCCATTAAATCAAGGAGTTTCTTTTGATCCGCTATGATGAAAAATGTCAATATCCAGCTGTTATTATTATTTGGGGTGATTAATCGAAAATCCCCAATATCTCGAAAACCAAGGCACTTTTACCAAACGTAAAATATATTTATCTGAACCGTCATAGAATCCTCTATGTATTGAATATAAACAGACATGAATACAAGCCAGTGGTTTTGTTCTTGCTTCAAACTTCTTTCAATTATTTTGACTACCATTCACGCAAGATGGTTTTTGTTGAAGAATTCAATATTCTTGTAATTATCCGTTCATTTCTCCAAGAGATATCCATTCCCTACCACCTTTGAGTATTCAACTCAACACTGCATCAAATGCATTTCATCTTCGGTTGATTTTTTGAAATTCTAAGAAGATAAACAACAGTAACTCTCCTCAAACTACTGATCACTTGTATTTTCATGTAAATAAATAGATTTGGTATGTCTTCAATCAGTTTGTATGAACGTCATATCCGTTACATATTTTCGACCCAATATTTTCCGAAGTGATTTGACATTGTGATTAAATACGTAATTACTGAGAGTCTCACGTAGAACGGACTAAGTAGCACTGATTTAAAACTCAAAAATGTTTTGACAAGCGTCTCAACCAAACATTTTCGTACCATACAGAGTGAAAGGTATCCAATTTCCATGGCCAATCCAGTGCTAAAATAAAAGTGAATGAAGTAAAGAAGCTGAAAGTAAAACGTATATCTTTGTTGATTCATTCGGGAAAAACATTTCAATGAAGTTCCTAATGTCGTGGATATAATGCCCAAAAATTAGATTACTATTTCATACCAGAACAAATTCGTTAAAATTGTCTTTGGAATTAATCTTATAGACCATTTTAGTGAGGTTAGGCGGTAAATTTGAATCGCGATCCATCCGTGGATCTGGTCCCTGAATTCCCTATGCATTTCTTATGGGACTAAAAATGCCGCGTACTTCTCGCCTGTTCTTGGATATTTTAGCGAATTTCTTAAGATTTATTTCTGTTGGAATGTGTTCTATGATCCTTTCTTAACAAGTTGAAAACAAAATTTCATAAAAAAATGGTATATTTTTTTAATAATGGATCAATATAAAATTGGTCAGCAAGATCCATGGAAGTTTGTCGTAGCTTCATTTCGTTTCTAACCTCTGAAGCTGACATCATTCTAACGCGCAAGCGTAGCATGTCATTTTCTTTGTAACGGTTCATGATTGACGTATAGCAGAAATGAACTACGACATACGGATATATATTCCGTATAATAATGTGTTCAATTTTGATTTTAGGACACATAAAAGTATATTGTGATGTAAAATGTACTTGGAAACAACCTCTAATAATTGCGGCACCCAATTTTGCATGTCTTTATATTAACATTTACTTCTAGCTAGCGATATTCCATCTTAAAGTCGATTTCTATGTAAAAAAATTTGAATATGGATCTCCCGCCAACTGAGTGATTCTAACCTCACTAATATGGTCTATATGTCACGAAAAATTTCATTGTCATGTATCATTCATTTTGGGACCTATATGGTATTAAACTCCCCTATCGGACGAAGTATCGTAGACAGAAGCATATTTATTCAAAACTGTTGATATTCGTGAAAAAAAGATAATAATTTCTGTCCAAATTCATTTACTCCGAGATCACGAACCTTATCGATCTATTATTAGCGTATGAAGTTTATGAATATCAGTATCGTTTTCGAACTATTTACAGGTTTCAGTATGTGTGAATGAATCGGAAGAGCAGCTGTATTCTGTATATGAGTAGAATTCAAGCTGCCTTACTTTCTGTCCTCCTGAAATCTGGCAACGTTGCGGGAGGTGAGAGCGCACTACTAATAAGAAATATATGCGGAGGTAGAAAGGTCTGATTCGTTTGAAGAAAAATTTTTCGATGAAATTCTTTTCCCCTCTTTAGGTACCCCTGTTATTTACCTTCCCCTCTACATATATAAGCAAAAATTATTCCAATTATAAAACTCCTTCACCCGGAGGTCAGGTCGCCCAATGAACTTAACGGAGGTAACAACGAACTATGGGTTCATATATATATATATATATATATATATATATATATATATATATATATATATATATATATATATATATATATATATATATATATATATATATATATATATATATATATATATATATATATATATATATATATATATATATATATATATATATATATATATATATATATATATATATATATATATATATATATATATATATATATATATATATATATATATATATGAACCCGTAGTTCGTTGTTACCTCCGTTAAGTTCATTGGGCGACCTGACCTCCGGGTGAAGGAGTTTTTTAATTGGAATAATTTTTGCTTATATATGTAGAGGGGAAGGTAAATAACAGGGGTACCTAAAGAGGGGAAAAGATTTTCATTGAAAAATTTTTCTTTAAACGAATCAGACCTTACTACCTCCGCATATATTTCTTATTATTAGTGCGCTCTCACCTCCCGCAACGTTGCCAGATTTCAGGAGGACAGAAAGTAGGGCAGCTTGAATTCTACTCATATACAGAATACAGCTGCTCTTCCGATTCATTCACACATACTGAAACCTGTAAATAGTTCGAGAACGATACTGATATCAATAAACTTCATACGCTAATAATTGATTGATAAGGATTCAGAGTAAATGAATTTGGACAGAAATTATTATCTTTTCTTCATGAATATCAACAGTTTTGAATAAGTATGCTATGTCTACGATACTTCGTCCGATAGGGGAGTTTAATACCGTATAGGTCCTAAAATGAATGATACATGACAATGAAATTTTTCGTTACATATAAGATTAATTCCAAAGGCAATTTTACCGAATTTGTTCTGGTATGAAATAGTTATCTAAATTTTGGGCATTATATTCACGACATGAGGAACTCCATTGAAATGTTTTTCCGAATGAATCAACAAAGATATACGTTTTACTTTCAGCTTCTATACTTCATTCACTTTCATTTTAGCACAGGATTGGCCATGGAAATTGAATACCTTTCACTCTGTATGGTACGAAAATGTTGGGTTAAGACGCTTGTCAAAACATTTTTGAGTTTTAAATCAGTGCTACGTAGTCCGTTCTACGTGAGACTCTCAGTAATTACGTATTTCATCACAATGTCAAATCACTTCGGAAAATATTGCGTCGAAAATATGTAACGAACATAATTGACATTTATACAAACTGATTGAAAACATACCAAATCTATTTATTTACATGGAAAATAGAAGTAATCAGTAGCTTGAGGAGAGTTACTGTTGTTTATTTTCTTTGGCTGAAGACGTTACATCAGTTGTAGAATTCAAAAAAATCAACCCGAAGATGAAATGCATTTGATGCAGTGTTAGCATTGAATTGAATACTCATAGCTGGTAGGGAATGGGTATCTCTTGAAGAAATGAACGGATAATTACGAGAATGTTGAATTCCTCAACAAAAATCATCTTGCGTGAATGGTAGTCAAAATAATTAAAAGAAGTTTGAAGCAACAGGACCTTCACCTTCAAACAAAACAACTGCCTAGTATTCATGTCTGTTTATTTTCAATACATTGATATAATAATAATAATTATACAGGGTGTGGCGTAATGAGTGGATAATATGGAGCCTGCGGGTAGAGTACTCTATGGCGGTTCAAATAAATATATTTTACGTTTGGCAAAAGTACGGCAAACGATATACAGAGGAGTTTATTCAAATTTCCCTAATTTTTGTTCGGCTATAACTCCAAATATTTTAGTTGGATTCGGCTAAAAATTCATTATCCGCTTAAACTTCTAAGTTTCAATAAAACAGAACATTTAAAGTTGACGAACACAGGACCGGACTCATTGAGGATATATTCAAATTTAAACTCATGCAAAACACTCTGTTTGTAGTTTTTCTCGTCATAATTTTGAATTTTTCAGGTATCTTCATTGATTTTCTCAAAATCAATGAAACTTTGGTATGCCTTTTCAGATTATTTCTAATGAATAATTGTTTGATCGTGAAATGTCTGGAAAAAACAGCGCTGCATATTGACTTATACTTCACATTAATTAATGGGATGAATATGATCGCCAATCAACTGAGGAAATCTAAAAATGGAATTGGAAATGTTCAACTGAATTTTTTCGTTCTCAATATATGTCTTGCATTTGTTTTTGATATTTATAGCATATCTGGTTATTCAGATAAGTCATTAACAGTGATAATAAGCTTTATTATTGATAATGAACAAAAATAGAAATGAAAAACTACGCTATCATGATCATGAAAATAATAATTATAATTCGATGTCTTCCGAATGAATCGCTTTTTATGGACAACGTGGAACTGAAGTAATTTTCCGAAATGATTTTCACCTCATTTGGTCTTTTAGTGAAGGTAATGATTGGCACTTCGGATAAGTATGATAAATGCACTTTCGAATTCTTCACTGATTCCGTTATAGTCATTATTGGATCTATGGAAATCTATGGATTGTTCTGGTCTTATTACAATTTGTTATTGCAACATTGATGATATTCATGCACCAGCAAAAGTATTTATCAGTATTTCAGGTCATTTTATTAGAAGGGTAGGACCCCAATATTGGACTGCTAGATCTCCCGATCTGACACCCCGCGATTTCTTTCTTTGTTTTTATTCACACAACTAGTTGTCCATAGAAAAATAGATTCATTCTGAATATCAAGTTTTGAATTTTAGTTTCAAGATAGCGTAGTTTTTACATCCATATTTGGATATTATCAATTTTGAAACATTTTATCCTTGTGAAAGAGTATTTTGAAGACCGAATATGGTATAATTGTTGAACACATTCAACAGAATATTCTTTGAAAAAAAATCAATTATGGATTTCTAAATACATTTTCATGAAGTGCTCTATTCCTTAGAGGCGTCTGACCAAAACAATTATTTCTAGAACATGATCAACAGGTGGGGCAACCCAAAAATTAATTCATTTTGAGACAATAATAATGCAGATAACAAAAAAGTTGAAATTATGATTAAAAAACTACATACATGGTGTTTTTATGAGTTTGAAGTTAAGTAAAGCCTCACTGAGCCCGGTCCAGATTTTTGTCGAATTTTAATGCTCTGTTTCAATGAAATTAACAACTCAAGGCTAAATATAAATTTTCAGTCGACTTGATCAGAATTTCAGGAGTTATAGCTAAACGGAAATTCGAGAAATTTCAAAAAACTTCGAAGAAACCTATATATAGGGTGCCCCAAAACTATTGAATCAAACGTCACACCACGATAGAGTAGATCAAATACTATCGAATGACACCAACATTAGTTGAGCGAAAATGTACCGTTTCTAAAAAAACCTAAAGTTGCCGATTTTCGAACTATTTTTTCAGTCACAAGGCCAATTTGTTATTGAGGATAGCGTTTTTCTCCCATATTATCACCCCTGTTTATTCTGAGTATTAAAAATCATGTAGAAAAAACAATTGTTTTAATTTACATTTACTTAGGTTATGGTTATCGATTAACTACTTAAAATAATTTCAATTAGGGGAGATGATACAATAATATTACTTCAATATAATTTAAAATCGATATCCTTTTTCACAAACTGACCCTGTTATTAAGAAAAATAGTTCGAAAATCGGCAACTTTATGTATTTTAATAAAATTCTGATTATTTTGGAAACGGTACATTTTCGTCGAACTAATGTTGGTATCATTCGATAATATTTGGTTTACTCTATCGTGGTGTGACGTTTGATTCACTAGTTTTGGAACACGTTGTATATGGTATGATTCTGAACTCAGATCAATGCCCTCTTTTCACGGTTTTCATTTGTCTGTTTACTCGTGAAACACCCTGTATACTTCTTGTACTCTGAAAATTTTAAAACAAATGCCCTCACCGTCATATGAAAATTCAAATTCTTCTTGTTGTAAGAACCGTTCATCCATTCACCCAACGCCGACCCTAGTTACATGGCCCGTTGAAAACGAAATCGGCATCTGTTTACTGCAAAACACGTGTTAACGCTGATATGAAGGGTTCAAAATTTTCTACCTGATTCGGGCTTTTTAGGAACGAATTGCTCAAGATGCCGAGTTCGAGTTCGAATAACATTTCGTTTTGCGTGTTATATTGAATAAAATTGAATTTATTCCATGGATGATTCGAGAATTATTGATGTCCAGAATGCTCCAGAATGATGAAAATTTTCAGATTTCATTGAAATTCTTGCGAAAATTATCTCGTATATTTTCAAGTTTAGATTTTAATTCATTCAGAACTTTGAAGTTCGGCAAATAATGATGTAAATGATATAGATAACAGTCAATCACATTTCCTTCAGCGCAGTTGTTGTTTTGAAGAAAAAGCAGTAGATTCTCGCAAAATCCGAAACTCTACATGAATAGGCCCAGTTGTTCAGTTCGGGATTAAAGTTTATCCTAAATTGATTTTGACATTTCAGTTCAGTTCTGTCAGGTTAATCTAGGATCATCTTAAATCTCGGCCTTATCCTGAACTGAACAACCGGGCCTTATAGTAATAGCAACGTAGCATTAATTAACTCGGTATATTATTGGAATGATATTAAATTTTCATAGCGGAGAATAGTGGTTTTCAGCCTCGGTATTCACGAAATTCATTTTATTATGTTTTTTTTTCATGTGAATCGTCCCGAAATCTTGGATCCCCCGACCTGATAGTTTCGTATACTCGGTATACTTCTATGACAATAGCATAATAACTCAAATTTCAACATTTTCACAGAAATTTTTGAATTTAAGGGAGAGACACATTAAAAAAATCGATAGCAAGTTACCGCCTAAACTGCGAGCTTGCCGAAGTTGAAACTGGTACCAATCTACTCAGTGCTTCATAATATGTATAGTTTTATGACTCAGTGTTTTTCAGAACCTGTAAAAAAAAATTAAAAACTGTAGACTCGTCATCGCCTTCCAAGGCTGCATCTTGGAAGAGCTGTCTATTTGGAAAAAAATTTATAGGAACTAGCCCCGCTTATTTTCATTAAGGAATCATCTCCCTTAGTCCTTCGCATTTGTTTACAGATATCCTGTATATAGATACATTTTATCTATGTACCTATTCATTTTGGATAGTAGAAGTTTAATCAATATGTGTTATTTTCGAAGACCAAAACAAAAATTTTAATTGCACCTGATTTGTTAATTATAAGAATCATCATTTATTTTGAATAATAAAACTTCATGCGGAAATACTTAAATTAACTTTTGTCTTTCTCTTTCATCATAGTGTCCCCTGTTCATCATAGCTTTTGGGAATTACCAATCAATCATATGTATCCGAGTATGTATCTATATTATTACCTTCATTTTGTAGATTCATCATGTCTTGACAAAAATATGGTTGCAATTTCAAAATATATTGACTCGAGGCCTTCAAAAGACTTCAATTTTGTTTATTTTTTCCCTTACATCCTGTATGATCTATCGAAAAATGCAAATCTGTTTTGGATAATTCTTCATGAAATCTTACTTGTTTCGATATAATTTGTAATTTTCTTTATGATACATCACTAAAAAATTCAAATAAATAAATAAATAAATAAATAAATAATGTGCTTTATTTCAGGTAAAGTGTACACATGACATTGAACACTTGAAGTGAAACAGGGTCATTTTCTGCTTTATAGTCTGTGTTCCATAAAGTCTTCCACACTGTAGGGTTCGATTTCAAGTAGGAGTTTGAAGATGAATTTCTTGAACTGTTGTAGAGTCCATTCTCCTCTTAGTTTGTGAGCTATCTTATTGTAATAACGAATATATCTATATTCAGGTCCCTTTTCAGTGAGGCTTAATCTGTGTCTTGGATATTTTAGTGCAGTTGTCCTCGTATTGTAATTACTTACTGTTTTCTCTTCGAAGTAGTGCTAGTTCTTGAATGTAAATATCAGGCTTTCTTGGATGTGTACAGCAGGAGCAGTCAAAAGACCATTCCTTCTGAAGACTCCCCTGCATGATTCCGTCCTCCTCATCCTCCAGATCATTCTGAAGGCTCTCTTCTTCATTTTCAGCACTCTATGTAGGTTGTATGAACTACCATAGAACATGATGCCATACCTAAACACTGCCTGGTATATTGTTCTTAGTGAGGTTATGTCCAGATATTTATTGAGGACTCCCAAAGTGTAGCCGATGGTACCCAGTTGATTGCAAAGGTTGGAAATGTGCTCTCCCCAATCAAGGGTTACCTCAATAGTGAGGCCTAGGAAGCGACAAGATTTAGTCAGTTCTAATGTGGAGTTAGACAGTGAAATGCTGGTAGGCACTTGGGGACCGGAATGAGCTGTCCTGAATAGGATGGCACTTGTTTTTTCAGAATTCATGCACAAACCGTTTACTTCAAACCACTGGCTAGCACGATTTAGAGTTAGAGTTGAGTGTGAAATGGTAAACTCAACTCTAAATCGTGCTTGGCCAATACAGTGAAGTTTGTGTCATCTGCATAATTCACTGTCCTAACCATGGTTTCATCGAATATGATACTTAGGTCATTTAGAAAAATGATAAAAATGATAGGGCCCAATATGCTACCCTGCAGAACTCTGTGAGTTCTTCTTCCGAAACTGTTGTTTTTCCGTTCTGAGAGATCACCACTCTCTGCCTGCGGTTTGCTAAATATGATTGAAACCAGTCTAGCTTGTTTATGCCATATGCAGAAAGTTTATGGAGAATAAGGTCGAGGGACAGAGTATCGAATGCTTTTGATAGATCCAGCATTAGACCCACTGTTATATTAGAATCCTCCAAGGCATTAGGGATTCCTGAAATGAACTCAAACACTGCTGTCTGAGTTGATCTACCTCTTACATAACCATGTTGTGTGGGTAAAAGGATCTTTTATTTTAGAAGGTATTCTACTAGTTGAATGCAGATTGTAAGTTCCAGTATTTTAAACCAGAGAGATGGTACAAGCTATTCAAATTTTCGGGAAAATCCAATAATTAAACATAATCGATAATAAAACAGATGTTTCTGAGCAAAGGATTCCTCAAAATCATTGAGCAATCCGATTCAAGAAAAATATATAGGGCGTTCCATTTGAAATAACACAACAATGTCTAACATTCGGTTTAGCCGACGTTGTTCATTTCTGTGATATTGTAAAATTTGTAGCATATTTTTCTCTTGATTCTGAAATGAAAATTTTCGGAATGGCTCATTGTCCTTGAATATTCATCACCATTTACATCTGAATATTTAGCTTGAGATGAAAGAAGTTCAACGGATGCATAGATACACACGATGAAATATAAACAGTCATAATTCCATTCGAGAGAGCCAAGATTGGTGTTCTTTCACGTGATTCTTTCCCCTACAGATAAATGCGATAAAAAATCGTTGAGATATGCCGCCTGGATTGCAATTATGGAGGAGATAGCGCGCTGCGCCTCTCTACAGTTAATTCATCCGTATACTTATATTCCGCCTGTCTACATCTGCTTTGAAAATACAACGTTGCCATTTTCGGAGGTGCTAACGAGCAAAGAGTCCCCCACAGCAATTCTTCGATATACAGCTCAGCACACTAGCGCCAGTGATATACACTCGAACTAAAAGATTGTTCAGTACATAAACGGGGTGCGTTGTGACCTCAAAACGATTTTTTGATATGTTGATCCCTGAAGCCTCCTGAATCTAACAAGCCAAAAAACAAGGCAAAACGTTGTCACCTCCGATTTCGGAGGTGACAGCGATATATATGAGGTGAGAGCGTTAAACGAGTTACTATTTCGGAGGTGGTATTAACACTTTATAACTATATATATATATATATATATATATATATATATATATATATATATATATATATATATATATATATATATATATATATATATATATATATATATATATATATATATATATATATATATATATATATATGAACCCATAGTTCGTTGTTACCTCCGTTAAGTTCATTGGGCGACCTGACCTCCGGGTGAAGGAGTTTTATAATTGGAATAATTTTTGCTTATATATGTAGAGGGGAAGGTAAATAACAGGGGTACCTAAAGAGGGGAAAAGAATATATATATATATATATATATATATATATATATATATATATATATATATATATATATAGCCAACACACAAAAAAGTTCAGCGCATATGCCATTTGAAATAAGGGTCTTATTGATATTATTATACAAGATTTGTCTAGAACGGTTTCCAGATGATCCTTGTTTAAAACCATCCTGTTCGTGATATAAAAATATAATTCAGTGCCAGTTTTGACACATCAAATTATTGAACCAAAGATTATAGAGTAGAAAGATAGGAACCGCCCTCATATCGCTAGTACTAAAAACCGACTACATTTTGGCCAGTGAAAACACGCGTGACAATGAGATGGCGCTAAAAACGCACTGTCAATACAGGAAAACTTTTTGATAACAGTTTTCTGTTTTTTAATTGAGGGGCGCGAAATTCGAATTCTACATATTTCTCGTATTGCATCCCAATATTGACTTTGTTTCTATCCGAAAACAAACATCCTGAGCGACAAAACAAAAGTATGGTTTTGCTTTGTGATCAGGATGTTAGTTTTCATCTAAATATTGTTTGGAATCAATTGATATCAATGAAAATCGCTGTTGGATGTGCTATATTTTTATTTGCCATTGATAAAAAATTTACAAAAATTGAAATAGTGGGCAATAAATGGAGCTTTAACTAGGACACTAAAGTATATGGTGATCTGCTATACGTCGAAGGTGCTGTTTCTGTACAATAGGTTGTTCTGAATTAATGGATTTAGTTTAATTTGTAAAATATACATATATCAGAAATTAATATGAAACAATATTCAACATATCATCATAGCATACATATTCCAGTTACTTATATATGTAGGTATTATTTAAAGAATTTTCAGGACCACACTCAAAAAAAAACCTCACAGACATATGCCAGACCTGTATGTCAGTATAGTTTCTTGGTGCTTTTTTTATGATTTTCTTATGATATGGTCTCTTCATGACACAATATACAAATTGATTAATGAATGAACAAAACACTCACAGCAGGTTTCATAAAACTTTGACTTTCTAAACAACAATTTGACAGTCACTCGGTTCCCAAATGGAAATCAATAAAACCTCTGCCTTTCTGAAAATATTGAAAGAGTAGCAATTGAGAATCATTGAATGGACCCATTAAGATCATCATTTTCCCTCAATAGGCCGTTCATGCAAGGGATGCTTTCTGCATACAACAATTTAGGTCGATGAACAGTTCTCAATTCACCTGCAGTAAAATGTTCATTGCACATGGTGTAGTAAGTAGTGTTTGCTGAATTAATTGTCTTCAAGCTCTGAGAATTTTATTCACTTCGGAGCACTGAAAATTAGAATCAATGAATGACCGATTCACATGTTACGACTTTTAATTCTTACGCTTCCATTTTCCTTAATTGAGTGAAAAACTTAATCACGTAAAATAAATTTTATTATTTGATCCACTTCCTTCACCATTCAATTATTTTCGAACAATATTTTGATGTTTTCACCAAGAAATAAGACAAAAAAATTCAAAAATCAACAACTAGAACGAGCCAGATGAACAAAAAGCGGAATGAGAATCAAAATATTCAAAACCTGCTCTTTGATCAAAATTGACGTCTGAAATCTTGAAAAATTTCATATATTTCTGCAAATACTCAAAGTAATATTTCAACCAGTCCTAGCGTCTTAAAAACACGCGTGACACACAGATGGCGCTCAGATCACTTCAGTCGCCTCCTTTCCCATCTTTTTACTCTATAATCTTTGTATTGAACGTTTGTTTTTTCAAAAAGTGAAGGTGGGTGCATTTGTGGCTATTTATTTTTTTGAATGTAGTTAGACTACTATTTTCATTACGATTTTTATGACTGTCACAACAATATTTGATCAGAAATTAGAACCTCTACACATTTCAATATCAAAACATGCCGAATTTCACGAATTCCGAAATGACTGATATGCATTTCATGTATGGTCTCGCGAATGGAAATTCAAGAAAAGCTAGGCGTCTTTACATGGAACGTTATCCCAATAGAGTGATACCAAATCATCGAATGTTCTCTGATATTCATAGGCGTCTTTCAGAAGCTGGATCTTTTTCCACGAAAAGAATTAATGCTGGGAGACCACGCAGTGTGAAAACACCACAACTCGAAGAGGCAGTTATGAACGAAATAGAACAACATCCAAGAACCCGTACAAGAAAAATTAGTGTATTTTTGAATGCAAGTCATCAAGTTGTTTGGCGCATCTTGCGGGATTCTCTGCTATATCCTTATCACATTCAGAGGGTGCAAGCTCTTCTGCCTCGAGATTTTCATCCGAGGGTTAGTTTTTGTCAGTGGTACATCAGTGGACTATTGATGAATCGTTATTTTGATTGCCAAATTCTATTCACTGATGAAGCCTGCTTCTCAAGGACTTCAATTATCAATTTTCATAATGAACATGTATGGCCTGAGGAGAATTCGCATGGATATGTAGAAACCCATTTTCAAGAGCAATTTTCACTAAATGTGTGGGGTGGTAATATTGGTGATGATTTGATTGCTCCTTTCTTCTTGCCAGGTCGACTAACAGGTCAATCATACAGACATTTTTTAGAAAACGATTTGCCCTTGTCATTGGAAGATGTACCTCTTATGCTACGACGAGAAATGTGGTTCATGCATGACGGTGCTCCTGCTCATTTTTTAGTTTTGGCAAGGGAGTATTTGGACGAAAATTATGAAAACAGGTGGATCGGACGGCGGGGTCCTCAGTCATGGCCCGCCAGATCCCCAGACCTAAATAGTTTGATTTCTTTTTTGGGGCCACCTGTGAAATCTCTAATATACTCGACACCCGTGAACACCGTAGAAGAACTGAGAAATCGTATAATAGGCGCATTTGATACAGTTAAGAATACTCCGGGAGTGTTTGAAAGCGTTCGATCGTCTGTGAGACGAAGAACAGAAGCTTGTATAAGAGTTGGCGGAAGACATTTTCAACATTTGCTGTAGTTCAGTCCTTTGCAATTACTTAGTTTTCTTGTTATGATTTTTTTTTAGTTTTACGTTTCTTGTTGTAATAGGTACATTTTTTGTGTTGATTATACGAGTTTATCGAATCTTTATGAATCATCGCTACAGATCAGGAAAATTTCCATAAAAACTGACACTGAATTCAGTCACCACAGCTTACAAAGTGGCTTTCCCATCATAATTTGGATTTTCACGAGGATTTCGAGAGAATCCTCAAAATTTTTTTTCTCGAAATCGTTGGCAGATACGACAAAACTACAAGAGACCGAAAAGTTTAGTAAAGTAAAGCTTTTCTTCACATTTTTTCAAATTAACAGTTGCTCACCAAAAAAAAGTTCTGCGGAAGAACAGGTGGCAGTGTTCCAGAAAAAATATCACCCTGTGGATCTTCTATCGAAATTACCATGTCACGTGGTGAGAATTCTAAAATGTAATATCTATGCCAAATTTCAGTTGAATATCTTGTGAAGTGTAGATACTATGAGAAAAAAACTTCAAAAAATTCAAACTTCAACACTCTGTATCTCGAAAACGAAACGTTTGCGACCCCATGTTTATGGAACTTTTTTTTCTTAAACTCACTTAAGGAATCTCCCCGTTTCGTTTGTACGTTCAATTTAGGAACACCCTGTATATTAATACTTCTACTAGTGAACTAGTCGGTAGTCTTCATTTTTATTGAAATATTTAAGTCCCATAATAAATACTCTTTAAAATTCAATTTGCGTTATTTTGAAATTGTAACGTTTTCCTCGCTTGATTGAAACATCCAACTGATTAAAATCATTTATTTACACTTTATACACTTATAACTCACAAACTAACTATTTCACTTCTATTTTTTTCCACTAGTCGCTTGAACTGTAACTGTAACTGTACTTTTCTACCTACTCCTCCGCTGGGCTTATATAGGCGTCGGAAACATTCCCGTGCCTTCGCGGTTGTTCTAGAACCTCGCGACCGCTCTGGTTTTCGAAAGGTCCGACCGCAAGGGCCGGACTGGTTACAATATTATAGCCTTTATGGTATAGCTATCGAACTTTATAACTCTTCAAATCATTTTGAACGTAAGGTTCAGTGATTCTCTTTTCAACTACTCTTTACTTGGTGTATACTATAAACTTACTCCATATTTTTTATGAACTGGTATCGATTTTTACTTTGCTCTTGCAACGGAAATCGAATGCACAATTCAATCGTCTCGCAGGTTATGAGGACTGAGAATAATATTTATCTTTAATTCATTTCAGAAGTGGGTGGCCAAGCTTATGAATGCATCAAAAGTACCATGGTCAATAACAAGAACTAATAGAAAACCTTTAGAAAAAGCCAGAAAGCATACTTTTAAACGGATATACCACCGTCACTCATGTTATTTCAAGGGACTTTTCTTGTCCTACGACGATGACTATTCTTTTGGTATGCTTACCGAAAAAAAAATCAAGAGCCAAATCTCCCTGGCACAAGAATGGCCCTGTATAATCAAGTTTTCGAAAGAACATAATATAATCACACTTTCCATAGCGCTTCTGCACTCATTCGACGTCCTATAGCCGAAAGCACTAACGTCCAGTTTCATAATCAAATTTAAAGTCACTTTAAGCTTAAAGGAGGCTTTAAAATTGAAGGGACTTTCGGTTTTATTATGAAACCGGCCGTAAGCAAGAAATATTAGAATATTTTGAAAGGGGTCACTCGGTGGAAGAATGGGGGCAGAATAAAATATGTTATCTGCGGATCGTCATTATTTTCCCAATAAAACAGATTTTCAAAATTTGTGGGTAAAACAATTCATAAATAACAGGTTCTGAAATTTTCGATAAATTAGAAGAAAATTTGGCGATCAGTAAAGTTTCCAACAAAATCTGTACCATCGACGATCATTAAGCCATATCTTTATGCACTTCCATAATGAAACGCGCAATAACTGCATTGATACAAGCCTCAGAAATTCTTTTCGTTGATGGCACAAGCAATTGCGACGTACAAAACCACAAAAATTATTTTTTTCTGCTACGCAATCTACTATAGGTGGTATTCCGTTGTACGTATATACTCCAAATTTACCAAATAAGAATCGAAGTATCAAGTAGTATCCTTATTAGATACGAGTAATCTTAATGCATATTTCACGACTGCTATCGCCACATTAGATGCGATCACGAACGTGGTTTATAGAATGTGCTCTGGGTGAAGCTTCGATAAGCTACGTTGGATATGAATATGCTACCGGGAATAGATCTACAAACAGACGTAAAAAAAGACTTATAATTTCATAGGGCTAATTGCAACTGTGTGCCCTCCTGTGACTGAAGAGACCCAACTGGGACCTACAGATCCTTCCACACTCCGGGCATGGATAGTCATCAACCAGATCTGGCCGCCGCTGTATTCTTCTCGAGTTTCCATTATAACTATGCACAATAGTTTTTTTTTTGTTGGTATAGCAGGCAGAAAATCTGCAAGACAGACGAACACACCCTCTCCTGAGGGGGAATAGTGTGGGGATTCTCACTCTCTTGAGCTCGAGACCCACTAAAAACCCTTAACTGCTTCTTTATAGGTTCCGGGCATTTTGCCTATTAACCAGTTGGCTTTTATGGTTTCTGGACTCTCACACGATCATAGTCGTGTTGATAGTTGTATGCTGCCTCTAGCTTTTATAGGTCAAGCTCTTCTTTGGTTACACAAAATCCTTAACTGATCTCTCAGTCTTCGGTGGTAGGTTCTTGACCTTCTAGCTTCTTCTGTTGGATCGTAGTCGACTAATCTTCGTAGTTCCTCATTTGGATGTTGTTTGGCTTTGTCGAATATCCTTTCCGCCTTTCTCTTCATAAATTCTGTAACTGGTTCCCATTCCAAGTCCTTGTAGATTTGTTTGTTCCTAACAAACCAGGGTACATCCATCGCCATTCTAAGGAGTTTATACTCAGTGGCCTGTATTCTCTTGATGTGGGTCTTGGCTGCGAAGCCCCATGCCGCCGATCGATATGTGAGTTGTGGTCGCGCGATAGTTTTAATCATCGTCAACTTGATGTTCTTATTTATATGACTTCTTCTGCCTATGAGTGGATAAAGTCTAATCATTGCAGCTTTTGTTTTATCAACTGCCCATTTGATGTGGTTTTTCCATGTAAGTCCTCTGTCAAGCTTCACTCCTAGGTATGTTGCTTCATTTTTCCGTTCAACCTCTTCTCCATCAACTTCAAGGTTTTCTTCAATCCTCAATCTTCTCTTTTGCAGTAATATTGCTTGATTCTTTCTTTCTTTGATTTGGATTTTCCATTTGATGCACCATATGAGTAATTCATCTATGGCTTGCTGCAGTCTCTGGTTTATGATCTCTGGGCGTCGATGTCTGAACGCTATTCCTGTGTCATCTGCATACAAGGTGAGCATATTTCTAGCATTCTTCGGGATATCATAAACGTATACAGGGTCTTTCACGAGGAACCTCACCCATATTTATACGGGAAACTACTGAACGTATTTTCATGAAATTCAGCACTTATAAGTATTTCACGATGCTGATGAAATCTAAAATATTTTCAAGGCATGAGCACCTCCAGTTTTTCCGGAAATGACGTCAACTTCCGTTTTTCAAATTAGAACACCCTTTTTTTTATTGCAGAAATAGATTCCTTAGAAAATTTCAAGTTATTTTGATGTAACATTTTTCAGTTTTGGTTGGAAAATTCTCTCTGAGCGGGAAAGTTCGAAAAAAAAAAATCGAAAATAGAGCTCCGCTGAAACAAGAATAACTTCGAGGTTTTTGGATGGAAAATTTTCATTTTTGGGATTTTTCAAGATGTAAGATTGATGTATCCACTTTGAAAATCGAAATCGCGATTCATGATACAGGGGGTGAAAAAATCGCTTTCAAAGTTAGGGATGACAAAATCGTGAAAAATCAATTTTTTCTAATTAGAACCCCATTTTTTTATGGCAGATATTGAATCTACGTTAAAAAATAATGTGAGTGTATGCATCACACCCTTGCCCTAAAATGGATATTTTCCGAGTTATTCACAAAAAACTGTTTTTCGTCTTGAATTTTCAGCTATTTCTTTTCCCTTCACGCCAAAAAGATGAAATTTTCAGGAACTGTTATTTGAACCATGCTGTAGATTTTTCACCCCTTCTTGAAACCGACTTCAAGTTACTATTAGGAGAAGATGCTCAAAGTTTTGACCGTTAATTTCTAGACATTTATTTATACGTCTCAGGAATGCTTCGTGCGTTGCTCTTCTTATTTCATCGGGAGGAAGAGATCTGCAAAAGTGTTTAAAAACCAAATTGAGTTTCAAAACTATGAATCTAAAAATCTAAACAAACCTGAACGCATTTTTGACTGGTTCTATGCAGTCCTCTTTATCAGTCAGGGGAGTTGACACATTGAGTGAATTGTGTGGAGGCGCGCCATTATGGTTCTGTACTAGCGGCTCAATTATTTGAGTCAATATGTCAGAATATCTATCTCCTAAGGGAGAACATTCTTTAAATAATGCAAACATGTGTAGTGTTCTATCTTACCAGTTAAAGTCCCATCATAAATGTGAACATCGAGTTGCATTATTTTTGATGGCGCAAAAAACATTGAAACTACAGGTCTCTTGAAAGTTCCATTGTCTGAAGTGGTGGTTGTTCTCTTCATCCCAATAATGACTGTTATGCCTATTGAAAGAACCATTCTTTGTGAATTTAGATTCATCTGTCCAAATTATTCAGTCCAAAAAGTTTTCATTCTCTTGAAATCAAATCATCATAGCTTCGCAAAACTCTGTTCTCCTGACGAAATCAGTTTCCTTCAAATGCTGTACCCTATTGAATTTATATGGGTGCATTTTATGTTTTTTTAATATTCTCCAAACACTCGATTGAGATAATCCCAGATCAATCTCGGCATCTTTGAGAGAATTTTGAGGATTCACACGAAAATATGCAAGAACTGTAATTTCGTTGTTCTCATCTTCTACTACACTTTTTTCTCTGTGTATAGTTTTCTTAACGAAAGATCCGACATTTCTCAAGTTTGTCATGGTTCTGTTAATGGTATCTCTCGTTGGTCTGGGTCGGTCAGGAAACCTCTCAATGAACAGTCGAATCGTTCTATCTACAACTTTATTACATTCTCCATAAAGTAGAATGAGATTTAAATAATCTTCATTGGTAAAATTAGGCATAGTTATCGATTTTATAACTTAATACGAATTATCACCAAATTAATAGAAAACACAAAATGCTACTGAATAAGGAGGAATTTGGCAGATGTAATTAATGATATCTATCATTAAAAAAAAAAGAATGTAAAACATGGTAAGTTTTTGCATATGGTTCATAAGGAATTATTTATTTATCACTGGAGAGAAAACCGATGGCCGATTAGTTGAAATAAAGAGATTTCCGATACAAATTCGAATCAAAATTCGCCTTCTATTTAGGAACAACCTGTAACTTTTTTCTCTTGCATATAAGGGTAGTAAAATCTTGAACATGGTTTAAGTAACAGTTCCTGAAAATTTCATCTTTTTGGCGTGAAGGGAAAAGAAATAGCAGAAAATTCAAGACGAAAAACAGTTTTTTGTGAATAACTCAGAAAATATCCACTTTAGGGCAAGGGTGTGATGCATACACTGACATTATTTTTTAACTTAGATTCAATATCTGCCATAAAAAAATGGGGTTCTAATTTGAAAAAATTGATTTTTCACGATTTTGTCATGCCTAACTTTGAAAGCGATTTTTGCACCCCCTGTATCATGAATCGCGATTTCGATTATTAAAGTGGATACATCAATCTTACATCTTGAAATATCCCAAAAATGAAAATTTTCCATCCAAAAACCTCGAAGTTATTCCTGTTTCAGCGGAGCTCTATTTTCTTTTTTTTTCGAATTTTCCCGCTCAGAGAGAATTTTCCAACCAAAACTGAAAAATGTTAAATCAAAATAACTTGAAATTTTCTAAGGAATCTATTTCTGCAATAAAAAAAGGGTGTTCTAATTTGAAAACCGGAAGTTGACGTCATTTCCGGAAAAACCGGAGGTGCTCATGCCTTGAAAATATTTTAGATTTTATCAGCATCGTGAAATACTTATAAGTGCTGAATTTCATGAAAATACGTTCAGTAGTTTCCCGTATAAATATGGGTGAGGTTCCTCGTCAAAGACCCTGTATTACGTGAAGCAGAGTGTGATGAACCCCAGTTTTCTGAGGAAAATTGGAGTTCATCTTAGTGCATTTCTTTCGTTTTAGATTTCCGTCTTTGAAAATATTTTAATTCTCGAATATTCCGTACGTTCATTCCGACAGGCAGAGTAAATGTAAAAAACCGCTTATCTGTATTTCACGTTGTTTTTCTTACATGCCGCTGAAGATTTCGACGTTTTTCATCTGTTGATATGCGATAAACCGGAGCTGACGACGTTTTTCATTCTTGTCGCATTCTGGAATTTTCAGATTTTTGCCGTGAGAGGGGATATGCCTATAAAGGCAGATTTTCCCCCGCGACGGTCACTTTTCGACTGTTACTTCAGTTCTTCGGCTGACTTTTGAATTTTACTTCAGTGCTTTCCTTTCGCTTGAGTACATTTCGCTTTCTAACGTGGTTTCTAACTTCTGTTATAAATTCAGTTGATTTTCCGTATTACTTTCGCCGTTGAAGATAATCATTTTGTGATATTTGCATCAGTGCTTAGAGTTAAGTTTTTTTTCTTTTAAATCCTTTGAGTTTCGAGTGCTTGAAACAAAGGAGGTAGGTCCCCGTCTGTACCGTTCAGTTTCTTTGTTAGACCTACGCCGTTACTTCTTTAACTTTGACACTGCTGTACTGTATCGTTTCCTGTTGTATTTTATCGTTCTTTACCCTGTCCGCGTTCCGCGTCATAAGTGTTAAATCCGAAATCTCTTCTTTTCTGTCAATCATGGTGTGCTATAACCCTTGGGGCAGAGAATAAGAGATACCGCACGTAGTCAGTGAGATCCCGTAGTTGCGTTAAAAATAGACATTTTCTTCGCTGTCAATCATGGTCTGCTACAACCCTTGGGGCAGCGAATAAAAGTCTCGAACAGGTCCGCCCTAGCCCTTGGGGTACTGAAGGGAAAGTTCCGTCAACCCCCCTGTCCGCGTTCCGCGTCATAAGTGTTAAATCCGAAATCTCTTCTTTTCTGTCAATCATGGCGTGCTATAACCCTTGGGGCAGAGAATAAGAGATACCGCACGTAGTCAGTGAAATCCCGTAGTTGCGTTAAAAATAGACATTTTCTTCGCTGTCAGTCATGGCGTGCTACAACCCTTGGGGCAGCGAATAAAAGTCTCGAACAGACCCGCCCTTATTGTGTTTCATTCCCGGAGAAATACAACTACACACCGATACCGTATAGCAAGTCCTTAGCATTCGTCAGTTCTGGTTGGCGCATTTTTATTGAACCGTTAATTTTTCACTACCCCCGGTATAAATTTCATAAAGTGCTCGTGACCGGATAAGATTTCCCGAATGTATTTTCACTTATAGAATCACTCATATCTCACATATCTCCCTTGTACATATAACTAGTTTCCGAAGGTGTGAATAAACTTTTACATAATTCGATTTTGACTTCTTCGTTGTCGCTACTACCCTAGACAACACCGAGCTCTGTCTCTGGCTAGCAGCTACCCTGGTAGGTTTGCTATTCTTCCTATTGAAAAGAATAGCTGGCGCTCGAGATTAAGGCTTCTCCGAGAAACGCACGTTACAAAAATGGCGCCCGAGCAGGGACTGTGCAAAATCTAGTAGGAAACAACAGAGGTGAGAAACATTAACCGGACAGTGAGTGAATTCCCGAAACAGTGAGTAAAATCTAAGAACAGTGAGTAACTATTTCTTGAACCGAGAACTGTGAAAAATAAACTTGAACTGTGTTTTATTACCTGCCACTCTGTATTGAACTGTTATACTGTGAATTGAATTGGACTATATTCTGAAAATTTTCCTATTGTTGAAATCTATTGGAAATAATTTAATTAATTTGTGATTATTCCTTTTGCCGATTACTTTATTGAGTTATTGAAAACTGAACTGTTGTTGCGCCTTAATATCAGTGGAAATTATTTCCGATTTCTTATTATTCCTGATTTATTGAATTGAACTGTTTTAATTTCGTATTGAAGGTGAGTGAATTTCCGAACATTGAAAATTTATTGTCACAATTGGTAAAATTTAATAGGTTTGATTTACCTATCAGTTTAATAGTGAATCACCTATTACCCTATTGATAACTTGTCTACCTGCTTTTATTTTCTTTTGACCTGTACTGTTGAAACTTACCAATTATTGCTGATTTTTCTGAAACCTATTGCGATTTATTTTCTGGATATTGAACTTGAAAAACTATTTGGAATCTAACCTGTGCGTTCTGGTGCGGTTCTAATTTCGGGACATTTTCCGGACTATACGAAACGACTTGCGAGCGTGTGCGGTATTTCGCGAATATTTTCGGACTTTATTGAAATTTTTTTCGAGTAACGTTGGACTTGTAAAATTTTTAGTGTGATACATCGGGACTTAGATTATTTTAGTGCGCCGGGACTTGAACTTTTTTTTTTCTTTTTGATACGACGGGACTTAGACTTAAATTTTTTTTTGGGGTTACACCGATACCCACTTCGAACTCAAGTGAATAGGTTAGCTAACGATCAACTTACCGGGTCAGACTTGGAACTTAAACGGATTGTGAAAGACATACCGAGTGTGAAATATTGGTGCGTTCTGAATCGGACTTAGTTGAACATGGATGTAAACCGGTTACTCAGTGATGAACTTACATACGAATTACAACTGAGAGGACAATCGATACCGGGTACTGTGATGACTAAACGGAGTCTACTACGACAAGTACTTCAGTCTAATGAACCTCTATTACCCTCAACATCATTGAACCCCGCCTCGGAGATTGAGATTTGCCAAAATAAACTCACCGATTTGGTGGAATCCCTTCAGAACTTCAATCATGAGAATGCAGCTAACGAATTTTCGCGAATTTACACCCGATTAATACACATACAAGGAAGGCTGGACTTTATTGTTACGGCAGACACAACACAGTTACAACTAGTTGGACAAATGAAGGCAACTACAGCTAAGGCGTTGGAAACACTAGAGGAGCTACGTCAGAAGAGTAATCGTGAACAGCCGCAGCCATCTAACCGACATCAGGGGTCTCTCTTAGATGTGGAGGTGCCCAGTTCACCTGGTGTGTCACCGATCCAACCGGAACGGATTTCAAGGCTCCGAGAGCCATCGCTTATCGACTTGGGAGATGGTGTCGATCCTCTTGTAGCGGTCGATGTCTCACATACTGGAACACCTGTAAGGAATCCAACATTAGAAGAGGTCATGAATGAGACACGACAGACATGTAGAGCATTACTACGACAGTTACCAGCGATACCTCTCACACAGTCACAGGACTGTGGGACAACAACACCTGACGGTCCGACACAGGGTAGATGGATTAATTCTACACGAAGGGTGTCTTTTCCACACTTACCTGCACCTTGGATAAGTTCTGACCGACCAGCCATCACAACACCTGCCAGATCAGAACCGGAGTCCCGATCAACAATACCGACTGTCCCTGTACACAAGTGGAACATTTCATTTGATGGCACTGGAAGTGTGACCGGATTTCTTGAAGAGGTGGAGAGGCTGGCTGAATCCCGTAAAGTGTCCCTGGAACAAGTTTTCGAATCAGTTTATGAATTACTACGAAAGGATGCAAGGGATTGGTTTATTCCCAGGAGAGGTACTTTCGAGGATTGGGAGGATTTCAGCAACCAACTGAAAGAAGCATTTCTGCCTGTCAACTATGAGGAGAATCTGTTGGAAGAAATAAAAAGACGAACACAAGGACCTGAAGAAAAGTTGCTCCTATATGTTACCCGGATGCAGAACTTATTCCAGAAACTCACCTATACAAAACCATCCGAAGTGGAGCAGATCCGACTCATCCGACAGAGGTTGATTCCGCCCTTACAGCAGGCCTTGGCCTTCCAGGAGACCAAGACGTATGATGAACTTCTCCGTAAAGGAAAAGTTTTTGAACTGGTCCAATGGCAGATGAGCCAGTACACCCGGCCACCCTCAAAACCAGGTTTCGTGGAGGAACCTCACTTAACGTACACTCCCCGCCAACTGAACCGATATCAGGCGAGTTTTTCTGTGGATACCGGAGAACAGGTACAAACAACTGATCATAGGAAATCAATCCCGCCGACACCAGCCAACCAGACACGACTTTCTCCGCAGGGGGAAAGCCGTCCAAAGTCACACCGATCCAGAGAGTCAATAGTCCAGCAACAGGAATCACACCGTCAAATTTCTGGAAACAGGTCCGAAGGTCGATCCGGAACTTCAACACCGCCACCTCGCCGTCGAGCCGAAAATAACCACGCTGACCGGACCCAGTCATCATCAGGGAGGAGAGTGTCCTTCCAGACACAGTGTTTCCGATGTGGTGGATATGGCCACATGCGTCGAGAATGTCGCAGGCCACCGAAAATTTTCTGTTCTCGATGTCAGAGGGAGAACATTCTCTCACGAGATTGTCCCTGCCGTCCGGAAAACTAGACGGAGGTATGGAGAAGGAGTCGACCATATCTCCCGACACACTGACTCCCATGACATCGACTGCCTGGAATGATAACCGACCGCTTGTCGAAGTTAAGATAGCCGGAGAACACTACAAAGCATTAATTGACACTGGAGCCACGAAGAGTTTCGTAAGTCGGAAAGTGGCAAAACAATGTGAAAGCAAGGGAATCACCGGACAACATGTTGAGAATGGTTTCGTGGTGGTTGCAAATGGCCAACCCACGACAACACCCAAACTCTACACTACCGCTGTTCACCTGGCTGATTATTCCTTGACCGACGTAAAATTTTTGTTGGTGCCTGATTTACCAGTTGACCTCATTCTAGGAATGGACGTATTAGGAAGGTTCAATTTTTCCATTAACCTCAGTACCGCGGACTGTTACCTGGAAGGTCGACTGATTGCCAAACCAACACCGAAAATTCAAGAAACTGTTGAGATGCAGGGCCGGAGAAAATCCCTGAAAACACCTGCGGACAGCCCGTCACCTAAATCGTTACCGTCCGTAGATTCCGTATACCTGGCTGAAATAGAAACAACCCAGTGCAAATGGTACAAAAAGAAGTTACAGGAGGTGGAAAAAGACCCAACAAATTTTCCTGACTACGCCGTTGAAAATGGAAAACTGTTGCGACATTTCTGGGACTCATCCGACTTCTCAGAAGAGAGAACCGGCCAACCCTGGAAACTCTGTGTACCATCCGAACAGCGAACAGAAATACTGCAGGAAAACCACGACTCAGAACTAGCAGGTCACATGGGGATTGCTAAGACGATTGCACGGATAGCCAGAAATTATTACTGGCCAGGGATGTTTAGAGACATTGCGAAATACGTGAGGAACTGCACATCGTGCCAAAAGTACAAAGTTTCGCAACAGAAAACCCCTGGTAAGATGCAACCACACCGAATGGCGGATGCGCCGTTCAAAGAAGTATCCACGGACATAGTTGGACCATTGCCACGGTCAAAAAAGGGAAACTCCTACATCGTGGTAATGCAAGACCGGTTCACAAAGTGGGAAGAGTGTCGTCCGTTGCGGAAAGCCACCGCCAAAACTGTTTATTCGGCCCTCTACGAACAAGTCATCCTGAAATATGGTTGCCCAAAACTAGTAATATCCGACAATGGAGTACAATTTGACAGCAGGCTATTCAAGAACAGTCTCCGAGAGCTGAACATTGCTCACCGTTTCACACCACCGTATACCCCTCAGTGCAACCCTGTAGAAAGAGCTAACCGTACCCTGAAGACTATGATAGCACAGTTTTGTGAAGCCGATCAACGAACATGGGATGAAAAGATAGGAGAGTTAACGTTTGCCATCAACACCGCTAAACAGGAGTCTACTGGATTCACACCGGCATTTTTGAATTATGGAAGGGAACTAGAAATCCCGAGGGCGATTTATTCGACAAACCCCCACAATAATGAAATGAACGGAGAATCCAACCGTACAGGAGAAGAAAATAGAGACATGACTTACCGTACTCAACAGATCAAACATCTCCAGGAGGCTTATGAGTTCGTCCGTACTAAACTGTACCGTGCTTTCCAGCAACAGGCTCACCACTACAATCTTCGACGAAGAGAAATCCGATACCATGTGGGAGATAAAGTTCTACGCCGGGACCGTCCTTTATCCTCTGCCGTTGACAGTTTCGCCGCCAAGTTGGCTCCGAAGTTTTCCGGTCCGTTCACCGTTGTTAAAGTCGTTTCACCTGTCGTCTATGACCTGAAAGATACAGAGGGTAGAAAAATCACTAACATACACATTAAAGATTTAAAACCATTTCATGCATAATAATATTATTGACATGATCCGTTAACCGTTCTATAGAAATAACCTCTGAAAGGAGGAAATCCGTTATTTTTTTTTTTGTTACCGAATATATATTATTTTTCCGTTACCGAATATACATATGTATATAATTTTTCCGTTACCGATTATATTATTATTTTCCGTTTACATGTTGATCTGAATAACTGTAGTTGCTCGGCCAACCAGGACCAGTGTTCCGTAAGACAAAAGGTGTCTAGTTAACATGTTTCAGATGGAACATTTACACCTGGGGGAGATCTTGGGAGAAGGCAGCTTTGGGCGTGTCTATAGAGGCCAACGACACGGCCAAGCAGTGGCGGTGAAAAGGACTATGTTGACTCACCACGCCATCCAGGAAGTCGACATACTCAGGTCCCTAGAACATACAAATATAATACCCCTGCAAGAGGCCATCATAGAGGGAGACTACCTTTTTATGGTAATGCCTCTGTGCGACGAGGACCTAAATGCCTTCCTGCGTCGAGAAGGGCCGAGGAACCAGCCGTCTCGGTTCTTCCGCGTGATGCGGCAGTTAGCAGCAGCCGTGACGGAGTGTCATCGTCGGCAAATAGTACACCGAGACATCAAGCCAGCCAATATCTTACGCCGCCGGTGCCGATTCCTGCTGGCAGATTTTGGGTTGGCCGAAACACTTACCACCACCCGACCCCTGCTCACCGAGCCAGCAGGAACCATGGTGTACTGGGCACCGGAACAGCGCAGGCTAGAGCCGTATGACACGTCCGTCGACCTGTGGGCGTTGGGGTTAGTGGCCGTAGAGGTGGCGACCGGATTACCGTGCCGTCAGGGTGAGGAGGAACAGCATTGGGCCTCATCCCTGGACGACAAATACCGTGCGGAGATGGAGCGGTTGAGATTCCCCGTCCGATGGTATATCGAAGGTTTGCTCCAGGATAACCCGTCCCACCGGAGACCTGCTGCACAGTGGGAGTGGCCTGGAACCGATACCGTCCTGTTAGTTGAAACCGTAGCTCAGCCACCCCCACTGATACCGGTGTCCACACTGAGACCAGCACCACTTCCACCAATTGCTCCGTTAACGCCACCACCCCAACTGTCTCCCGTCCCACAGGAACCGCCAGCACCAGGGAAGACACTGATTTTGCCGTCAAGACTAGCATCCAAAATCCAGGCTCAACCGAACCCCCGTCTGTGGTCACCCAGTCTTCGGACTGAGGTCATCGCCCTGATACCAACCACCGTCAAGGGCAGACGCCGGCTCCGGCTGAAGCTCAGGTTTCCCTCCGGCACTGCCCACCGTCTCTGGGTGCCAGTGGATTGAAACCGTAAGACTTATCTTCCTGAAAAAAAAAAAAAAGATAAATTTCACCGTATAGAAATGAAAACACCAGGTAATAATGATCTTACCTCTTTTCAGAATACCGTCTGACGACTGCAACATGAGCGACTCAGACTTTCTGGAACGACTGGACGAGGAGCTGGGTCTTGTCGAGCCATTAAAAGACCAGGAACCGGAATCTCCTCCCCGTCCTGTGCCGTTGCCGTTGGGGGCACTCAAAGCATTTGGTCGCCCCAAACCAAACACCTCTTCCGCTGTCACTGACCGTTCCACATCATCACCCAGGAAGCAGGAACTACAACAGGCGGCTGTTCCGACTCAGAGGCAGAATGCAATGGAAATAGACATTCCAGCTGAAAAGAGAAATAAGCAAGATAAACGTTATTTCATAAACAAGGGGAAGATTTCCAAACAACCGGATAATCGTCAACATGACATCCATCGACACAACAACCGTCCAGCTCAAATAACAACCAAGATTCCAGCCAGAGTACGTACAGTTGGCACAATGGGGCCCAATGTCTACTTAGAGCTTCGCCCTAATATGTGTTGGAGATGTGGCCAAGGGGAGCACAGTCGAGCACACTGCACCGGTACCCCGATTCTCTTCTGCAGCAGTTGCGGCCTGCTAGGTACATTAACCAGAAATTGTACTTGTCAGTCTCATCACCGTCAACGCGAGGCTGCCGTCCAATGTGATATCCCCAGCGCATCCACCCAATCCGAACCGCCCCGGAAGAAATCGAACAAGTTCCGCATGCCAACCAGTAGGGAGTTAGCCCTCCGTGCCTGTCCAAGATGTCGAGAACTCCGTGAGGCCAAGGACAATAGCAAGGAGAAATCACGTACAACTGAAGCCCGTCACTAACTTAGTTATAACCGATTACACCGTAACAATTCCGTTCAAATTCCGTACAGGCACCACCGTTGACCGAAATACCGTATCTACAGATTTTCATCCGTTCAGCATGCAATTATAAACCAAACCTGTTAAAACTGTCCGAAAAATCTGTTATTTATGTAAGGAATACCAATAAAGGATACTGTTTCACATTACAACTGAGTATATCCGTCTATTAATCCAATAGATCTAACCAATTTCTGTCCTGAACCGAATCGAAATTACTGTACCGTCAATTTAACACTGTTTACCTGAAGAAAACACCGTCTACCTGAAAACAGAGTACAGAGAAAAACCGTTCCAAGAAGAAAAGTTGACCACGAGGAACGATGAAGATCGGAGAGTTTATTGTTAGAAATTACCCACCTGCAAGTCTCATACCGGATCCGAGAGTCTCAGCGTCCGTACAGCCGGGTCACACCAGTCCATTGAGCCCCCACGTCGAGCTGTTGGAGGCTTTCCACCTGTCGCAGCTCCCACGATTCCTGGGTAACCTACAAAACCACGATGGAATTCAAACACCCGCCAAACACAGTTAAATTAGGTACTCACCGGAGGGATGAAGCATGGCACGCTTCCGACCCGCGATGAAGATGAATTTCCACATGGAGAAAGAAGATTTTCCACTATAATAATTGAACATCCACGCACGGAACGCTGAACAAAATTCTTTGACAAGATGGCGGAGACCTGCGCCGAAATGACTGACGCTGACGTTTCTGCGTGCGCATTGGAACTACCATTCCAACCATAGAGAAGATAAGTACTATCGAATACAGCTATTGTAAACTGGTCACGAGTATATAGGTGGCGCGCGCGAAAGTAAGGTCATTATTTCTAGGGGTAGATAGAGTCGTGAAATTAAACTCACTATTTCATCGTAAGTTAATTTCTTCCGAGATGGAGGGGGTGTGATGAACCCCAGTTTTCTGAGGAAAATTGGAGTTCATCTTAGTGCATTTCTTTCGTTTTAGATTTCCGTCTTTGAAAATATTTTAATTCTCGAATATTCCGTACGTTCATTCCGACAGGCAGAGTAAATGTAAAAAACCGCTTATCTGTATTTCACGTTGTTTTTCTTACATGCCGCTGAAGATTTCGACGTTTTTCATCTGTTGATATGCGATAAACCGGAGCTGACGACGTTTTTCATTCTTGTCGCATTCTGGAATTTTCAGATTTTTGCCGTGAGAGGGGATATGCCTATAAAGGCAGATTTTCCCCCGCGACGGTCACTTTTCGACTTTTCGACTGTTACTTCAGTTCTTCGGCTGACTTTTGAATTTTACTTCAGTGCTTTCCTTTCGCTTGAGTACATTTCGCTTTCTAACGTGGTTTCTAACTTCTGTTATAAATTCAGTTGATTTTCCGTATTACTTTCGCCGTTGAAGATAATCATTTTGTGATATTTGCATCAGTGCTTAGAGTTAAGTTTTTTTTCTTTTAAATCCTTTGAGTTTCGAGTGCTTGAAACAAAGGAGGTAGGTCCCCGTCTGTACCGTTCAGTTTCTTTGTTAGACCTACGCCGTTACTTCTTTAACTTTGACACTGCTGTACTGTATCGTTTCCTGTTGTATTTTATCGTTCTTTACCCTGTCCGCGTTCCGCGTCATAAGTGTTAAATCCGAAATCTCTTCTTTTCTGTCAATCATGGTGTGCTATAACCCTTGGGGCAGAGAATAAGAGATACCGCACGTAGTCAGTGAGATCCCGTAGTTGCGTTAAAAATAGACATTTTCTTCGCTGTCAATCATGGTGTGCTACAACCCTTGGGGCAGCGAATAAAAGTCTCGAACAGGTCCGCCCTAGCCCTTGGGGTACTGAAGGGAAAGTTCCGTCAACCCCCTTGTCCGCGTTCCGCGTCATAAGTGTTAAATCCGAAATCTCTTCTTTTCTGTCAATCATGGCGTGCTATAACCCTTGGGGCAGAGAATAAGAGATACCGCACGTAGTCAGTGAAATCCCGTAGTTGCGTTAAAAATAGACATTTTCTTCGCTGTCAGTCATGGCGTGCTACAACCCTTGGGGCAGCGAATAAAAGTCTCGAACAGACCCGCCCTTATTGTGTTTCATTCCCGGAGAAATACAACTACACACCGATACCGTATAGCAAGTCCTTAGCATTCGTCAGTTCTGGTTGGCGCATTTTTATTGAACCGTTAATTTTTCACTACACCCGGTATAAATTTCATAAAGTGCTCGTGACCGGATAAGATTTCCCGAATGTATTTTCACTTATAGAATCACTCATATCTCACATATCTCCCTTGTACATATAACTAGTTTCCGAAGGTGTGAATAAACTTTTACATAATTCGATTTTGACTTCTTCGTTGTCGCTACTACCCTAGACAACACCGAGCTCTGTCTCTGGCTAGCAGCTACCCTGGTAGGTTTGCTATTCTTCCTATTGAAAAGAATAGCTGGCGCTAGTTATATATCCGAGAACGATGAACTTCGTTGGAAGATCGCAGGAAGTGCAATCTCAGCATCGTCTCATTTTCCAAGAACTAAGAAAGTGTACCGAGGTTATAAATTATAATTTTATTATCATTGAATCAGTTCTGACATAACTTTCACTGTATAAACGTATTGTACGAAATATAGCTTTTTAAAAAACGCTTTTCCTGCCTTAATAAATATAACTGGCGCAGTCGACGGAGTTTCACGGAGTTTTCATTGTGAAAAACTTTAAGAGTTCTACCCTCTTTTTGGTGAAACGAGAACCTACCCACAGCAGTTACAGTCAAAAATCCATCTAGGAGGAAGAAGATTATGCAGTTGTGGATAATCATAACAAGGTGGTGAGCGTATTTTTATTCATTGATGTCAGACTCCTCTAATCCTAGTATTGATTCTGTAGCGGAAACCAATTCTGAATTAGAGACAGATTTGTTAGAATTATTTAATAATCTTTCACTTAATAGTAATAATAAAACTTTGAATATGCCTAACGCACCTGAAAACTTTGATATCAAAAATTTAAGCATCATTCCCGATTTCGATGGGAATCCGAATAAATTACATAGGTTCATTCAAGCTTCGGAAGCAATTTTAAATCACTATTTTGATGTTGAAAATCAAAATAACTTCCAAAATGTGTTGATATTGAATGGTATTTTGAATAAGCTTCACGGCAAAGCGGAAGAAGTTGTCGCAATTCATGGAGCTACCAGTAATTGGAACGACATAAAAAATTCACTTTTATTACATTTCGGTGATCAACGAGATGAGAATTGTCTTAATCAGGATCTAGTTAATCTGAGGCAAAATTTCGGAGAATCTCCTCATGACTTCTATGAAAAAGTAATTACATTATTAAATACAATTTGTAATTATATTGATTTGAAATGTGAAGTTGGATTTAGAGCAAGTAAAAGAGATTTTTTCCAAAAACAAGCTTTAAAAACCTTTTTAGCCGGTTTAAGAGATCCTTTGGGTCCTATTATTAGGGCTATGAGGCCTAATTCTTTATCTCAAGCACTACAATTCATAATTGAAGAAGACAATATAAAACATTGCCAAAAATCTAATCAAACGGTAATCAATAATTCCAGAAAATTCATGAATTATAGTAATCACAGAAATAATTCAAATAATTTTTCAAAATTTCGTCAAAACTTTTCCACAATGGTACCCATCGAACGACAAAATTTTGTTACGAATCAGCAATTTCCTAGCAGACCCATTACTATTCAAAGAAATATAAGTTATAAAGAGCCGAAATTTTTCAGTAACGCTCAAGTTTTCGGAAAGCAGCAACAACCTGCACCTACTCCAATGAGTATATCTACTAATCATACTAAACAGAGAACTCAACCAATGAGTACCTCAACAAATAATAGATATTTTACAAACAGGCAAAATCAATCCTTTCCTCAGAAACCAAATTTTATAAGTGAAGAGCTTTTTAATACCGAGTATCATAATAATCCTCACAGCTCTAATGAAGAATTCAAAAATGACGAAATTGCTGAAGATTACGAGCAAAATTTTCGGAACGTTCAATTTCAGACCCACAGCACATAATAGAATTTCATGTTTCTAATGATAAACGAGAATTACCTTATATTGAAATTAAAAATCCCCCTCTTAAATTACTAATCGATACAGGATCAACAAAATCTTTTATTAATCCAGATTTAGCTAAAAAATATTATTCAAATTTCATATTCAAAGAACCATTCACTGTCTCAACAGTCCATCAAACCTCTCATCATGAATTTTGTGCCAATATTCCTATATTTGCTGAGTTTAATAGACATAATGAAAATTTCAAATTCTATCTATTCAAGTTTCATAATATTTATGACGGTTTAATTGGATTAGATAATCTAAAACTATTGAATGCGTCTCTTGATTTTCATAGTTCTAAGCTCAACACTCCTTTTTCAACAATGCCAATAAAATATCAAGAATCAGCAAATAAAGCTCCATTCAAAATTAAAATTGATGCGAATTCTAGAATCATTGCTAAAATTCCAATCAAACACCTATCTGGTGACGTGATAATACCGAAACAAATCATTCAATCTTGTGAAATTTCTGAGATTGTAACTTGTTCTAAAAATGGCCTAGCAAACGTGGAAATTTGTAATGAAACCAACGAAGATGTTATCCTCATTTTAAATAAACCGATTGAATCAATTTCTATACAGAATAATTTCGAAATCTTTCAAATGGAAACTAATAATAATTCAGAATATATAAACGTAGAAGAATTAATCAGAACCAATCATATGAATGAAGAAGAAAAATTTCATATTCTAAAATTATGTCGAAAATATCCAGATATCTTTAAGTTAGAGAATCAACCCCTTTCTTTTTCAAATCAGATAAAACACTCTATTAAAACTAAAGACGATATCCCTGTCTACACAAAATCTTATAGATATCCTTTTATTCATAAAGAGGAAGTTAAAAATCAAATAAATTCTATGTTAGAACAAGGTATTATCAGACCCAGCCAGTCACCTTGGTCATCGCCGATTTGGGTAGTACCAAAAAAAGCTGATGCATCTGGTAAACAAAAATGGAGAGTTGTCATAGATTTCCGAAAACTCAGTGAGAAGACTATTGACGATAAATATCCTATACCTAATATAAATGATGTTCTTGATAAAATCGGCAAATGTCAATATTTTACAACACTAGATTTAGCTAGCGGATTTCACCAAATAGAGATGGATCCTGCTGATATTCCTAAAACAGCTTTCAATGTAGAGAATGGCCACTACGAATTTCTACGTATGCCATTCGGATTAAAAAATGCGGGTTCTACCTTTCAAAGGGTAGTGGATAACGTACTCAGAGGACTTG
This sequence comes from Coccinella septempunctata, assembly GCF_907165205.1. Classification (NCBI taxonomy): domain Eukaryota; kingdom Metazoa; phylum Arthropoda; class Insecta; order Coleoptera; family Coccinellidae; genus Coccinella; species Coccinella septempunctata. Next base: position 13,026,252 of record NC_058193.1, on the reverse strand, counting down.
AGAATTGTTTAGTCTATCTAGATGACATAATTGTCTTTTCAACATCATTACAAGAACATATTGTTAATCTTTCAAAAGTTTTCAAAAGGCTCAGAGAGGCCAATTTCAAAATTCAGTTAGATAAATCTGAATTTCTAAAAAAGGAAGTAGCTTATTTGGGGCATATTGTAACAACAGATGGAGTCAAACCAAATCCAGACAAAATTCAAGCTATCAAAAATTACCCAATACCTAAAACAACAAAAGAAATTAAAGGATTTTTAGGGTTATTAGGATATTATAGAAAATTTATCCGTGACTTCGCGAGAATTACCAAACCTTTAACAGCCTGTTTAAAAAAAGGTGCAAAAATCGAGCACACCACATCGTTTATCAACTGTTTTGAATACTGTAAAAATTTATTAATGAACGAACCTATTCTGCAATATCCGGACTTTTCAAAAGAATTCATTATAACTACAGACGCTAGTAATTTTGCCATTGGTGCAGTCCTATCACAAGGAAAAATTGGTAACGATAAGCCTGTCGCATATGCATCAAGAACTCTCAATGATAATGAGCAAAATTACAGTACAATTGAAAAGGAATTACTCTCTATCGTTTGGACAACTAAATACTTTAGACCTTACATTTTTGGCAGAAAATTTAAAATCGTAACAGATCATAAACCATTACAATGGCTTATGTCACTTGAGGAGCCTAATAGTAAGCTTTTAAGATGGAGATTAAAACTCGAGGAATTTGATTTCGAAATTGTTTACAAAAAAGGTAGTTCTAACACAAATGCAGATGCTCTATCGAGAGTCGAGATTCACAACAAAGATTTTTTCGATTATATGGAGAAATTTAATAAAGAATTTTCCGAGAAAAATACGAATAACGATAACGAGTCGATGATTGTTAATTTGGAAGAAGCAGACGTTGAGGAAATATCATTCGAGAAATTCGAGAAGCTTTTTAATGAAAATGAAATATATTATTGTTCAACTGTGACCGAAAAAATTGGCAATTTATTTGATGCTCCGGAATCCGACTCCCTTGCTCATTGTGTATCTGAAGATTTTTATATGAATAAGGGAATTGCACTTGATTTCAAAGAAAAATTCGGTAAAGTTCAAGAACTCAAATCTCAGAATAAAAGAACTGGAGAAGTGGCTAAAATTTCACACAACAAAAGAAAAATTTATTACTTAATAACTAAGGAATTCTATTACCATAAACCACGATATGAAACAGTATTCGAATCACTTTCCAATCTCAAAGAATTGTGTCAAAAAGACAATGTTAAATCCTTAGCATTACCAAAAATTTCGTGTGGTTTGGATGGACTAGAGTGGAGAAAAATATTCAGCATGATCAACTATATTTTTGCAAATTCCACCATAAATATTAACATTTATTACTTATCTCAAGACGATTTAATCAATTCCAAGAATATTGAAAATCAGTATGAATCGGATGGTAATACTATACATTTCAATCACGAAAATCCAATTCAAGAAGTCCCCATTTCTGAGAAAATTTTAAATATTTTTGACAATCAAATAGTTTTTGAATTTGTTTTTCATTCCCCGGCGGAGGTTAGAATAAAAAGAATTTTTTCGAGCAAACAAAGAATTTTTGTTCAAATATCTACTAACGATTTAAAAAAGGAAATTATTGACTTTTTCAAAACATACTTAAGACCTAATATTCTTTACGCTTTGTATTTCACAAAAGATAACTATTATGAAGAAATATGCGAAATTCTCAGGAAAACATTTAAACAATCCGCTTTCAAATTATTGAAGTGCAATGAAATCTTAGAAGATGTGGAAGAAAAAGACGAGCAGGTTAGAATTATTAAAAGTATGCATGAGGGAAAAACAAACCACAGAGGAATTTCTGAAACTGTTTCTAGAGTAAAGAGAACATATTATTGGCCTGGTATCCAAAATGATGTAACGGAATATATTAATAATTGCGAATTATGTCAAATTAATAAATATGATAGAGACCCTCCAAATCAAAAATTAATGCTTACACCCACGCCATGTAAACCCTTCGAAATTGTGCACATTGACACTTTTCAAGCACAAAACAAAAAATTTCTTACAATTGTCGATGCCTTTTCGAAATACGCCCAAGCATATCCATCAATTTCTCTTACAGCTATAGAAATAGTAAAATCTCTGGTAATTTTCATGACGCATCACGGTTCACCGTCAACAGTAGTGATGGATAATGGAACAGAGTTCAAAAATAGTATTGTATCTGAATTTCTTGAACTACACCAAATTTCTCCTCATTATATCACAGTAAATAATTCACAATCCAATGGTATCATCGAAAGATTTCATTCTACTATATTAGAACATTTGAGAATTTTAAAAAGTAAAAACAATGATTCATCAAATATTGAAGACTTAATGCCCTACGCAATATTTGGATATAATAATTCTATTCATTCCTTTACAAAGCAGAAACCTATTGACATAATTAACGGCCATTTAAATAGTAAGGATCCCCTCAATATAGATGTAAACAAAGCCATTATTAATAACTATGTAGAAAACCATAAACAAAAAACTAGAGAAATTTACAAAAGACTGAATGAACTGATGGGGGAGAGGAAGCAGAACATCATAGAAAAGCAAAATCAAAATAGACATGATCCTTTAACGTATAAACCTGGTACTATCGCGTACAGAAAAATTAAATCCAACATGAGAAATAAGCTTTCTCCAAAGTTTTCGAAAGAGAAAGTACTACGTAATCAGAAAATTAAGATAGAAAGTGATAAGAAAATTTTGCATAAACAAAACCTCAAAAAACCTAAAACTGAATCTAAGAAACTTTTTCAGGCTAATCCTAATGATTCTGGTGACAGCACAGGACATTCAAATAATAAATCTGAAGGACAATCCGGGAGTCCTTCCAATTCTCCTAGGGAAAGCGAAAGTTAGAAGCAAATTTCACAGATTCATACATTACTATGACCTTCAACCCATCGCCACACAGTTAAGATATTTAGAATTTCATTATAAGACAGTATCTAGTACTATTTTAAATACTTCAAGCTCCGTGTTTCGTACAGAATTGGAAAATCATAAAATGTTTTATGAATATCAATTAAGCTCAGCAAAACAAAAATTGAAAAGTTTGATACCAATGGGAAGATCAAAAAGAGGAATTATTGATGGATTGGGAACCATAATAAAAAGTATTACTGGTAATTTAGATGCAAATGACGCATTGCATTATGAATCGGCATTAAAAGAACTTCAAAATAATCAGAAGGATATTATGTTCAATTTAAATGCAGGTATTTCATTAACCGGTGAAGTAATCGAAAATTTCAATAAAACTATTTCTGTCCTCAGAAATAATCAAAAAACAATTGCTTCCCAACTTGAAGGAATTTCAGGAAAATTTAATCAATTAAGTGATAACTTTTATATGTATATTCAGATTAAAAATCTCATGGACCAAATCGGAATATCTATCAATATTATTATAGAATTAATCGATGAAATTGAAAATGCCATTAGTTTTTCCAGACTCGGAATATTGCATCATAGCATTATTAAATTTTCCGAATTATATTCAATTATCAATAAAACAAAAAATTTATATGGCTCAAGTAATCTGATATTCGTCGACGAGAGAGAATATCACAGATTTTATGAATTGATAAATGTAGATGCATATTTCGTTGAATTCAGAATTGTTTTCGTTCTTCATTTTCCTATTGTACACCCCGAATCTTTTTCTCATTACCATCTATTTTCAATCCCAACTATAAACAACACTATTATTATTCCCAAAAATACCTATCTGACAAGCAATGAAAAATGGTATCAATACGCCTCTTCGCCTTGTATTGATTTACACCCACTATATTACTGCGAAGACGACAAACTCAATAATGGGTCAGAAGTAGAAGATTGCCTGTTCCAGCTACTGCAACTCCAAAAATCCACTGGTTCCTGCCAAAATCACCCTGTGGAAACTAGCAAGAACGTTGTCCAGAAGATTGGTAATGGAAGATTCATCATGTTAGCTCCAACTGGGATGAAAATTCGCACAGTATGCAGAAGAACCGACGTCAGCACATTGAAGGGAAACTTCCTGCTAAATGTACCAAAAGGATGTCATTTCGAAAACTCTCAAGAAAAATTCTATAACGACAAGGAAATCTTGGAGGGAGAACCAATGTACCTTCCTCAAATTGCTGCCGAGTTGAATGCAACAACCCTAACTGCATTCAAAATAAAACTAGAAGATTTTTCATTGGACCAAATACACAAATTGAAGAAGAAACAAGAGGAAATTCAACCCTTAATGGAAAAGCAAAAAAGTACCAAATCATTGCATGAAGTCCTGATAATTATCATTTATTTGCTATTTTTCATAATTATCTCCTATTTTGGATCGAGGAAAATTAAGTTGTGGCTAAGATCCAGGGTTCCAAGAAATCAAACAGAAACAGAAGAATTCCAACCACGAGCAGTTCCACGAAATCAACCAGAGAGAGAAGAATCCCAAGCTAGAGCAGTTCCATTCTTCACTACGTAGGCACCTTTCTGAGGATGGAGGAGTTATATATCCGAGAACGATGAACTTCGTTGGAAGATCGCAGGAAGTGCAATCTCAGCATCGTCTCATTTTCCAAGAACTAAGAAAGTGTACCGAGGTTATAAATTATAATTTTATTATCATTGAATCAGTTCTGACATAACTTTCACTGTATAAACGTATTGTACGAAATATAGCTTTTTAAAAAACGCTTTTCCTGCCTTAATAAATATAACTCGCTCGAGATTAAGGCTTCTCCGAGAAACGCACGTTACAAGAGGTCCAAGTACCGATCCTTGAGGCACTCCCGCTTCCAATTGTCTGGTTTGAGAGGTTGCTTCATCTATCTTCACATAAAAGTTTCTATTCCTCAGATAGTTCCTTATAATCTTGCATAGCTTGGTCGAATATTCTGCTTTTTTCATCTTGTAGATAAGGCCTTCGTGCCATACTCTATCAAAAGCTCTCTCGATATCCATCAGAACTAATCATGTGGCCTGTTTGGTCTGCATTCCTTCGGTGACGTATTCTATGAGCCGTAGCAATTGGAGTTCAGTCGAATGTTCTCGTCGAAATCCAAATTGTTCGGGTGGAATTATCTTCAACATTTCTGTTTCCTCATTCAGCCTTTTAGCGATAACCCTCTCGACGATTTTTCCCAGTGCTGATAGTAAGCTGATTGGTCTATAATTTTCTGGAAATTCCCGTTCCTTTCCAGGCTTGTTGAAAACTATCGTTTGTGCAGTTTTCCATCTCTTTGGGTAGTATTCAGTCCTCATCACTCCGTTTGTTATATTCGTCAAGGCTGCTATTCCTTTTCTAGGCAATTTCTTCAACATATAACTCGTTATCCTATCTTCTCCCGGCGCTTTCCTGTTTTTCAATTTCATTATGATCTCTTTAATCTCTGTTGGTGAAGCCGGTTTTGGAATGATTTCGGTTTCCAGTGGTTCCATCATCAGTTCTTCGTTTGCCTCCACTTCTTCTTCTAGATCTTCATTGTCATCATCATTTCTGTAGTTTATTAAGGCTTCTCTCTCAATTGAGTCGGCAAGTGCTTCGGCTTTTTCAAGTCTCGTATATACCATTCCGTTTGCTTCATGCAGTGGAGGTATAACTGTCCGTTCTCGTCGTAAGCATTTTCCAAGCCGAGTGATCTATTGTATTCAGTTCCCTTAATCTCTGGTGCCATCTGTTATTACGCAGTTCTGTTAAAGCATTTTTCAATATCTGACGATGCTTATTCAGTTTCTTCTTGTCTTCTTTTCTTTTTGTTGTTCTGTAGATTTTTCTGAGTCTTCTGTTCTTTTTTATAAGTTCCTTTATATCCCCTGGCGTATCTCCATGTAAATCTTTCGGAATTGGTTTCCTTATTCTTTTGGTGCTTTCTTCATAGGCTTCTTTTATTCGATTTTCCAATTTTTCAACTGATTCATCTAATTCATCCCGGGTGTTAATTTAGGGGTGATTTTCTCCTGAAGTAAATTCTTATATTTTTCCCAGTCTGTGCGATCCTTGTTTTGTGTCTCTTCTTCGTTTCTTGGGCCATGCCCCACCATGAATTCTATGGGATTGTGGTCTGAAGTCTTCTATTGTATCAATGCTGATTTCTCAGTGATGTCTTACGACAATGTACAGTACATCGGGTAGTCCATTTGCTCTTGGTATGTAGGTCGGTATATCAGGTCCTATCACAACTGCAAGTTTTTCAGTATAAATCGTCACTCTTTTTCTAGTTTTTCTGTTGGTATTTTGCAATTATGATTTTCGGGTGTCTTCCTTCTAGTAGCATTTTTAGATCCTCTTCCAACATGTCCTTATCCGGTGATTTATAAGTCGAAATAATCTTCACTTTTCCTCGATTGGTATCCACAATAATATCGATATTGCTTCTACTTCTTGACCATTGAATATTTGGTCGAAATGGTGATCCATATTCTGCCAGTATAGCAACGCCACCTGTGCTGTTAGGTCTATCATTGCTGTAGATATCGTAATTGGAAAATGCTATCCGAACGTTCGGGTTAAGTTTTGTTTCTTGGAGAGCTATGACATCCGGTCTCTTCTCTTCAATCAGTTCTTCGAATTCGGGTCTGCGGGCTCTCGATCCTTCGACGTTCCAAGAGACGATTATGAGATTGTTCTCTATCGTCGTATCGGCCATTAAATATTCTTAGTAATTTGCTGCATCTTCTTCTCAATCTCTTTCTCCAGATTCTGCATCATCGTACTGAGGAGGTTTTTCGTGAACTTATCCAGTTCCACAGTGATTCCAGAAATTCCTTTCCTGGTTTCGGCTCTTTTGACGGTTTTTGCCTTATCCTTCTTCTTCTCTGGTTTCTTCGTCTCTTTGACTGCTTTGGTTGCAGTTTCCTGGGGTTTCTTCATTTCCGAAGAGATGTGGGCTGGCTTCGGAGTATTTTGTGTTAGCCTCGAGCTGGTTTGGTTCGATCTTGGCGATCTCTTGTTCTTTTTTGTGACCGATTTCCATTCGCTACATCCCTTGTTGCTGGCTGGATGACCTCGTTCTCCATAAAGGACGCAAGAAGCATTACTTTCCTCATTCTCCCTGGTAAGCGTACACTACTTGGAGCTGTGATTACCGGAGCATTTCACGCACCTCCATGGGAAAGTGCATTTGCTCTGATGGGCATGTCCATACCGTTGACAACGATAGCACTGTCCAGGCCCTGCTGTCCTTCTTTTTGGTTCGACAACATAATTCATGTTGTACAGCCTCTTGATTTCGAAAATGCCCTTATTCTGGGTTTTCACAAACAGGACATAATCAAATCACTGCTACAAGAAAGGAAAGAACTAAGGAGGAAACTGAATGATGTCGAGGCGACACACAACAGGGAAATCTCGGAGCTGGAAAACAAAATACTCGACACAAGTGATCTCTCCATGCAAACAAACATGGAGATCAGGAGAAGACGAAGGGCTACCAAGCCTCCCAGAAGGCAAGATAGCATTGAACAAGTTCGCGGAACTTGCCAAAAAAAAATAGCAAGAAAATATTTACAAAAACGTGGAGACTGTTACGGGTAATCCCAACAGCTGAGGACAGTGTCACATAGGTGGTATGAGTAAACAACTCAGATGTCGAGATGGAGAAGTCCATTTAGAGGTTGTATAGGGAAGGATACCCGGAATGGAAAACGTTGAACGAAGAAATAGACTATCTACATCTCTCAGTTAGTGATAGGCAAAAACACTGTTATCTATCACAAAAATAATTAAAATCAGACATGAAAACAAAGAGGAGGACCTCTGGAAGAAAATACAAAGACTTCTATATCGCGGAAGAAGAGATAGCAGCTCTACACAAATTAGAATGCATCGAAACACATAAACTTAAAAAAAATTATACAGGCAATATTTAAGGACACAGACATGAAGCTCCTGCTATACCTTCCACCAGGAGAGCAAAACAAAGAGTACACAAAAGAACTAGGAACACATGCGTTTTAATGATTCAGTACAAACAAGGCGAATACCGGGAAACCCTGAAAAGCGTCAGGAATGAACTTAAATGACTAACAGAAACAAAGTCTATAAAAGGAATTAGGAGCACTAAAGAGGGCAAGATGATTATAACCATGGAAAAGTGCGATGAGGACTGTAGGAAACTCGAGGAGGCAGTGAAAAGGATAAATGGAAACCTAAGGGTTAACGTTCTGGGAAGAGAAAATACCAAAGAAACTCTTCACGTCAGGGGAATGGACGCAGAGTCGACAAAAAAGGAGGTAGAAGAGGCTCTGAAAGAAATCCTCAAATTAGTAAAGGATCACCAGATAACCATATTAGAGAGATATCAGATATCAGATATTATAACGAAGTCGTCGATTTTGAGAGGTCTCGCTTTCAGGAAACATTTTGAGCGCTTAGTCAAGGTAGGTAAATATTCTTTCAATCAACGTCGCCAAAAGTGATCTGTCATGAGTCCAACTTTTCTCCATTGTTTTCTGGAAAATATATCTTTGCCCTGAATATTTGTAGATAGGAACAAATAAAAATTGCCTAAAAGATGGTTGGGAGTTAATGGTGCTCCATCAGTTGCGTCCAAAGAGATGGGAGTAAGCGGTCTAGAATTGACGATGTTTTCTACATCTTTAGGATATTGTGAAGTAAGTACTGCGCTCCAGCCTTTCTTGACAGATCTAATCAACCTCACCCAGCAACCTCCCATGGGTGGTGTTCGTGCTGGATTGAAATTCCACTTGATACCTTCTTTCATATGCATAAGGGTCTTCTGAATTTTTTGATGATCCAAATTTTTCACTTGTTGCTGTAACTCTCTATTAGTACCTATAAAGTTTGTACCACAATCAGACAAGATTTCTCGTGGACAAGGTCTGCGGCTAGTGAGTTTTTGTATGGCCATTTTACAACTGTCTGTTGTTAGCGAATGAGCGACTTAAATGTGAATGGCTCTGATCATTCCATAACCAGAGAAGATACATGAGAGAAAACCCCAGAGAGAGGTCATAAGAACGGTCGAGGAAAACATGAAACTCCAGTCATTTACAAAGAGCCCTATACACCTTATTTTATTTATTTATGCCAGTTCTTTTATGCTTCAAGTTTTATTTACACTTGTTAGGACTATATACACCCACTTGTACATAGTTTTTAATTCCTATACACCTATTTATTATTTTATCTTTATTAGCGACACATGTCGAATACACCCAACCCCCAGCATGGAATTAAATGAAGGATTCTATACACCCGCTTAAAAATCAATATTTCAGATGGTCAAGTTCCTACAAAAAAACTAGGGACATCTAGAGCCGCACATGATCTAGCACTCGCTGCCGCAATGCAAAATAAATGCGACATACTAGTGATATCAGAACCCAATAAAAAGATTGGGAAGACAAAAAACTGGATCATGGACAAGAAAGGAGATGTGGCTCTAGTTATCATGGACAAAGCCGTTGAAGTAGGTAAAATAAGCGAAGAAGAAGGCTACATAAAAGTAAATAAATGGCCTATATATTTATGCCACTTACCTGTCTCCAAACATATAAATGGAGAACTTTTGTACCAAGATAGATGAGATATTTGAAAAGGTGGTTCAAAAACCAGGCACTAGTGGTGGGTTACCAAAATCCTCGCCAAGGGGCTCCCCCATTGAAGACTCAAGGGGCAGATTCGTGATGGACTGGATGACCCAACTCTCCTGGTCGGCGGCAAACTCAGGCCAGGCAACATTTATTAGAGCCGCAACACAGAGACAGAATATGCAGGAAAATCAAAGAATGGAAAGTGATTAATGAAAATACCTCCACATACAATGGCCAAGATAACGCCTCTACCAAGTTGTGGTTTTTTTTAGTCGGTCGGCAACAACACCCAGCCAACCCGATATATCCACACGACACGGGTCGTAGCGGAATCTGTCAAGCAGATTTTTTCCACAACCGAAAAAAAAAGATGATAGATAGATGGATTGATGGATGGATGGATATATGGATGGATGGATGGATGGATGGATGGATGGATGGATGGATGGATGGATGGATGGATGGAGGATGGATCGATCACAAGATCTTCAGCATGTATGATACCAAGAAACTCAACAACACACATAAGACAGCACTAACAGCACATACGCCCATGGAAGGACACAAGTTCAATTTTGAAGATGTCAGCATTTTGGACATTGAGTGAAATGATTCACATACAAACACACAATACTGTAAATTTCAGGGAACACACCCAACGTCTTAGTGTGATATTTAACAGCTTAATAATAGAGAAGGATAGGGTTACTTAGAGAAGAATTCATTCAAAAATAGACTGTTGTCTATACAATACAAAACCAAAATTCATTGCCTAAATAGAATATTTTTTATAGTTATAACGTTAGGTGTGTTCGTCCAGATAAGTACCTAACTCAATATATTTGTATCGTATACAAATAATGTCCAAAACGTTTTATTAGATATCTTAGAATGAAGGTATACACCTTTTAAAACTCTCTAGTATTCATGTCCATGCTTCTTAGCCTTGAGAAAGGAACAATAGGTTTCGAAACGTTGGCAAAATCATAATTGATTTATTAACTAAGTCCAAAGTCCTGCGATAGATCATTCAATACCTTTTAAAACATTCCAAATTTGTTATCATTTACTGAATTCACTGAATATGGATGTGATCTTGAAGTGAAACGAGGAACACTAACGGCCGTTTTCAATATACCTATCTATCAATCGTTTCACTTACTGACGATTAGTAACCATTGATAATCATTCTAAAATATATCTACAGATAGATCAATAAATCATAGAAAGGAAATCACATGCATTTTCTATCTTCAGTAACTGAAACAATGATAGGATTATTGAAAACGGCCGTTAATTGCAGTGACGAGAGCCGAGCCATTGATTCCACCTGATTGTGCACGTTTTTATAAAGAAATACCAAATCACCTATTTCACGGACCTTTCTAAGCGAAGCGAATTCAAACTCATTCAAGAGGCATTCATAACTGTGGTTTCCATCTGGATAAGAACCATGCTTCATGGGAAAAAGTAATTTGATGATTTTTTTCTGCACTCCTTCAATACAATGTATTTTTTATGACAGGGATTCCATACAATACTACAATAAGTAAGCTTACTTCTAACAAGAGCCTGATAAATGGATGAAATTGGTTTCAATGAAGAAAACTCCTTACAATTGCGTATTACAAAACCCAAACTTTTCATGGCACTAGAAGTTATATCTCTTATATAAGAAGCCTGTGCCTCTAGGAATAGTTCCAGTTTGTGTTCTAGTGAAAATAAATAAATAAATAAATAAATAAATAAGAAGAAGAAGTTAGTTTCTGATCAATAAGTCTTTAGCCTCACTTACTCTCTTCAAATCCAAGTTATTGATTTTATAGTTGAAAATGGTATCACGTATCCTCGTAAACGTCATTGTCTTGCATTTCTCTACATGCCGAGATAATTCATTCAACACACCATCTGTAGAGTCATTCAGGATATCTGAGCGCAGAGGGTAAGTGACCACAGTGCGTAATCTCGACTATGAAATGTTCGAAAGAGGGCTTCATTTGGGTGATGCAAAGGCTCAGAATCGCCAATTTAGTTTTTTCATAGGACTGTGCTGAATATGTTTTAATTTTCCTAGCTTCAAAATTTGGAACAGGGTTTGGTTTGAAAGGCATAAGTACGCACAGTTGCCCTGAATGACTCTACAACCTATTGAGATCGTCTTGCAACATAAAGCAATCAAATAAACTTCTGCTGAAGAGTAGAAAGTAACTTATGGGAAACAAATGTCATTAATAAACAAATGACTTCAATCCGTACCAACGCGGTACTTTCTCTTTGTCAAGAAGGACTCGAGGAGAGATACAAGAACACTCGATAAGCCAAATCCGAATAACTTTCTAAGTAGCCGTCTATGTGAAACGCGATCGAAAGCCTTGCTGAAATCAGTGTAGACAACGTCAACTTGATTTCTCTAGTCAAGAGATTTCCACACATGTTGTGTGAATAGAAAGAGATTTGATACAGTACTTCGAGATCGGACCATGTTGATATTTGGAGATTGATGTTCGTACGTGCTCGAAAATTAAATCGGATAAAACAATTTCTATTCATTTGGAAAAAACTGATATCAGAGCAATCGGTCTATAACTAACAATCTCTGATTTCTTACTGGACTTCAGAACAGGACATATACGCGAAACTTTCCAGATGTTCGGGAAAGTGCCGGAGGTCACCATAACGTTGTACAGTATACGCAATGGCTGAACGAATAGTTCGATATGAAATTTAACAAGATTAACTGGGACGCCGTCCAGGCCAATAGTGAATTTGTTTTTAGTTTTTTAGGTGTCAATATAATCATATCCTCAGAAATATCCCCTATATTTAATGCCGGACCTAAGTTAGAAGATTCTACAAAAGGAGAGTTAGAATTCTGTGTATTGTTGTTATTGACATGAAAACTCTTGAAATTCATTGAAAATGCATCTAGTATGTCCTTAGGTGTTTTCAACATTTTATCATTAAAGCACATGTGTCCAGGCAATCGTGATTGATCTTGTTTAGAATTAATATATTTCTTAAATTACAAGGATTTCTCTCCAAATCGGCTTGAGATCACTAGATAAATCCCTTATATGCCGTTTCGATGTCAAGTTTAACATAAATGTACCTCAACTCTGTAACCTGGTTTAATAATAATAATAATAATAATAATAATATTGTCTGAAGTATCTAAAGCGCTCACTATGAAAAAATCAACCTGTGCCTTCTGTACATCCTGAGATAATGGTTTTTTACTTTTATTCTGTGAATTAAGTATTTTGTGAACTATAATAGAAATTAACCTTGCGATAACATCTTGAATGGTACTATTGAAAACATCACTAGCATTATGTATATTTTCAATACCACCCAATAGAATTCGACAAAATTCTTCTACATCTAAATTTTTTAAGTCATACCGTTTGGCAGTAGAGTTGAAATTCCTTGATGGCAGGGCAGGATGAAAATTGCACAATATGTAAGTCCAGGATGATGCGGGTAAACCGGCACCGATAGATTATCATCACAAAGCACCCTGGACCAGCTGGTCCTCTTCCGCCTATTTCTTCCCCACGTACTGCGGGTTCCATCGAGAGCATAACTGTCGGGGTCGAGGACGTAGGTTCCGTTTTGGATTCCCTTTATCCCTCCACCTCTTCTGCTGCTGATAACGTTTCAGTGAGAGTACTTAAGTGCAGCACGGCCTCTATCTTTCTCTGCCAATGGCTAAAATTCTGTCTATCTCTTTCTCTCCTGGTCAGCTACCTGCCTCTTGGCGACAGGCCAAAATTACTCCTGTTCATAAAATGGGCGACAAATTCGATGCACATAATTATAGGTCTATCAGTATTTTGCCTGTTATCTCCAAAAAAGCTTAGAAGATTGTTGCTAAGTCCCTCATGTCCTTTCTAATCTCCAATAGTTTCATACCTAATGTGCAGCATGGCTTTGTACCCGGTAGGTCAGTGATCACCTGTGTATTGAAGTGTATTAATGAGTAGACCAAATTAACTGATTCCAACATCCCCTCTGATATCATCTATCTCGATTTTGCTAAGGCCTTCGATAGAGTCCCGCACGGGCGGCTTTTACATAACCTGGAGCACTTTGGAGTGAGAGGAGAGCTACTTTTCTGTTTGATAGGGTCTTTTCCGTTAAGGTGGGTGATTCTGCTTCTTCTTTCAGAACTGCCTCCAGTGGTGTTCCCCAACGATCTGTGTTGGGACCAATCTTGTTCCTGGTCTATGTCGCTGACCTCCCGGGCATCTTATCAAATTCCTATTCATTATACGCTGACGATTGGAAATTTACGGAGGTCATTGTTGTCACATTTGATCCAGCCCGATTTGAATCATGTATACGAGTGGTCGGTTGCATGGCTACTTCCGTTGAAAATAAGCAAGTGTAAAATTCTTCATATTGGAAATACAAATCCTAAAACCTGCTACTATCTGAATGGTGTTCCGGTGACCTCCACTTCTGAGATTTGCTACCTTGGAGTGATCGTTTCGGATGACCTCTCTTGGACTTCTCACATCAGGAGTATTGTCAAAAAGGCGAACTAGGTCAACTATATAATTCGAAAAGCCTTTTCTGGTTGCTTTATCGATGTTTGTAAAGTGCTCTATACCACGTATAGAATTCTTGAACATGCTGGCCCGGTGTGGTGTCCACAGTTGATTAGAGACCAAAACCTCTTGGAGTCAGTTCAGCGTCGTGTGACGAGGCTACCCTACGCCTGGCAGCGTCCCTTTTACGAGGATAGACTCAAGCTGTTCGTTCTGGAGAGTTTTTTGTCGCGACGTACTCGCGGTGCCTTAATAGTCACATATCGTGCACTGCACAATTTGTTCGGCTGTGACTTATCGAACCTATTTCGATTAAACATTAACAACTTGCGAGGACACCAACACAAACTTTATCGCGAGAACTTCAAATCTTCGGCAAGGGAATTCTTCCTTAGTAATCGCGTTTTTAATTTGTGGAACTCTTTGCCGGAAAGTGTTGTTTGTGCTCCGTCGGTTAACTCGTTCAAGAACTGTTATGATGTATTCATTGCGCGACGTTGATATGTGTTATTGTGTTGGTTTTTTTTTTAGGAGAATATTTTTTGTTTGTTTTTTTTTTGTGACCCTTATTGTAAATCTTTTTTGCTGCAGTCACTTATTGTTTTATATTGTTTTCTGAGATTTAAAGGCTACGGCCTCCCTTCTTTTTGTATTCATAATAATAATAATAATAATAAAGCACTTCCCATGCGGCGTGCCAATAAATAACCGAATCTAAAAGTCTGTTAAGGTTTTTACCTCGGTTTTTACTAACCAACGCAGTACTGCGGGAACGGGAGCGAGAGCGAAAACGACCCAGTGTATTGCGGGAAGCGGGAAGCTTTTTCTCACACCAAAGCGGTGAAGTATGTGAAGATTATTGTGTATTTTCGGCAAGAAAAATCGATAGATATTGAAATGGATTCCTCATCCGATTCCGCTCCCGCAGTACCGCGTTGATGTGTAGGAACCTTTATTATGGTTTCGATCACTGTCCCATATTATAGAAATTCTAAGACCTTTCAAAACGAGTGGTAAATCCCGTATGTGCAGCACCTTCATAGACACTTGAAGCTCTCTGATATATTGAAGTCGCCAATAATAACCATATTGCCACCATCATATTTGTCTTCCATTAATTCGAAAAGTTCATCATAACCAACTACAGAAATTTCAGGAGAATGTAAACCACCATAACGATTGTCGGAATATGATTGGAACCAAAAAGTTTTACAGCCAAATATCATTTATTCAATCCCAGAAATATTGAAGAAAGGCGATAATAGAGGGTGATAATACTCTGTAAAGGATGATTCATGCTGGACCGTGTCAGAGCCGGGCCGGGACCGACTCCGGGCCGTTGCAATGGGTCGCCACTCTGAAAACACGGGCACGGCACGTGTCCCAACCGGTGTAGTGTGGATGGGTCAATTGAAATTACTCATAGCCTTAAAGGCTGATTCATGCTAGACCGTGTCGGGTCCGAACCGGGACCCGGACGGGACACGGTAAAAGAATTATATGAGCAATTTCAATTGACCCATTCACGCTACACCGGTTGGGACACGTGCCGTGCCCGTGTTTTCAGAGTGGCGACCCGGTTGCAACGTCCCGGATTCGGTCCCGGCCAGGCTCCGACACGGTCTAGCATGAATCATCCTTAAAGGTCTCTTGGTACATACAAATGTCTTTAGTTCATTTGCCCAGTGAGTATTTCGAAACGGTTATTTCAGCTCTACTGATAATGTCAACTTGGTACGAGTCTCTGCTTTAGCGTCTGTTACCTTGGATTGTTCAATCGGAACGCACAAAGCTTCTTGCACGTAATCTCGATCTCTACACCAAGTTTCCTGGGTGATCTCGTTCGTTAAGGATTGTGGTGATAAAATTTGTTGCTGGGAGTTTGGAATCTGATAAATTATTGCAAATTTTGTTATGCTCAATGGTTTTCTCTTTACTGTTTTCACGAATGTTCTATTTCTTTCAGCCTAGATTTGTTAGGTTCTCTGATTCAACTAGTCAACTCTCCCAAGCATGTCCGAGAACCTCAAATTTATTTTCATTTAGAGCGATAAGATCATTTATTTAAAGCCATCTATCTGCTTTTTTGCCTTCAGCTGCTTGCCTGAATTGATATCTGATCAGAACGTTTCATATTTTCCCTTTAATTTAGTTAGTTGTAGTATTTGAATAGCATCATTGTAATTCCATGGGGTGACTGGTTCAAAAAGTGCTCGGACAGCTTGAGAAGATCCTACATTATGTTTGGAATATTGTTTGATTGCTATCTTAAAAGGAACGAAGAATATTGCTTCAATTTCGTTTGCAAGACCACATAACACATCTGTTAGAGCACTCTTATGCATTCTATGTAGAGCATTCCATATTAGAGAACACTATTTCCATGCACCTGTAATTTACACCTATAACTTGCACCTTTCACATGCACCTCCATAGAGGGAATAACTTGGGAAACCGTGGAATAGTTGGCTGTTGAACTCAGGTACCCTTTCATGTCATCATCACACATGCCTCACTAACCGGTGCAGAGCCATCTGATTAATTGCTTGTTTGTTGAAGATTTCGACCCAAGGAGACCGAGAATTTGACCGAACCAACAACTTGAAGCTCAACATCGGGAGGACCGAAAAACCGAACCATTGTTAAGATAAGTTTTTGTATGCCTCTGAGACACCATTCTTGTCAGTCATCTCTTGATCGAAGTAGTTGAGACTTATTGCTTGAATTGTTAACTTTCAATAAACCTTTATTTGAACTTGACCGAGTATATCTGAATGTGAATAACCAAATGTGAGGAAATGTTGTTTCATTAGTGTCTAATATTATCTTATATTAAAATTATTCAATCACGAGTTAGTCAGGGACCATACTATAAACCCTGTTGCTACGCGATTCTGAATCTGGGAGATTGAACGGTATAACAGTAATCCTTCGGTGGATCAGTTCAAGAGTTATTGAACTGTGAAATTTCACACATAAGATGAACATTACCCTTCATAACCCAAACTCAGGGAATTAAACCCTCGTGATCCGAGTACAGCTTGATGACATTAATTCATATCCGTTTGTCATATTCTTCCCGAAACACCCTGTATTTGTTTGGTTGATGTACGTTTTTGTTGGGGTTATATTAAACCACCTGAGTAGTCGATGCCGATGTTTACATAAAAAAAGCTACTCATCGTACACTTTATACTCAAAGATATGTGGGAGTAATTACCTCATATCTTCACTTTACCTACTTCCTTCATATTTCAAGCTGTCCCAAGGTATACAACTCTCCTAAAATTTGTGAATTTCGAAGAAAAAAACGATAATGATGAAAGAAAATCATTCAAAGCAGAAATTGGTGCTAAAAGTCTGTATACAACCAACATTAACAAACCTCTGTTCCCAATTATATCCGGTAAAGCAATGATATCCAATTTCGGAAATGGAAACGGCACTTGAAAATATTTCTGCAAATAAGCGAGAAGCTTGGGGGCAGTTCTTGTTACCATGCTCATCGAGGATCTCATTTCTTTTCTAACGAGGATCTTTATCTGATCCTCTTGCTTTCCTGTTAACACGAATTCAGCGTCGTATATCATGAAGCAGAGCATGTAGGTGGACATTGGAAACGAGTTCACAAAATGATCCAAAAACCATCCGTCTTCACCTTCCATTGGTTCGGATTTGACTAGTTGCATGTTACTTGTAGTATTGTAATTTTTTTTTCTTCCAATGGTGAGCTCAAAAGTGGCTATCATTCCAGGTTCGTCAAAACAGGGGAATGCTTTTCTTGCACCCATCGGCTCAAAGAACGAGACTGCGTAATAGCTCTTTTCCGATGATGATGAGAAGTTTCCTCTAAAAATTCCAGTTGGTTCTTCTAACATGTTCCCTAGAAAAGTAGATATTTTCTTATAAGTCTGGAAACTGCATTTCAATGTAGTCAGTGGTTCTCGATTACTATTAAAATTATATTACAATTTATGTAACGATTTTCTCTACCAGCGTTTATGAATAAACTTGGTTTTTGTGAATTCATTTCCACTGTGAAACGCCACTAAATCAGAATAGTGGAGCGTCGTTATGTTTATACCCCAGAACCAAGGAAACATCTGTGAAAAAAATTTAATTTCTAATTCTTAAATTAGAACAATTTGCCATAGCAAAATGTACTTTTTTTGACAAAGTTCAACCAAAAATTATTGTTGCCTCTTATTATTTATTCATTTATGAAGAATCCAAATAACTGGATATGTAAAGTCAAAATAACCTTCAGAGGTTATTAGGAGGATTGAATTTGAGCAAATATGTTTTGAGGAGTTTTTTGTCCATTGTATAGTTTTCCGGTTATTTGCGATTGAAACTTGAGATTTTTCACCTAAAAATTCAAAATTTTTGAATAGGTTCTTACGAAAAACTGAAAAAGTATAATAATAATAATAAAAGTGCTGAAGTGCTAAAGTGGGGGTGAATGGAATATAGGCTATCTTTATACAAGGTGATTCATTGGGAAATTCGCATAGCATTGGAGTAGATAAAGAACACGAAGGTAACCAACATACAGGATGTTTTCTAATTGACTGTACATATTTATGGGGTGATTTTTGGGCCCATTGTAAGAAAAAAACTTTATATGAATGTATGTCTCAAACGTCTTACCTTTCGAGATACACGGTGTTCTCAAAAATAAATCATTTATTATCAATATCTACCATACCACTTCAAATATTTTAATGAAATTTGTTATACATGTATACTATGAATCAAGAGGCATTTTTTAATGTATCACTTTTTTCTTAATTTTCACCAGTGGCGTTCGTACGTAATTTGACCTACCTATATTGGCAGACATTGATGTTACGCCACAGATTTTTCCTGAAAGAAAAATTATTTTGAAATTCCCAATCATTTCTTACCAAAGTTGATCACTTGACTTTTTTCAATTCGATTCACGGTTTCCGCTTAGAAAAATAAAGACCGTTTCTCTGCATGATCATAACAATATCCTTAATACATACATAGGACAATATCACCATGCAGAGACATACGTAGATTTTATTTTTTTAGATGAAACCCGTGCGTCGGACTCGAAAAATTCAAGAGATCAAATTTGCTCATAGTTGAATACAGTCAGTGGCGTGCCACTAACTGTCTAAATAATACCACTCTGTATCTCAAAAAGCAAAACGTTTAGAACATATGTTCATATGAAGTTTTTTTCTTAAAATGGGCCCAAAAATCACCCTCCTAAATATTGACATTGAATTAGGAAACATCCTGTATATGGGTCTACCATTCTTTGTAACCAAAATACCTGCCTATTTACAAATTTTCTCCATTTATTCAATTAACTAGCTGACCCGGCGAGCTTTACAATGGTTAGTTGTACTAACCATTGGTATTTTTTTGAGCAGGTGAAATTAAAGTACAAAATATATCGCACCCCATGGATTGGATTTATATTCAATCGTTTGAAACACGTAATTAATGAAAAAAATGGCTAATTACGGTTGAGATCTTTTACGTAGCAACACTTTTCTAACCGGTGGAGGAGAAGTGGAATATTTCGATGATTCTGCCAGTTGAAATATATCGTTGTTAATGTTATATACGTATGCCCCTCGTAAAATTTGGAACCTTTATGCTTTATGATATAGTATGATGATCATGAGGACAATATTATCTTCAGAGTAGGTATCTCAACAATAGAACGGGTGGATTCAATGAGTTTTATTGAATTATGTCCATATATTTAGTTGAATATAAAAAATTTATATCTAACGTCCATGATCTTCACATTAGCTATTCATACTCATGAAAATCGTGTTTGGAACCTTTTTGTTATGGTATGGTAAGTTTGGGGTCAGTAATATTCCAAGTGTGCCTCAACGATGGAAAAAAAGGTTACAACGAATTTTATCGACTCATTTGATATATTCCGTCCAACATGAATTAATTCATATCGGGCTTCAGTGGCGGCCCTTCGATCTTCCTATATTTATATTATATTCATACCTACTTATGAGAATCGTAATGTTTTGTTTTTGTTATGGTAACAATAAAAATATTGTTACCTGTAAAAATACCGTATTTCAGAACGATTGGCTGCAGTAAATTTTATTGAATAACACGGGTCAACACCAAATTTGACTTTAACTGCTAAGCATAAAATTTCGATAGTTTAGATCCTAATTAGACGAAAAAAAAATATATATCATGAAAAAGTTGGCTTCTGTGTTTAGGAGACTGATTCAACGATATCATTTACAATAACTACTAGCAACATGTGGAGCCCATGGCTTGTCTTGATTCCAAACAGGAAAGTCCAAATATGCTTCATAGGCATCAGAGAGAACGTGAAATGTCTTTAATTCGTATTTCACGACACGAATTATAATAAATTGACCACATATAAAACAAAATGCATCAGCATCGTATTTACAATTTCTTGACGACATTTGAAGTTTGTCTGGGCTTGTAAACAACACCTGATCGTTGTTTATGACTCGAGCGCCCTCTAGCGGCACCTTGTAAACGTAAACACCCCACTCTTACTCTTACTCTTACTCTTACCGTCTTTTTGAATTATTAAAAATTATGAAAAAAATGAAGAATAAGTATTAATACCATATCACAAAAGCAAACTTTATACCAAAAAAAGGTATTTTCTTTTTGTTTTTGTACATAATTAACCGGAAAATCCTAGTATAAACGTTAGGAAAAAGTTCGACAGGAACTTTTTAGAAATTATTAGGTACCGCAGCGGGAAGCTCTATCGAGAACCCGGTTCTTTTGCTTTCGTTTTGCTGCAGTCTTCTATTACTGCTGAAGGATGAAAAATATTAATCAATCAGCATCAAATTGATATTATTATTAGAAGTTTTCTATTATTAGTGTTTATGATTTGACATATTGATATTGTGATTTCATTGTTCAATTCATGTTTTTCAATATACTTGACAGGTCAGTTTGTAAGTATGAGCAATATTTTAATTTGAAGAAACGATATAACTTCTTAACTTGAATAGATTATTGTGGACTCATTATGTGTTGATATTAAAGATGTTGGTTTCTTTCCCTTTCAATCTATTTTTATAGATGCTGCATTTGTACCATGGACCTTTTTCAGCAATGAACTACTGAAATATTCATTCAACTTGCTGCATATAATAACCAGTTTGTCGGTTCGAATATTCAAATTCTCACGAATTGAAATGATCTTAATCAATATTTCTGCCATAGATTTCAATCATAGTAGATAGATAAGTTAAAGTGCTGTAATCCGGCGAGCATGCTATCCGGGATTTACTGTTCTTTATTCAGTAGATATAGTACGCCCACTGACCAACTAACATCTTTTATTTTGAGTAAATCGAAATATCATGCGAAATGAAATATCATGTGATATTTTGAATATTCTGCGTCTAAACTTTTTGATGCTTTATATAATTTTCATAGATTCATTGATTCTATTAGAAAATTCTCTAAAAAATATGTTCAGTTATTTTTTTTTTCAGTAATAATTGAAATAACTATTCCATATCATTCTTAGTTTAAATCAGTTCAATGAATATATATATATATATACTGCCTATTCCCAGAAGCTATGATGAACAGCGGACACTATGATGGACGCATGATGAAAGGAGGAAGACAAAAGTTAATCTAAGTATTTTCGCATGCAGTTTTATTATTCAAAATAGATGATGATTCTTATAATTAACAATTCATGTGCAATTGAAATTTTTGTTTTGGTCTTCGAAAATAACACATATTGATTAAACTTCTACTATCTAAAATAAAAAGGTACATAGATAAAATATAGCTATATACAGGATATCTGTAAACAAATGCGAAGGAATAAGGGAGATGATTCCTTAATGAAAATAAGCGGGGTTAGTTCCTGTAAATTTTCCAAATCGACAGCCCTTCCAAAATACAGCCTTTGGAAGGCGATGACGAGTTTCTAGGATCAATCTAGGATAAACTTCAATCCCGATCTGAACAACTGGGCCTACTCATGTAGAGTTTCGGATTTTGCGAGACTCTACTACTTTTTCTTCAAAACAACAACTGCGCGTAGGAAATGTGTCTCTCGCTTAAATTCAAAAATTTCTGTGAAAATGTTGAAATTTGAGTTATTTTGCTATTGTCATAGAAGTATACGAAACTAGCAGGTCGCGGGATCCAAGATTTCGGGCCGATTCACATTTAAAAAAAACATAATAAAATGAATTTCATGAATATATATATATATATATATATATATCGGTTTTAAAACGTTTTTCTTCGTTGTCCGATGCCTAACTTCCATTCTCGACGGTTGTTCCACTGGTCTTCTCTCAGATCTCGGGCACTCATGGCTTTCCCGACTTCTTCCTTCCAAGTTTTCTTCGGCCTTCCAGGCTTTCTACGGTGTGTTGGTGTCCACATCATTGCAATCTTGGGCAGTCTAGTTCCTTCCATTCTTTGAACGTGACCGTACCATATGAGCTGTCTTCGTTCTATATCGGTCATTATCGAGCCATCTATTCCCATCTGTTGTCTCACGTCGTCGTTTCTCACTCTATCTCTACGAGATATACCCAGTGATCTTCGAAATACGTCCATTTCAGCAGCTTCAAGTTTTCTTCGATTGTGTTGTGTTATTCTCCACGTCTCTGCTCCATAAATCAAGCTACTCTTGATGAATGATTCGTAGATATTATATTTACGTTTCTTTCCGATGCTGTTACTCCAGAGCACACCATTTAGACATCCTATAGTTCTTTTAGCCTGTGTAACTCTCTTCTGTATTTCTTTATCATCCTTTCCAGACGTGTCGAATTCCACCCCGAGATAGGTGTATACGCTGCAGCATGCTACTTCACCTTCGTCTAGTTGGATGTTAGACTGCTCTGCTCCTATAGGAAGATATTTCGTTTTTTCTGTATTGAGTTCCAATCCCCAGTGCCTATACTCCTCTTGTAGTTTTCTGGCCATGTATTGCAAGTCATCTTTATCGTTTGCTATGACGACTTGATCGTCAGCAAATTGTAAGGTGTAAAGGCACGTTTCACCGATATCGATGCCCATTCCGCCACATTTCCTCTTCCATTGGTATAATGCCCGCGCTACATAGATCTTGAATAATGTAGGCGATATACAGCATCCTTGGCGAAGACCCTTATCTACCAGGAACTTTTCTGATAACCTGCTACCGACCTTTATTCTTGATGTCGTGCCCTCATACAGATTTTTTAGAGCTCTTATGAGGGTATGGTTGAGATTGGTTTCCTCTAAAACTCGCCATAGTTTTTCCACTGGGATAGTATCGTAGGCTTTTTTCAGATCTATGAACATTAGGTGAGTTTCCTGACCAACGGCGGTTCTCTTCTCTATAATTTGTTTTAAACAAAAGATGTTATCAGTGCATGTTCTTCCAGCCCAAAATCCAGATTGTTCTTCCTCTTCTAAGTTCTTATATTCTTCCTCTATCATGTCACGGATGAGTCTTCCATACAAACGGCTCAGAGTACTGGTTACGGATATTCCTCTGTAGTTCGAACAATCCAGTTTGTTTCCTTTCTTATGGACAGACGAAATATATGCCTCCTTCCATTCCTCAGGAACCGGCTCGCCATTCAAGTACTGATTAATACACCATGTAAGTTGTTCAAATAGTTGTTCCGACCCACACTTGATGAGTTCAGCTGGGATTCCTTCTGGACCTGCTGCGCGACCATTCTTCAATTTTTGCGCCGCATTCTTCACTTGTTCAACTGAAACTGTTATTTCGTCACCCTCTACGAGAACCCTCAGTGGAGAATTCAACAAATATTGTTCTCTGTTCTCAGTCAACAACCCTCTATAGTAGTCGAGCCATTTTTCCGTTGGTATAATTTGAATATTTGTCTTATTTTTTGCGTCAGATTTCAGGTTCCTGATGAATTTCCATGATTCGGAGGACTTTTTTCCACCCAGATATGTGTTGATCTCACTACACTTTTGGTCCCACATCTCTCTCTCGGCTTTATTTCTCAATCTTCTGGTTGTTCTCTTTATTTCCAAATATTGATCTCTGTCTTCCTGGTCCTTTGTATTTAACCATCTTAGATATAATTTCTTCTTCTGACGCACCAATTCTTCGATTTCCTCGTTCCACCATAAGTTCTTACTGTCTCGTTTTGTTTTGGTCCCGATTGCTTCCTCTGCAGCCTTTTTCATACCTTCTACTATGTTTCTATAAACTAGTTCTACGGGTTGCTGGTCCACTGTCTGCAGAAGTTTTTCATCCAATCTATTCTGGTATAATCTTCGAGTACTTTCATTTGTCAGACTGTTGACATTATATTCCTTATATGTTGGAACGTTTTCTTCTTTGCTGTTGTCTGAGAGTTTCTGGGATCTATAAGGTATTATCATCTTTGCTCTGACTAGATAATGATCCGAACCGCATGTGACGCCTCGATACGATCTCACATCGTGTATTATAAAACTTGTGTTCTGTCTGGTTATCACATAGTCGATGACTGATCTCAAATTCCTTGTATGTTGTATCCATGTATATGTATGTATATCTTTATGTCTGAAGTAGCCGTTTGTTATTCTCAATTGATGTTGTTGACATATTTCAATGAGTCTCTCTCCGTTGTCGTTTGTATTCACTTCTCCGAAAGGACCTACAACGGCATCGTTAATTCTTCGTCCTACTCTACTATTTAGATCACCTAGTATAAGAATCTCTCTTGTTTTTCCAATTTTCATAATCTCGTCGCTAACTTGTTCAAAAAACACATCCTTTTTCATTTGCGGTTCATCATCTGATATTGCGTATATTCCAAGGATCGCGATGGGATTTTGATTTATTGTGATATTGACCCTAATTATATTTTCGTTGATTGTCTCGAAATCCGTTATTTTGTTTTTATGTCTTTTGTGTATCATGATGGAAACACCTTCTTTTATTCTTTTCATGAATACCGAGGCTAAAAACCACTATTCTCCGCTATAAAAAATTAGTATTATTCCAATAATATACCGACTTAGTTAGTGCTACGATGCTATTACTATAAGGCCCGGTTCAGTTCAGGATTAGGCCGAGATTTAAGATGATCATAGATTAACCTGACAGAACTGAACTGAAATGTCAAAATCAATCTAGGATAAACTTTAATCCCGAACTGAGCAACTGGGCCTATTCATGTAGAGTTTCGGATTTTGCGAGAATCTACTACTTTCTCTTCAAAACAACAACTGCGCGTAGGAAATGTGTCTCTCGCTTAAATTCAAAAATTTCTGTGAAAATGTTGAAATTTGAGTTATTATGCTATTGTCATAGAAGTATACGAGACTAGCACGTCGGGGGATCCAAGATTTCGGGCCGATTCACATTTAAAAAAAAAAACATAATAAAATGAATTTCGTGAATACCGAGGCTAAAAACCACTATTCTCCGCTATAAAAAATTAGTATTATTCCAATAATATACCGACATAGTTAATGCTACGATGCTATTACTATAAGGCCCGGTTGTTCAGTTCAGGATTAGGCCGAGATTTAAGATGATCATAGATTAACCTGACAGAACTGAACTGAAATGTCAAAATCAATCTAGGATAAACTTTAATCCCGAACTGAGCAACTGGGCCCATTCATGTAGAGTTTCGGATTTTGCGAGAATCTACTAGTTTTTCTTCAAAACAACAACTGCGCTGAAGAAAATGTGATTGACTGTTAGCGACACATAATATCAACCATCTAAATTTTGTATTCTATACAAATTTTTTCGAACTCTCATTATACTATGTAGCAGTCTGATACTGAAATCCGTCATTTGACAAAATGAGTTGTCAGTTTATAGACTGACCAACATTATCGAATGCTATTGATCTACTTATTAATTAAATCGTTCTATAATTGGTACTTAATTGACAGTCGTATTGTGAACACCGATATGCAGCGGATTATCTAAACACGAAATAAATTCTGAAATGTTTTGGATCATGAGGCTAATTGAAAAAGTATCTTGTTCGTATCATTTGTTGAACTTCATTATTCTAAATATTCTTCAATGAATGAAAATATAATATCAACACACATAATTTTTTGATTTATTCGTCATCTAATCATTAAATGAATCGTTTCTTGAAAAGTTTCGAGTCTTGAGGCAAATAGAATATTGAATTATTTACATCATTATTTGCCGAACTTCAAAGTTCTGAATGGATTAAAATCTAAACTTGACAATATACGAGATAATTTTCGCAAGAGTTTCAATGGAATCTGAAAATTTTCATCATTCTGGAGCATTCTGGACATCCATAATTCTCGAATCTTCCATGGAATAAATACAATTTTATCCAATATAACACGCAAAACGAAATATTACTCGAACTGGGCATCTTGATCAATTCGTCCCTAAAAAGCCCGAATCAGGTAGAAAAGTTTGAACCCTTCATATCAACGTTAACACGTGTTTTGCAGCAAACAGATGTTGGGCTGAACGTTTCTCACAACAAGAAGAATTTGAATTTTCATATGACGGTACAAGGAGGTACAGGGTATTTCACAAGTAAACAGACAAATGAAAACCGTGAATAGAGGGCATTGAGCTGAGTTCAAAATCACCTCATATACAGGATGTCCCTAAACTAGTGAATCAAACGTCACACCACGATAGAGTAAACCAAATATTATCGAATGACACCAACATTAGTTCGACGAAAATGTACCGTTTCCAAAATCATCAGAATTTTATTAAAATACCTAAAGTTGCGACTTTCGAACTATTTTTCTTAATAACAGGGCCAGTTTATGAAAAAGGAAATCGATATTAAATTATATTGAACTAAGATTATTGTTATAATATATCTCCCCTAATTCAAATTATTTTAAGTAGTTAATCGATAACCATAACCTAAGTAAAGGTAAATTGAAACAATTGTTTTAACTACATGATTTTTGATACTCAGAATAAACAGGGGCGATAATATAGTTCGAAAATCGGCAACTTTAGGTTAGGTTTTCTCAGAAACAGTACATTTTTGCTCAACTAATGTTGGGGTCATTCGATAGTATTTGATCTACTCTATCGTGGTGTGACGTTTGATTCAATAGTTTTGGGGAACCCTATATATAAGTTTCTTCGGGGTTTCTTTAAATTTCTCGAATTTCCGTTTGGCTATAACTCCTGAAATTCTCGATCAAGTCGACTGAAAATTTATATTTAGCCTTGAGTTGTTAATTTCATTGAAACAGAGCATTAAAATTCGAAAAAAATCAGGACCGGGCTCATTGAGGGTTTACTTCACTTCAAACTCCTAAAAACACCGTGTATGTAGGTTTTTAATCATAATTTTAACTTTTTTGTTATTTGCATTACTATTGTCTCAAAATGAATTGATTTTTGGGTTGCCCCACCTGTTGATCATGTTCTAGAAATAATTTTTTTGGTCAGACGCCTCTAAGGAATAGAGCACTTCATGAAAATGTATTTAGAAATTCTTAATTGAATTTTTTTTTCAAAGAACATTCTGTTGAATGTGTTCAACAATTATACCTTATTCGGTCTTCAAAATAGTCATTCACAATGATAAAATGTTTCAAAATTGATAATACCCAAATATGGATGGAAAAACTACGCTATCTTGAAACTAAAATTTGAAACTTGATCTTCAGAATGAATCTATTTTTCTATGGACAACTAGTTGTGTGAATAAAAACAAAGAAAGAAATCGCGGGGTGTCAGATCTGGAGATCTAGCAGTCCAATGTTGGGGTCCTTCCCTGCATGAATATCATCAATGTTTCAATAACAAATTGTAATAAGACCAGACCAATCAATAGATTTCCATAGATCCAATAATGACTATAACGGAATCAGTGAGGAATTCGAAAGTGCATTTATGATACTTATTCGAAGTGCCAATCATTACCTTCACTAAAAGACCAAATGAGGTGAAAATCAATTCGGAAAATTACTTCAGGTCCAAGTTGTCCATAAAAAGCGATTCATTCGGAAGATATCAAGTTATAATTATTATTTTCATGATGGCGTAGTTTTTTATTTCTATTTTTGTTCATTCTCAATAATAAAGCTTATTATCACCGTAAATGACTTATCTGCATAACCAGATATGCTATAAATATCAAAAACAAATGCAAGACATATATTGAGAAAGAAAAAATTCAGTTGAACATTTCCAATTCCATTTTTAGATTTCCACATTTGATTGGCGATCATATTCATCAATGAGGTGAAAATCAATTCGAAAAATTACTTCAGGTCCACGTTGTCCATAAAAAGCGATTCATTCGGAAGATATCAAGTTATAATTATTTTATTTTCATGATAGCGTAGTTTTTTATTTCCATTTTTGATCATTATCAATAATAAAGCTTATTATCACTGTAAATGACTTATCTGCATAACCAGATATGCTATAAATATCAAAAACAAATGCAAGACATATATTGAGAAAGAAAAAATTCAGTTGAACATTTTCAATTCCATTTTTAGATTTCCACATTTGATTGGCGATCATATTCATCCCATTAATTAATGTGAAGTAAAAGTCAATATGCAGCGCTGTTTTTTCCAGAGGCATTTCACCAACAAACAATTACTCATTAAAAATACTCCACTGACAAGGCATAACAAAGTTTCATTGATTTTGAGAAAATCAATGTTCGTCAACTTGTTTTATTGAAACTTACAAGTAAGCAGTTAATGAATTTTTAGCCGAATCCAACTAAAATAGTTGGAGTTATAGCCGAACGAAAATTCGGGAAATTCGAATAAACCCCTGCGTATATCGGAAACGGAATGCCTAAGACACACATATGAGGTGTTCTTGAACTCAGCTCAATGCCCTCTATTCACGGTTTCCGTTTGTTCGTTTACTTAATGTGAAACACCCTGTGTACTGAAAAAACGCAAAAGACTCCTCGAGAAATTAAGAAATGCCATTAAATCAAGGAGTTTCTTTTGATCCGCTATGATGAAAAATGTCAATATCCAGTTATTATTATTTAGGGTGATTCATCGAAAATCCCCAATATCTCGAAAATCAAGGCACTTTTACAAAACGTAAAATATATCTATCTGAACCGCCTTAGAGTCCTCTACCCGCAGGTTCTATATTATCCATTCATTACGCCACACCCTGTATAATTATTATTATTATATCAATGTATTAAAAATAAACAGACGAGCCAGTTGTTTTGTTTGAAGGTGAAGCTCCTCTTGCTTCAAACTTCTTTTAATTATTTTGACTACCATTCATGCAAGATGATTTTTGTTGAAGAATTCAACATTCTTGTAATTATCCGTTCATTTCTTCAAGAGATACCCATTCCCTACCACCTTTGAGTATTCAACTCTAACACTGCATCAAATGCATTTCATCTTCGGGTTGATTTTTTTGAATTCTACAACTGATGTAACGTCTTCAACCTTCAGCAAAAGAAGATAAACAACAGTAACTTTCCTCAAGCTACTGATCACTTGTATTTTCCATGTGAATAAATAGATTTGGTAAGTCTTCAATCAGTTTGTATAAACGTCAATTATGTTCGTTACATATTTTCGACTTAATATTTTCCGAAGTGATTTGACATTGTGATGAAATACGTAATTACTGAGAGTCTCACGTAGAACGGACTACGTAGCACTGATTTAAAACTCAAAAATGTTTTGACAAGCGTCTTAACCCAACATTTTCGTACCATACAGAGTGAAAGGTATCCAATTTCCATGGCCAATCCAGTGCTAAAATAAAAGTGAATGAAGTATAGAAGCTGAAAGTGAAACGTATATCTTTGTTGCTTCATTCGGGAAAAGCATTTCAATGGAGTTCCTAATGTCTTGAATATAATGCCCAAAAATTAGATTACTATTTCATACCAGAACAAATTCGGTAAAATTGTTTTGGGAATTAATCTTATATGTCACGAAAAATTTCATTGTCATGTATCATTCATTTTGGGACCTATATGGTATTAAACTCCCCTATCGGACGAATTATTGTAGACATAAGCATATTTATGCAAAATTGTCCAAATTCATTTACACCAAGATCACGAACCTTATCAATCAATTATTAGCGTATGAAGTTTATTAATATTAGTATCGTTCTCGAACTTTTTACAGGTTTCAATATGTGTGAATGAATCGGAAGAGCAGCTGTATTCTATATATGAGTAGAATTCAAGCTGCCTTACTTTCTGTCCTCCTGAAATCTGGCAACGTTGCGGGAGGTGAGAGCGCACTACTAATAAGAAATATATGCGGAGGTAGTAAGGTCTGATTCGTTTGAAGAAAAATTTTTCGATAAAAATCATTTCCCCTGTTTATGTACCCCTGTTATTTACCTTCCCCTCAACATATATAACCAAAAATTATTCCAATTATATAACTCCTTCACACACTCCGGGTGAAGGAGTTGAGTAATTGGAATAATTTTTGTTTATATATGTAGAGGGGAAGGTAAGTAACAGGGGTACCTAAAGAGGGGAAAAGATTTTTATCGAAAAATTTTTCTTCAAACGAATCAGACCTTACTACCTCCGCATATATTTTTTATTAGTAGTGCGCTCTCACCTCCTGCAACGTTGCCAGATTTTAGGAGGACAGAAGGTGAAGCAGCTTGAATTCTACTCATATATAGAATACAGCTGCTCTTCCGATTCATTCACACATATTGAAACCTGTAAATAGTTCGAGAACGATACTGATATTAATAAACTTCATACGCTAATAATTGATTGATATGGTTCGTGATCTCGGTATAAATGAATTTGGACAGAAATTTTTATCTTTTCTTCATGAATATCAACAGTTTTGAATAAATATGCTTATGTCTACGATACTTCGTCCGATAGGGGAGTTTAATACCATATAGGTCCCAAAATGAATGATATATGACAATGAAATTTTTCGTGACATATAAGATTGATTCCAAAGACAATTTTACCGAATTTGTTCTGGTATGAAATAGTAATCTAATTTTTGGGCATTATATTCACGACATTAGGAACTCCATTGAAATGTTTTTCCCCAATGAATTAACAAAGATATACGTTTTACTTTCACCTTCTATACTTCATTCACTTTCATTTTAGCACTGGATTGGCCATGGAAATTGGATACTCTGTATGGTACGAAAATGTTGGGTTAAGACGCTTGTCAAAACATTTTTGAGTTTTAAATCAGTGCTACGTAGTCCGTTCTACGTGAGACTCTCAGTAATTACGTATTTCATCACAATGTCAAATCACTTCGGAAAATATTAAGTCGAAAATATGTAACGAACATAACTGACGTTTATACAAACCGATTGAAGACATAACAAATCTATTCATTTACATGGAAAATACAAGTGATCAGTAGCTTGAGGAGAGTTACTGTTGTTCATCTCCTTTTGCTGCAGGTTGAAGACGTTACATGAGTTGTAGAATTCAAAAAAATCAACCCGAAGATGAAATGCATTTGATGCAGTGTTAGCATTGAGTTGAATACTCAAAGGTGGTAGGGAATGGGTATCTCTTGAAGAAATGAATGGATAATTACAAGAATGTTGAATTCTTCAACAGAAATCATCTTGCGTGAATGGTAGTCAAAATAATTGAAAGAAGTTTGAAGCAAGAGGAGCTTCATCTTCGAAAAACAACTGGCTTGTATTCATGTCTGTTTATTTTCAATATATTGATATAATAATAATAATTATACAGGGTGTGGGGTAATGAATGGATAATATGGAGCCTGCGGGTAGAGGACTCTATGTCGGTTCAGATAAATATAATATTTTACGTTTGGTAAAAGTGCCTTGATTTTCGAGATATTGGGGATTTTCGATTAATCACCCCAAACAATAATAAAAACTGGAAATTGACATTTTTCATCATAGCGGATCAAAAGAAACTCCTTGATTTAATGGCATTTCTTAATTGCTCGAGGAGTCTTTTGCGATTTTTCAGTACACAGGGTGTTTCAAAAGTAAACGGACAAACGAAAACCGTGAATAGAGGGCATTGAGCTGAGTTCAAAAAACACCTCATATGTGTGTCTTAGGCATTCCGTTTCCGATATACAGAGGAGTTTATTCAAATTTCCCCAATTTTCGTTCGGCTATAACTCCGAATATTTCCGTTGGATTCAGCTTAAAATTCATTATTCGCTTAAACTTGTAAGTTACAATAAAACAGAACATTAAAAGTTGACGAACACAGGATCGGACTCATTGAGGCTATATTCAAATTTAAAATCATGCAAAACACTTTGTTTGTAGTTTTTTTCGTCATAATTTTGAATTTTTCAGGTATCTGCATTGATTTTCTCAAAATCAATGAAACATTGGTATGCCTTATCAGTGGATTATTTTTAATGAATAATTGTTTGGTGGTGAAATGCCTCTGGAAAAAACAGCGCTGCATATTGACTTTTACTTCACATTAATTAATGGGATGAATGATGAATATGATCGCCAATCAAAGGTGGAAATCTAAAAAGGGAATTGGAAATGTTCAACTGAATTTTTTTGTTCTCAATATATGTCTTGCATTTGTTTTTGATATTTATAGCATATCTGGTTATTCAGATAAGTCATTTACAGTGATAATAAGCTTTATTATTGATAATGAACAAAAATAGAAATAAAAAACTACGCTATCATAAAAATAATAATTATAACTTGATATCTTCCGAATGAATCGCTTTTTATGGACATCGTGAAACTGAAGTAATATTCCGAATTTTCACCTCATTTGGTCCTTTAGTGAAGGTAATGATTGGCACTTCGAATAGTATGATGAATGCAATTTCGAATTCTTCACTGATTCCGTTATAGTCATTATTGGATCTATGG
Organism: Coccinella septempunctata; assembly: GCF_907165205.1. Lineage (NCBI taxonomy): Eukaryota > Metazoa > Arthropoda > Insecta > Coleoptera > Coccinellidae > Coccinella > Coccinella septempunctata. The sequence goes on along the minus strand of NC_058193.1, from coordinate 12,993,238 downwards.
AAATCTATGGATTGGTCTGGTCTTAGCACAATTTGTTATTGAAACATTGATGATATTCATGCACCATCGAAAGTATTAATCAGTATTTCAGTTCATTTCATTAGAACGATAGGACCCCAACATTGGACTGCTAGATCTCCAGATTTGACACTCCGCGATTTCTTTCTTTGTTTTTATTCACACAACTAGTTGTCCATAGAAACAAGATTAGTTCTGAAGATCAAGTTTTAATTTTTAGTTTCAAGATAGCGTAGTTTTTCCTTCCATATTCGGGTATTATCAATTTTGAAACATTTTATCATTGTGAATGACTATTTTGATGACCGAATATGGTATAATTGTTGAACACATTCAACAGAGTATTCTCTGAAAAAAAATCAATTAAGAATTTCCAAATACATTTTCATGAAATGCTCTATTCCTTAGAGGCATCTGACCATAACAATTATTTCTAGAACATGATCAACAGGTGGGGTAACCCAAAAATCAATTCATTTTGAGACAATAATAATGCAGATACCAAAAAAGTTAAAATTATGATTAAAAACCCACATACGTGTTTTTATGAATTTGAAGTTTAGTAAAGCCTCACTGAGCCCGGTCCTGATTTTTTTCGAATTTTAATGCTCTGTTTCAATGAAGTTAACAACTCAAGGCTAAATATGAGTTTTCAGTCGACTTGATCGAGAATTTCAGGAGTTATAGCGAAACGGAAATTTGTGAAATTTCAAAAAACCACGAAGAGACCTATATATATACAGGGTGTCTCAAGTTCGAGTGCCTATTAGACGTTTCTGGAGAACTAGACATATTTGAAATCTGAAAACTGGGATTATGATATTGTTCGAAGTTCTCTACAGAGCTAAAATATTTTCAAAGCCCAAAAATTTCCGGTTATACAGGGAGTGAAAATAAATTCTACGAAAAAATTTTTTTTCAAGTTTTCTATTCCTGGTATGATCAAGTATTCAATAGTGAATACATTTCTGTTAAAACCATTCTATTGAATCGAATAGTTTTCAAAATATCCAAAAAAAAAAAACTGGAAAAAAAAGTCAACAAACTTCATTTTGATGTCTTCCGAGAATCCTCCCACTATTTTCAGCATCAGCTGCATTTGTTTTTTGGTAGATGCGAAGAGTTTCAAATCGTCCATGAAAAGGAGATGATTCAGTTTCATCATAGTTCTACTGCCGCTCTTGATGGAAAATCCGTAGTCCGTAGAATTCAATCTATGTGACAAGGGATTCAGGGCCATGCAGAACCACAGAGGGCTCAGCGAGTCTCCTTGGAAAATTCCGCGTCTTATTGGAATAGGTCCTGTTGTAATGGAGCAATCTGCTGCTTTCATTTGAAGACTAGTACGCCAGTTTGACATGGCGTTTTTCAGGAACTTAACAATATTGGGATCCACCTTGTAAATCTTCAAGATCGTCAAGAGTCATTCGTGAGGTATAGAATCGAATGTTTTCTTGTAGTCTATGTACGCAGCGTAAGGATTCCTTCGCTTGGAGAACGCTTGATTGCAGATAACTGAATCTATAATTAGTTGTTCTTTGCAACCTCGGCTGTCTTTGGTGCATCCTTTCTGTTGCATGGCCATGATGTTATTCCTTTCGCAATGGTTGTGAATTCGGTTTGAAATGCACGATGTGATTAATTTGTACATCGTTGGAAGACATGTGATTGGTCGGTACTTGGATGGGTCTTCTGTATTCCTTTGGTCTTTAGGTAACAGGTATGTTGTGCCATGTGTAAGGAATACTGGCATTCTTTCAGGATTTTCAATGACATCATTTATTGCGGAGGTCAATTTGTCATGCATGATCCGAAGTTTCTTGATCCAGAAATTCTGTAATCCATCAGGCCCAGGTGCTTTCCAGTTGTGCAGTCCTCTGAAAGCGGATTTTACTTCTTCAATTGTGATCATGTCATTCTGCATCGGCTCATATTTTCTAGCTTCAGATTTTTCATCTTCAATCCATCCGGTATCTCCATTGAACTGAGGTTTTGATGATAATTGTTCGGTCCAGAATTGTTCAATGCCTTCCTTTGGTGGTAACTTTCCATTTTCTCCATCAGACGATGTGAGTGACCGGTAGAAAGTTTCTTCCGACTTTTCGAATGAATTATTGTCTCTTTTCCGGCTATAATTGCTTTTATATCTCCTCAGGCGTTCTGCATACAGACTTAATTTTTGCTTCAGAGTGTCGAGGCAATGGTGAGCTGTAGAATTCTCCGTCTCTCGTTCTGTGTGTGTCCTGTTTCTTTTCATGATCTTTGGCAGCTTTCACAACCTTTCTTCCTCGATTCCCGTTCAAGTACTCCGTCAGTCGTCCAATGTCTCTTTTTAGCGTTTCTGTTTTGTGTTGAAGACATTTCTGCCATGCTGGTGCGTGTAATTTGTGTAATTTTGGACCATCGTTGTTCGTTCGGCGAATTTTTGCCCCCATGGTTTTCGCTGTCGTTAGCGCAGCACAGTAAAAAACTAGATGCAGATATTCCAATGAACTTCCGTTCTGTAGGTACTCAGGTAAAACGTCCTTATTCAAGATGTCGATTATAAGTGACAGTTTCTTGGATGTATTGAGTCGTGGAGGTGCTACTCGATGAAGAGGATCTGTTCCTTTCAGTTCGGCAAAGTATCTCCTCATGTCAGAGTCAACTTGTCGGTGGAGGTCTTCCCTATCGTATTGGTGTTCAGGCTCACTTGCGTTGCAAGATGGACTATCAGTATCAGTTTCTTCTGCCTGTTGTTGCCCATGAAAAAGCCAACATACAGCCAATCAAGGAGAGACTAGAGAAACTGAATAGAAGATTTGCACAAAGATTGAAAGAAATAGAGGATGTTGAAATCATGTTCCACAAGGACCCCACGGTAACTAACCCACACAGAAAATTTCCAACTCGAAGTGTGATGGACAGACTATCTGAGCTGCAGTGAAGAAACTGAAATAGAATGAATTTTTTTTTTTTTGTATTTTTGTAATTCACTAGGCTGAAGGACTTCGGTCGATGGCCAATAAAAAAACAGTTATTATTATTATTATTATTTTTCTCAAGAGCATTTCATACGGATAATAAAAAAAGGAAGTGCAAAGATCTTTCAAAAAAATTTCCATTCCTTAAAAAAACAAAACTTGATTCTGAAGTCCAATGTGCGAAGGGTCAATTCGGCATTGTATTTGAAGAAAGAAGAAATATTATACGGCATGTTTCAAGTTACAAACATAAAAATATGGTTAATGCAGCAATCGTCTTCCTCGCTGACCAAATATTTCAGACATTCAAATTTTGGGTGTGAAGAAGCTTCTCTAGCAACGCTATTATATTTTCGTTTTTGTGTTGTGATAAACTTGTATGTATTATTTTTCTGTCTTCAATAAATTATTTTTTTATTTAACACTATACGGAGTAGAAAGCTGAGTAGCTGGAAGCATATAATAATGAAAATAATAATTTAATAATAACAATTTATTTCTCCTTTAAGACATCACATAAATGTATAGGAATCGTCATAGAGAGAAGAAAAAAAAATTGAAACAACAAAAACACAATGTAAACATAAAGGTAAAGCAGTTAACAATATAGAAAAAAAAGCAGAGTATTGAAAGAGAATTAAACAATATAATTATCAAAAAACTCTTGAACACTATTAAAGCATCCTTCAATCAACACCGATTTCACCTCATTTTTAAACTGTTTTCCACCAATTCCCTTAAAACGCTTAGGCAAGTGATTATGTAGTTCAATTCCAGTGAAGGTAGGTGACAACTCATATTTTTTGGTATTGTGTTTGGGAATACTTAAAATATCATAATGCCTAGTATTATAACTTTGAAACTCGGTACATGTTTTAAGATTTCTCAAATTCTGGTGAACATAAATAAGACAATTTAAAATGTATATGGAAGGAAATGTTAAAATTTTATTTTCCTTGAAAACAGGGCGACATGAGTCTCGAGGTCTCAGGTTGAAAATAAGACGAAATATTCTCTTCTGTGCAATAAATGCACGCCCAGCATCTGTGGATGAACCCCATAGAACCACATTATAGCACAAGTGACTATAGACACTACTAAAATACACTCCAACGAGAGAATCTTGTGATAGTGAACTCTTTTATAACATACGTGATCAATGTTGAAATTCCATCTTAACTTATTGTCCACGCGAACTCCCAAAAAGCTGGCATACTCTGATAACCTGAGGTCGAAGTCCGAAAGGTTCACAGTGAAATCAAGACCATCTCTCATTTGAAATTTTATAACTTTTGTTTTATCTAAATTCACAACAAAGAAGTTCACCTGGCACCACGCAGTAAATCTCCTGATAAGAGATTCACAAATACTCCTCAGCTCATCCAGATTTCGAGTTCTAATTGCCAGGGACGTATCATCAGCAAAGAGAACCATAATGCAAGCCACGATATATTGAGGAAGGTCGTTAATGAATAAGAAAAATAGAAGTGGACCCAATGCAGAACCACCCAGCTCAACCATCAAGGACCGGTCAGTGAGAAAACTGACTTCGCAAAATACAGAGTGAGTCTTTGACTCGTACAAATATTTTACTGTAGATTCTTGAGATCCAAGAAAACACTTTTTTTTACCCTTTTTTCTGAATCGGCTCGGTTTAAAAGTTAGGGATTGTTGGAAAACATAAAAAAATATTATTTTCAGTTATCACAAAAGGTTTTATCGAATGAAATGAATTTCGAGTAATTTGGCAATCATAAATAAAAAATATCTATGAAATTCGAAAAATTGGATACTTTGACCGCATGCAACTCTTTTAAAATCTATCCCCGGGTTTCATGAAGCTTGATCAGGGAATCAACGCTTGATGGACGAATAGACGTCAATTTGTTTTTAATTGATAATTCAGTCACGATCATTTAGAATATTATTCTCGCATCGAATTATGATGTTCATACATCCATTTAATTATTCTCAATTGCTATTTTTTCAATATATTAAGAATCTGTCTGTGTGGCGACCGTACTGTGAACAGCATTCCGATCGCTCCTTAAATTGTTTCAAATTTGAGGTATACATTGTTCTCTTTTTGTTTTTTCGAGTTTCTATCCATTTAACTCAGAGAAGTTCTGCTTCGTTTCGCTCTGAAATTAATATTTGAAGAAAAAACTTTCAATTATGTCACTGTGTAAACATTGTAATCAGTTGGTGAGTACTCGGAAATCGGCCAGTTTCATGTGTGGTGGATGTCATGAATATTTCCACGTGAATGGGATTTGCTGCGATGTCAATAAACATCAGGTGTCGTCATTGAAGAACATGCCAGGTACAATGTGGAGGTGTGCCGAATGCAGAGATAACGCGTCTGATCTATCCGGCCATACAGCTGTCCCAGAATTAGCTGCCGGTTCCCGCAGTTCTTCTACTCCTCGGGTATGTCCTGCTGACGTTGATGCGGGGAATGTTCGGGAGGATGCGATGGGCCGGTTGGTTGAGGTGGTACAGAGTCTTCGCGAAGCCGTCAATTTCTGCTCGGACAAGGTGACCGACTTCGAGAAGAAGCTGAGTGGTTTCAGTGAGATGGTTTCCAGGATAAAGAAGTTGGAGAAGGATAATGAATCTTTGAGGAAGGAGGTATCTTTTCTCAATAGCAAATTAAGAGTAATGAAACAACAATCTCGTTCCAGTAATATAGAGGTTCAGAATGTTCCCGAAAAAAATAAAGAAAATCTTAGAAATATTATGGTGAAACTTGTTTCTCATATCAACGCTGACTTTAATGTGGCAATGATAGATAAGATATCGAGAGTTCAATTTAAGATCAAAAATAGGCCAAAAAATATTGTTGTTAGATATGTCTCAAGAATAAATCGTGATAAATTTTTGAGTGCCTACAAAGCAAAACAGCATGATAATGGCGAGCATTCAGGAATTTCTGTTCAAGGTGTTGCTGATAGGATCTACATAAATGAACATCTGACCATGGAAAACAAAATCTTGTTTAAAGAGGTACGTTCTGCTGCGAGAGAGAAGTCCTATAAGTATGTATGGGTTCAGAATGGAAATATCATGTTGCGGAAGGACGATACATCTAGGAAAATTCATATTCACCACGACTACGATTTATCCAGTCTTTATATTGTTTTTCTTGTTATACTCTTTTTTTTCCTTTAATTTTTGGGTTTATTTCACTTTATGGCTTCAGACATTCATTATCAGAAAATCGTGGTCTCAGAACGAAACTTGAGGATTTCAAACTTAGTGTGAGTGTTAACAGTAATGATGTAATTTTTATAACTGAGTCTTGGTTCAATTCTGGTATTTACAATACTGAAGTGGTGGATCTGAGGGATTATTCGATTTTTCGTCGCGATAGGATTTCACATACCAATAAGAATATAAGAGGTGGACGAGTATTCATCGCAGTTAAGAACTATCTTAGGCCCTCGCCTCTTCAGGGTTTCCAGGGTTAGGCTAAGGATGTATCGGCTCAGATTTCATTTGGCAATCAAAAAATCTTGTTGTGTTGTGTCTACCTTCCACCAGGGTGTATGCTCTTTGTTTCACTTCTAAACTTGAATATTTGCATAAAAAAATTGAAGGTTGCTCACTTTTTATTGCTGGTGATTTCAATTGTTCAACGGTGTCTTGGATTCCCAACGACACTAATGATTGTTTCGAGGCTTCAAATGTTGATCCCAAATACCAAGAACCAAGTGATCTGTTCTCATTCTTGGAGTTGCAGCAATATAATAGTGTTAGAAATGTCAAAGATAATATTTTAGATTTAGTGCTCTGTAATAAAACTCTGATGGGAAATGTTTCACATTGCTGCAGTCCATTGACACGAGAGGTCACTTTGCACCCTTCATTAGAAATCTTTTTTCAGTCTGGTCCTTAGTTCAGTGATTTGGAGAGAAGTTTGGGTGAATGCTACCATTTCAAGGGAGCGGATTACGATCTGATCAATTCTAAGATTGTAGACATCAACTGGAAGGAGGTACTGAAAAGTGAAGACGTCAATATCAATGTTGAAATCTTCTATAAAAATGTACTAGAAGTTATTCACCAATGTTTACCAAGAGTGAAGATTCGCCATAAATTTCCATGTTATTTTAGTCATAGAACTATAATATCGATAAAACGTAAAAAAAAGCTTCATAATAAGTGGAAGGTGTATGAAGACCAGCGGCATTATTTTACCTTGGAGTAATTTTTGATTCCAAGTTGATATTTGATTCACAGGTTGACATGTTCTTCTAATAGATTATTTGGGTATTTAATTCGTCAATGTCGTCAATTTAGTGATTTGAATACTCTCAAAATTCTCCATTTTTTTTTTTCATATTTTTCAGGTTGAATTTTGCGCCATAAGTGTGGTGTGCTCAGTATATGACATACATAAACCGCATTGAAAGTATTCAGAGGTGGTTTCTAAGGTTTATGAGTTTTAAGTGCACTTTTCCCCTCACACCTGGAGATCCTAAAAATTATAATATCAGACCCAAATGTTTCAATATGATCAGCTTTGAAAATCGAAGAAGGATGAATGACATTATGTTTTTCATCAAGCTCCTTAATTCTGAGCTTCAAAATAGTGATCTTCTGCAACGAATTTATTTGAACATACCTAGTAGAAGACTAACCCCAGGTTTTATAAAGCTTGATCGGGGAATCAACGCTTGATTGACGAATACACGTCAATTAGTTTTCAACCGATCATTCAGTTATGTTCATTCAGGATATCATTCTCGCATCAAATTGTGATGTTTATACGTCCATTCAATTATTCTCAATTGCTATTTCGTCAATATATTCAGAAATGCAAATGTTTCAGAGAATTCGTTTTAAAAATCGAGTGACTGTCAAATAGTTGATTGGACAATCAAAGATCTATGAAACCCACTGTAAGGCTGACCGGCCACCGAATGCGAAGTTGAGCGAAGCTGAGCTTTTTCAATGCTAATATTATAAATGACAAACTACGAATAGAGTGACGTAGCTTGTCAATTAGCATTGAAAACGCTCAGCTACGCTCAACTTCGCATTCGGTGGCCGGTCTGCCTAAGACATTCGAGTGTTCTCCTAAGTTTCGAAATAGCAGATGCGCCAAGAATTCACCACTCCGAAGAATGACTGATTTATGTAATAATCTGAGTTTCAATTTGTTCTCCATAAGATCCATTGAAGTAAAGAGATACCTGAAGAGACTGTACTCATTATGATCATTTGATATAATTTGCATTACATATTCTTTATTGTCCCTAGTTTATGAGTGTTTTCCCTGTTATACTGTGTCTTTCCTTTGCTTGATTGGTTTCGTTTGAATTTCAACTTGCTATTTCACTTGCTCATTCAATTTAAGATGTTTATGTATCACTTCATAAAAATTTAATTTTGGTTGCAGTGATTGGACTTCAATTAGTCCGTTGTAGTCCTTATTCGAAATAAAAAAAAATTAAAGGTCTCAGTGATTTCGTTTGAGAAATCGAATGACTATCAAATCGTTGATCGGACATTCGAAGTTTTATGAAACCCGATGTAAATCTTTTTATCAGGGCTAAATCGGCAAAAATGGTACATGAAAAATTTCTTTCTTTTGACATCAATAAGCTACTGTAAAATATTTTTACGATTCAAAGACTCGCCCTTTATATTGTTACGAGACCGTTTCCCACAAGAAGCACGGAATTACATCGGAACCCTCTTGGGAACTAACAACAACCCTAAACCGAGGATTCCTGGAAGACGACACAAGGCGTGACCACCTATTGTGACTTTTCCGTTTTTCATAATTTGAATAGTAGTTAGTTGATGTCTAGCGTTAGATAGATTCATTTGCTTGTTCTTGGTACAAATAGAGACGATATCCATTCTATTGAGTTGTCCTTTAATTATCATTGGCAACCCTAAAAAGAAATAAGTTCTCTTTAAAAATAGACTTTTGGATACGTTTTTCATAACTGGCGCTGCGAACAGGATATCGCAACGGGGTTTTAGTGAAAAGAAAAAAAAACTAAAATCAGTTTCCATGAGTGAATACGGACTCGTCCGGCCAGGCTGTTCGAAGAGTGTTCGAAGAACTCCCGGTGACTATCAAGTCTTTGTGCGGTATCACCAAGAAACCACATCGAATCAGCAGAGAATCAATTCTACCCACTCCATCCAGAAGGAAGACCATCAACTCGATCCACTTCGATTAAGGAGAAGGAACTACACACCCTAGGATGCACATCTTGGTGATGTAAGTCCATCAATCTCTTTCCTTAAACCCAGAATCCCAAAGTCCAATGACAGATACCGATTCTTCAAGTGTACTAGAAGTTATCGCCGATAATTCAGAATTATTAGAATTAGGAACAAACTTTTTGAATAACCAATTAGGTTCAGAACTATTAGAATTAGGAAAAACTTTTTCGAACAATCCATCAATTAGAAAAAAAAGATTCCAACCATATCCTTCAAGAAAAAATTTTGGAAACCTCGAAATGAATAACCAAACTTCTTCTAACCCACCTGTAGTTGACGCAATGTCAAGACAAGATATACAATTGCTTTTGAACTCAATACCTGAATTTTCTCCAGGTCAAAATTTATCAATATTTATCAATGAACTAGACAACCTTTTTATACATCTCCAAGGAAGGTTAACTCCAGACCTTACTTACGCCTTGAATTTCACAATAAGATCAAAAATTAAAGGAGAAGCGAGAGATTTCATTCCTTTCCAAAATGCTAAGGATTGGATCACCATCAGACGATCATTATTGCAAAGATACGGAGATCAACGAAATGAAGACCTATTGATTTCTGCATTAACACAATCCGTTCAGAAAAAGAACGAAAATTATTTCGATTTTCACAGTAGAATTTCAAAGAACTTGAATGACCTTTTACAATACCTGTTGGAAAAAACACTTAGATTTCAAAATACGCGTTATTCCATGTGGCATCAGGAATCTAATTCGTTACTCCCCCCTCATCAAGAAGACAATTAGTCAGTAATGAATGACATTCGCTACAATCGACATACTGCTGCTTAACCGCTTATCGCTACGTTTTTTTGGTATTTCTTCGCTATTTTCCAAAACTACTTATTTCACTGTGACTCTAGTGAAAGTGCTGTGTTGCTGTGCACACTAAGAATTCAACAGTGCTGTATTGCTGACTTGAAGAAGAGCTCAATCGACCGTTGGCACTGACAAAATTGGAGCTACAACATCCAGGTGAGGTTTCTGATACCGCCGTTTTTTTTAATACAGTTCATTTTATCTCAACAACTTAAGAGCTATCATTTTCGCCAACATTTTGATCCTTCTGTAGCCGGATATAAACAATGTTTTCATCTTAAAATTCAAAATTTTCATGGCAGTTTCAAATTGATCGCATGTGCGTGGAGATCGCCAATCACTCGTATTCAGAAAGGTTACCGCTTTCAATAGAAGCTCGTCAGATTTTCCAATTATTTGATGCAGTTATTATAGTTTTAAAGGATATATAATCAATTTTATTGAAGTTCCTGAAAAACGCCATGTCAACCTGGCGTACTAGTCTTCGAATGAAAGCAGCAGATTGGTCCATTACAACAGGACCTATTTCAATAAGACGCGGAATTTTCCAAGGGGACTCGCTGAGCCCTTTGTGGTTCTGCATGGCCCTGAATCCCTTGTCTCATAGATTGAATTCTACGGACTACGGATTTTCCATCAAGAGCGGCAGTAGAACTATGATGAAACTGAATCATCTCCTTTACATGGAGTTTCAAATATACCGACATAGTTAATGCTACGATGCTATTACTATAAGGCCCGGTTGTTCAGTTCAGGATTAGGCCGAGATTTAAGATGATCATAGATTAACCTGACAGAACTGAACTGAAATGTCAAAATCAATCTAGGATAAACTTTAATCCCGAACTGAGCAACTGGGCCCATTCATGTAGAGTTTCGGATTTTGCGAGAATCTACTAGTTTTTCTTCAAAACAACAACTGCGCTGAAGAAAATGTGATTGACTGTTAGCGACACATAATATCAACCATCTAAATTTTGTATTCTATACAAATTTTTTCGAACTCTCATTATACTATGTAGCAGTCTGATACTGAAATCCGTCATTTGACAAAATGAGTTGTCAGTTTATAGACTGACCAACATTATCGAATGCTATTGATCTACTTATTAATTAAATCGTTCTATAATTGGTACTTAATTGACAGTCGTATTGTGAACACCGATATGCAGCGGATTATCTAAACACGAAATAAATTCTGAAATGTTTTGGATCATGAGGCTAATTGAGAAAGTATCTTGTTCGTATCATTTGTTGAACTTCATTATTCTAAATATTCTTCAATGAATGAAAATATAATATCAACACACATAATTTTTTGATTTATTCGTCATCTAATCATTAAATGAATCGTTTCTTGAAAAGTTTCGAGTCTTGAGGCAAATAGAATATTAAATTATTTACATCATTATTTGCCGAACTTCAAAGTTCTGAATGGATTAAAATCTAAACTTGACAATATACGAGATAATTTTCGCAAGAGTTTCAATGGAATCTGAAAATTTTCATCATTCTGGAGCATTCTGGACATCCATAATTCTCGAATCTTCCATGGAATAAATACAATTTTATCCAATATAACACGCAAAACGAAATATTACTCGAACTGGGCATCTTGATCAATTCGTCCCTAAAAAGCCCGAATCAGGTAGAAAAGTTTGAACCCTTCATATCAACGTTAACACGTGTTTTGCAGCAAACAGATGTTGGGCTGAACGTTTCTCACAACAAGAAGAATTTGAATTTTCATATGACGGTACAAGGAGGTACAGGGTATTTCACAAGTAAACAGACAAATGAAAACCGTGAATAGAGGGCATTGAGCTGAGTTCAAAATCACCTCATATACAGGATGTCCCTAAACTAGTGAATCAAACGTCACACCACGATAGAGTAAACCAAATATTATCGAATGACACCAACATTAGTTCGACGAAAATGTACCGTTTCCAAAATCATCAGAATTTTATTAAAATACCTAAAGTTGCGACTTTCGAACTATTTTTCTTAATAACAGGGCCAGTTTATGAAAAAGGAAATCGATATTAAATTATATTGAACTAAGATTATTGTTATAATATATCTCCCCTAATTCAAATTATTTTAAGTAGTTAATCGATAACCATAACCTAAGTAAAGGTAAATTGAAACAATTGTTTTAACTACATGATTTTTGATACTCAGAATAAACAGGGGCGATAATATAGTTCGAAAATCGGCAACTTTAGGTTAGGTTTTCTCAGAAACAGTACATTTTCGCTCAACTAATGTTGGGGTCATTCGATAGTATTTGATCTACTCTATCGTGGTGTGACGTTTGATTCAATAGTTTTGGGGAACCCTATATATAAGTTTCTTCGGGGTTTCTTTAAATTTCTCGAATTTCCGTTTGGCTATAACTCCTGAAATTCTCGATCAAGTCGACTGAAAATTTATATTTAGCCTTGAGTTGTTAATTTCATTGAAACAGAGCATTAAAATTCGAAAAAAATCAGGACCTGGCTCATTGAGGATTTACTTCACTTCAAACTCCTAAAAACACCGTGTATGTAGGTTTTTAATCATAATTTTAACTTTTTTGTTATTTGCATTACTATTGTCTCAAAATGAATTGATTTTTGGGTTGCCCCACCTGTTGATCATGTTCTAGAAATAATTTTTTTGGTCAGACGCCTCTAAGGAATAGAGCACTTCATGAAAATGTATTTAGAAATTCTTAATTGAATTTTTTTTTCAAAGAACATTCTGTTGAATGTGTTCAACAATTATACCTTATTCGGTCTTCAAAATAGTCATTCACAATGATAAAATGTTTCAAAATTGATAATACCCAAATATGGATGGAAAAACTACGCTATCTTGAAACTAAAATTTGAAACTTGATCTTCAGAATGAATCTATTTTTCTATGGACAACTAGTTGTGTGAATAAAAACAAAGAAATAAATCGCGGGGTGTCAGATCTGGAGATCTAGCAGTCCAATGTTGGGGTCCTTCCCTGCATGAATATCATCAATGTTTCAATAACAAATTGTAATAAGACCAGACCAATCAATAGATTTCCATAGATCCAATAATGACTATAACGGAATCAGTGAGGAATTCGAAAGTGCATTTATGATACTTATTCGAAGTGCCAATCATTACCTTCACTAAAAGACCAAATGAGGTGAAAATCAATTCGGAAAATTACTTCAGGTCCAAGTTGTCCATAAAAAGCGATTCATTCGGAAGATATCAAGTTATAATTATTATTTTCATGATGGCGTAGTTTTTTAAATCTATTTTTGTTCATTCTCAATAATAAAGCTTATTATCACCGTAAATGACTTATCTGCATAACCAGATATGCTATAAATATCAAAAACAAATGCAAGACATATATTGAGAAAGAAAAAATTCAGTTGAACATTTCCAATTCCATTTTTAGATTTCAACATTTGATTGGCGATCATATTCATCAATGAGGTGAAAATCAATTCGAAAAATTACTTCAGGTCCACGTTGTCCATAAAAAGCGATTCATTCGGAAGATATCAAGTTATAATTATTTTATTTTCATGATAGCGTAGTTTTTTATTTCCATTTTTGATCATTATCAATAATAAAGCTTATTATCACTGTAAATGACTTATCTGCATAACCAGATATGCTATAAATATCAAAAACAAATGCAAGACATATATTGAGAAAGAAAAAATTCAGTTGAACATTTTCAATTCCATTTTTAGATTTCCACATTTGATTGGCGATCATATTCATCCCATTAATTAATGTGAAGTAAAAGTCAATATGCAGCGCTGTTTTTTCCAGAGGCATTTCACCAACAAACAATTACTCATTAAAAATACTCCACTGACAAGGCATAACAAAGTTTCATTGATTTTGAGAAAATCAATGTTCGTCAACCTGTTTTATTGAAACTTACAAGTAAGCAGTTAATGAATTTTTAGCCGAATCCAACTAAAATAGTTGGAGTTATAGCCGAACGAAAATTCGGGAAATTCGAATAAACCCCTGCGTATATCGGAAACGGAATGCCTAAGACACACATATGAGGTGTTCTTGAACTCAGCTCAATGCCCTCTATTCACGGTTTCCGTTTGTTCGTTTACTTAATGTGAAACACCCTGTGTACTGAAAAAACGCAAAAGACTCCTCGAGAAATTAAGAAATGCCATTAAATCAAGGAGTTTCTTTTGATCCGCTATGATGAAAAATGTCAATATCCAGTTATTATTATTTAGGGTGATTCATCGAAAATCCCCAATATCTCGAAAATCAAGGCACTTTTACAAAACGTAAAATATATCTATCTGAACCGCCTTAGAGTCCTCTACCCGTAGGTTCTATATTATCCATTCATTACGCCACACCCTGTATAATTATTATTATTATATCAATGTATTAAAAATAAACAGACGAGCCAGTTGTTTTGTTTGAAGGTGAAGCTCCTCTTGCTTCAAACTTCTTTTAATTATTTTGACTACCATTCATGCAAGATGATTTTTGTTGAAGAATTCAACATTCTTGTAATTATCCGTTCATTTCTTCAAGAGATACCCATTCCCTACCACCTTTAAGTATTCAACTCAATGCTAACACTGCATCAAATGCATTTCATCTTCGGGTTGATTTTTTTGAATTCTACAACTGATGTAACGTCTTCAACCTTCAGCAAAAGAAGATAAACAACAGTAACTTTCCTCAAGCTACTGATCACTTGTATTTTCCATGTGAATAAATAGATTTGGTAAGTCTTCAATCAGTTTGTATAAACGTCAATTATGTTCGTTACATATTTTCGACTTAATATTTTCCGAAGTGATTTGACATTGTGATGAAATACGTAATTACTGAGAGTCTCACGTAGAACGGACTACGTAGCACTGATTTAAAACTCAAAAATGTTTTGACAAGCGTCTTAACCCAACATTTTCGTACCATACAGAGTATCCAATTTCCATGGCCAATCCAGTGCTAAAATGAAAGTGAATGAAGTATAGAAGGTGAAAGTAAAACGTATATCTTTGTTAATTCATTGGGGAAAAACATTTCAATGGAGTTCCTAATGTCGTGAATATAATGCCCAAAAATTAGATTACTATTTCATACCAGAACAAATTCGGTAAAATTGTCTTTGGAATCAATCTTATATGTCACGAAAAATTTCATTGTCATATATCATTCATTTTGGGACCTATATGGTATTAAACTCCCCTATCGGACGAATTATTGTAGACATAAGCATATTTATATATGCTTATGCATTCATAAGCGTGAATGGTAGTCAAAATAATTGAAAGAAGTTTGAAGCAAGAGGAGCTTCATCTTCGAAAAACAACTGGCTTGTATTCATGTCTGTTTATTTTCAATATATTGATATAATAATAATAATTATACAGGGTGTGGGGTAATGAATGGATAATATGGAGCCTGCGGGTAGAGGACTCTATGTCGGTTCAGATAAATATAATATTTTACGTTTGGTAAAAGTGCCTTGATTTTCGAGATATTGGGGATTTTCGATTAATCACCCCAAACAATAATAAAAACTGGAAATTGACATTTTTCATCATAGCGGATCAAAAGAAACTCCTTGATTTAATGGCATTTCTTAATTGCTCGAGGAGTCTTTTGCGATTTTTCAGTACACAGGGTGTTTCAAAAGTAAACGGACAAACGAAAACCGTGAATAGAGGGCATTGAGCTGAGTTCAAAAAACACCTCATATGTGTGTCTTAGGCATTCCGTTTCCGATATACAGAGGAGTTTATTCAAATTTCCCCAATTTTCGTTCGGCTATAACTCCGAATATTTCCGTTGGATTCAGCTTAAAATTCATTATTCGCTTAAACTTGTAAGTTACAATAAAACAGAACATTAAAAGTTGACGAACACAGGATCGGACTCATTGAGGCTATATTCAAATTTAAAATCATGCAAAACACTTTGTTTGTAGTTTTTTTCGTCATAATTTTGAATTTTTCAGGTATCTGCATTGATTTTCTCAAAATCAATGAAACATTGGTATGCCTTATCAGTGGATTATTTTTAATGAATAATTGTTTGGTGGTGAAATGCCTCTGGAAAAAACAGCGCTGCATATTGACTTTTACTTCACATTAATTAATGGGATGAATGATGAATATGATCGCCAATCAAAGGTGGAAATCTAAAAAGGGAATTGGAAATGTTCAACTGAATTTTTTTGTTCTCAATATATGTCTTGCATTTGTTTTTGATATTTATAGCATATCTGGTTATTCAGATAAGTCATTTACAGTGATAATAAGCTTTATTATTGATAATGAACAAAAATAGAAATAAAAAACTACGCTATCATAAAAATAATAATTATAACTTGATATCTTCCGAATGAATCGCTTTTTATGGACATCGTGAAACTGAAGTAATATTCCGAATTTTCACCTCATTTGGTCCTTTAGTGAAGGTAATGATTGGCACTTCGAATAGTATGATGAATGCAATTTCGAATTCTTCACTGATTCCGTTATAGTCATTATTGGATCTATGGAAATCTATGGATTGGTCTGGTCTTAGCACAATTTGTTATTGAAACATTGATGATATTCATGCACCATCGAAAGTATTAATCAGTATTTCAGTTCATTTCATTAGAACGATAGGACCCCAACATTGGACTGCTAGATCTCCAGATCTGACACTCCGCGATTTCTTTCTTTGTTTTTATTCACACAACTAGTTGTCCATAGAAACAAGATTAGTTCTGAAGATCAAGTTTTAATTTTTAGTTTCAAGATAGCGTAGTTTTTCCTTCCATATTCGGGTATTATCAATTTTGAAACATTTTATCATTGTGAATGACTATTTTGATGACCGAATATGGTATAATTGTTGAACACATTCAACAGAGTATTCTTTGAAAAAAAATCAATTAAGAATTTCCAAATACATTTTCATGAAATGCTCTATTCCTTAGAGGCATCTGACCATAATAATTATTTCTAGAACATGATCAACAGGTGGGGTAACCCAAAAATCAATTCATTTTGAGATAATAATAATGCAGATACCAAAAAAGTTAAAATTATGATTAAAAACCCACATACGTGTTTTTATGAATTTGAAGTTTAGTAAAGCCTCACTGAGCCCGGTCCTGATTTTTTTCGAATTTTAATGCTCTGTTTCAATGAAGTTAACAACTCAAGGCTAAATATGAGTTTTCAGTCGACTTGATCGAGAATTTCAGGAGTTATAGCGAAACGGAAATTTGTGAAATTTCAAAAAACCCCGAAGAGACCTATATATATACAGGGTGTCTCAAGTTCGAGTGCCTATTAGACGTTTCTGGAGAACTAGACATATTTGAAATCTGAAAACTGGGATTATGATATTGTTCGAAGTTCTCTACAGAGCTAAAATATTTTCAAAGCCCAAAAATTTCCGGTTATACAGGGAGTGAAAATAAATTCTACGAAAAAATTTTTTTTCAAGTTTTCTATTCCTGGTATGATCAAGTATTCAATAGTGAATACATTTCTGTTAAAACCATTCTATTGAATCGAATAGTTTTCAAAATATCCAAAAAAAAAAACTGGAAAAAAAAGTCAACAAACTTCATTTTGATGTCTTCCGAGAATCCTCCCACTATTTTCAGCATCAGCTGCATTTGTTTTTTGGTAGATGCGAAGAGTTTCAAATCGTCCATGAAAAGGAGATGATTCAGTTTCATCATAGTTCTACTGCCGCTCTTGATGGAAAATCCGTAGTCCGTAGAATTCAATCTATGTGACAAGGGATTCAGGGCCATGCAGAACCACAGAGGGCTCAGCGAGTCTCCTTGGAAAATTCCGCGTCTTATTGGAATAGGTCCTGTTGTAATGGAGCAATCTGCTGCTTTCATTTGAAGACTAGTACGCCAGTTTGACATGGCGTTTTTCAGGAACTTAACAATATTGGGATCCACCTTGTAAATCTTCAAGATCGTCAAGAGTCATTCGTGAGGTATAGAATCGAATGTTTTCTTGTAGTCTATGTACGCAGCGTAAAGATTCCTTCGCTTGGAGAACGCTTGATTGCAGATAACTGAATCTATAATTAGTTGTTCTTTGCAACCTCGGCTGTCTTTGGTGCATCCTTTCTGTTGCATGGCCATGATGTTATTCCTTTCGCAATGGTTGTGAATTCGGTTTGAAATGCACGATGTGATTAATTTGTACATCGTTGGAAGACATGTGATTGGTCGGTACTTGGATGGGTCTTCTGTATTCCTTTGGTCTTTAGGTAACAGGTATGTTGTGCCATGTGTAAGGAATACTGGCATTCTTTCAGGATTTTCAATGACATCATTTATTGCGGAGGTCAATTTGTCATGCATGATCCGAAGTTTCTTGATCCAGAAATTCTGTAATCCATCAGGCCCAGGTGCTTTCCAGTTGTGCAGTCCTCTGAAAGCGGATTTTACTTCTTCAATTGTGATCATGTCATTCTGCATCGGCTCATATTTTCTAGCTTCAGATTTTTCATCTTCAATCCATCCGGTATCTCCATTGAACTGAGGTTTTGATGATAATTGTTCGGTCCAGAATTGTTCAATGCCTTCCTTTGGTGGTAACTTTCCATTTTCTCCATCAGACGATGTGAGTGACCGGTAGAAAGTTTCTTCCGACTTTTCGAATGAATTATTGTCTCTTTTCCGGCTATAATTGCTTTTATATCTCCTCAGGCGTTCTGCATACAGACTTAATTTTTGCTTCAGAGTGTCGAGGCAATGGTGAGCTGTAGAATTCTCCGTCTCTCGTTCTGTGTGTGTCCTGTTTCTATTCATGATCTTTGGCAGCTTTCACAACCTTTCTTCCTCGATTCCCGTTCAAGTACTCCGTCAGTCGTCCAATGTCTCTTTTTAGCGTTTCTGTTTTGTGTTGAAGACATTTCTGCCATGCTGGTGCGTGTAATTTGTGTAATTTTGGACCATCGTTGTTCGTTCGGCGAATTTTTGCCCCCATGGTTTTCGCTGTCGTTAGCGCAGCACAGTAAAAAACTAGATGCAGATATTCCAATGAACTTCCGTTCTGTAGGTACTCAGGTTAAACGTCCTTATTCAAGATGTCGATTATAAGTGACAGTTTCTTGGATGTATTGAGTCGTGGAGGTGCTACTCGATGAAGAGGATCTGTTCCTTTCAGTTCGGCAAAGTATCTCCTCATGTCAGAGTCAACTTGTCGGTGGAGGTCTTCCCTATCGTATTGGTGTTCAGGCTCACTTGCGTTGCAAGATGGACTTTCAGTATCAGTTTCTTCTGCCTGTTGTTGCCCATGAAAAAGCCAACATACAGCCAATCAAGGAGAGACTAGAGAAACTGAATAGAAGATTTGCACAAAGATTGAAAGAAATAGAGGATGTTGAAATCATGTTCCACAAGGACCCCACGGTAACTAACCCACACAGAAAATTTCCAACTCGAAGTGTGATGGACAGACTATCTGAGCTGCAGTGAAGAAACTGAAATAGAATGAATTTTTTTTTTTTTGTATTTTTGTAATTCACTAGGCTGAAGGACTTCGGTCGATGGCCAATAAAAAAACAGTTATTATTATTATTATTATTTTTCTCAAGAGCATTTCATACGGATAATAAAAAAAGGAAGTGCAAAGATCTTTCAAAAAAATTTCCATTCCTTAAAAAAACAAAACTTGATTCTGAAGTCCAATGTGCGGAGGGTCAATTCGGCATTGTATTTGAAGAAAGAAGAAATATTATACGGCATGTTTCAAGTTACAAACATAAAAATATGGTTAATGCAGCAATCGTCTTCCTCGCTGACCAAATATTTCAGACATTCAAATTTTGGGTGTGAAGAAGCTTCTCTAGCAACGCTATTATATTTTCGTTTTTGTGTTGTGATAAACTTGTATGTATTATTTTTCTGTCTTCAATAAATTATTTTTTTATTTAACACTATACGGAGTAGAAAGCTGAGTAGCTGGAAGCATATAATAATGAAAATAATAATTTAATAATAACAATTTATTTCTCCTTTAAGACATCACATAAATGTATAGGAATCGTCATAGAGAGAAGAAAAAAAAATTGAAACAACAAAAACACAATGTAAACATAAAGGTAAAGCAGTTAACAATATAGAAAAAAAAGCAGAGTATTGAAAGAGAATTAAACAATATAATTATCAAAAAACTCTTGAACACTATTAAAGCATCCTTCAATCAACACCGATTTCACCTCATTTTTAAACTGTTTTCCACCAATTCCCTTAAAACGCTTAGGCAAGTGATTATGTAGTTCAATTCCAGTGAAGGTAGGTGACAACTCATATTTTTTGGTATTGTGTTTGGGAATACTTAAAATATCATAATGCCTAGTATTATAACTTTGAAACTCGGTACATGTTTTAAGATTTCTCAAATTCTGGTGAACATAAATAAGACAATTTAAAATGTATATGGAAGGAAATGTTAAAATTTTATTTTCCTTGAAAACAGGGCGACATGAGTCTCGAGGTCTCAGGTTGAAAATAAGACGAAATATTCTCTTCTGTGCAATAAATGCACGCCCAGCATCTGTGGATGAACCCCATAGAACCACATTATAGCACAAGTGACTATAGACACTACTAAAATACACTCCAACGAGAGAATCTTGTGATAGTGAACTCTTTTATAACATACGTGATCAATGTTGAAATTCCATCTTAACTTATTGTCCACGCGAACTCCCAAAAAGCTGGCATACTCTGATAACCTGAGGTCGAAGTCCGAAAGGTTCACAGTGAAATCAAGACCATCTCTCATTTGAAATTTTATAACTTTTGTTTTATCTAAATTCACAACAAAGAAGTTCACCTGGCACCACGCAGTAAATCTCCTGATAAGAGATTCACAAATACTCCTCAGCTCATCCAGATTTCGAGTTCTAATTGCCAGGGACGTATCATCAGCAAAGAGAACCATAATGCAAGCCACGATATATTGAGGAAGGTCGTTAATGAATAAGAAAAATAGAAGTGGACCCAATGCAGAACCACCCAGCTCAACCATCAAGGACCGGTCAGTGAGAAAACTGACTTCGCAAAATACAGAGTGAGTCTTTGACTCGTACAAATATTTTACTGTAGATTCTTGAGATCCAAGAAAACACTTTTTTTTACCCTTTTTTCTGAATCGGCTCGGTTTAAAAGTTAGGGATTGTTGGAAAACATAAAAAAATATTATTTTCAGTTATCACAAAAGGTTTTATCGAATGAAATGAATTTCGAGTAATTTGGCAATCATAAATAAAAAATATCTATGAAATTCGAAAAATTGGATACTTTGACCGCATGCAACTCTTTTAAAATCTATCCCCGGGTTTCATGAAGCTTGATCAGGGAATCAACGCTTGATGGACGAATAGACGTCAATTTGTTTTTAATTGATAATTCAGTCACGATCATTTAGAATATTATTCTCGCATCGAATTATGATGTTCATACATCCATTTAATTATTCTCAATTGCTATTTTTTCAATATATTAAGAATCTGTCTGTGTGGCGACCGTACTGTGAACAGCATTCCGATCGCTCCTTAAATTGTTTCAAATTTGAGGTATACATTGTTCTCTTTTTGTTTTTTCGAGTTTCTATCCATTTAACTCAGAGAAGTTCTGCTTCGTTTCGCTCTGAAATTAATATTTGAAGAAAAAACTTTCAATTATGTCACTGTGTAAACATTGTAATCAGTTGGTGAGTACTCGGAAATCGGCCAGTTTCATGTGTGGTGGATGTCATGAATATTTCCACGTGAATGGGATTTGCTGCGATGTCAATAAACATCAGGTGTCGTCATTGAAGAACATGCCAGGTACAATGTGGAGGTGTGCCGAATGCAGAGATAACGCGTCTGATCTATCCGGCCATACAGCTGTCCCAGAATTAGCTGCCGGTTCCCGCAGTTCTTCTACTCCTCGGGTATGTCCTGCTGACGTTGATGCGGGGAATGTTCGGGAGGATGCGATGGGCCGGTTGGTTGAGGTGGTACAGAGTCTTCGCGAAGCCGTCAATTTCTGCTCGGACAAGGTGACCGACTTCGAGAAGAAGCTGAGTGGTTTCAGTGAAATGGTTTCCAGGATAAAGAAGTTGGAGAAGGATAATGAATCTTTGAGGAAGGAGGTATCTTTTCTCAATAGCAAATTAAGAGTAATGAAACAACAATCTCGTTCCAGTAATATAGAGGTTCAGAATGTTCCCGAAAAAAATAAAGAAAATCTTAGAAATATTATGGTGAAACTTGTTTCTCATATCAACGCTGACTTTAATGTGGCAATGATAGATAAGATATCGAGAGTTCAATTTAAGATCAAAAATAGGCCAAAAAATATTGTTGTTAGATATGTCTCAAGAATAAATCGTGATAAATTTTTGAGTGCCTACAAAGCAAAACAGCATGATAATGGCGAGCATTCAGGAATTTCTGTTCAAGGTGTTGCTGATAGGATCTACATAAATGAACATCTGACCATGGAAAACAAAATCTTGTTTAAAGAGGTACGTTCTGCTGCGAGAGAGAAGTCCTATAAGTATGTATGGGTTCAGAATGGAAATATCATGTTGCGGAAGGACGATACATCTAGGAAAATTCATATTCACCACGACTACGATTTATCCAGTCTTTATATTGTTTTTCTTGTTATACTCTTTTTTTTGCTTTAATTTTTGGGTTTATTTCAATTTATGGCTTCAGACATTCATTATCAGAAAATCGTGGTCTCAGAACGAAACTTGAGGATTTCAAACTTAGTGTGAGTGTTAACAGTAATGATGTAATTTTTATAACTGAGTCTTGGTTCAATTCTGGTATTTACAATACTGAAGTGGTGGATCTGAGGGATTATTCGATTTTTCGTCGCGATAGGATTTCACATACCAATAAGAATATAAGAGGTGGACGAGTATTCATCGCAGTTAAGAACTATCTTAGGCCCTCGCCTCTTCAGGGTTTCCAGGGTTAGGCTAAGGATGTATCGGCTCAGATTTCATTTGGCAATCAAAAAATCTTGTTGTGTTGTGTCTACCTTCCACCAGGGTGTATGCTCTTTGTTTCACTTCTAAACTTGAATATTTGCATAAAAAAATTGAAGGTTGCTCACTTTTTATTGCTGGTGATTTCAATTGTTCAACGGTGTCTTGGATTCCCAACGACACTAATGATTGTTTCGAGGCTTCAAATGTTGATCCCAAATACCAAGAACCAAGTGATCTGTTCTCATTCTTGGAGTTGCAGCAATATAATAGTGTTAGAAATGTCAAAGATAATATTTTAGATTTAGTGCTCTGTAATAAAACTCTGATGGGAAATGTTTCACATTGCTGCAGTCCATTGACACGAGAGGTCACTTTGCACCCTTCATTAGAAATCTTTTTTCAGTCTGGTCCTTAGTTCAGTGATTTGGAGAGAAGTTTGGGTGAATGCTACCATTTCAAGGGAGCGGATTACGATCTGATCAATTCTAAGATTGTAGACATCAACTGGAAGGAGGTACTGAAAAGTGAAGACGTCAATATCAATGTTGAAATCTTCTATAAAAATGTACTAGAAGTTATTCACCAATGTTTACCAAGAGTGAAGATTCGCCATAAATTTCCATGTTATTTTAGTCATAGAACTATAATATCGATAAAACGTAAAAAAAAGCTTCATAATAAGTGGAAGGTGTATGAAGACCAGCGGCATTATTTTACCTTGGAGTAATTTTTGATTCCAAGTTGATATTTGATTCACAGGTTGACATGTTCTTCTAATAGATTATTTGGGTATTTAATTCGTCAATGTCGTCAATTTAGTGATTTGAATACTCTCAAAATTCTCCATTTTTTTTTTTCATATTTTTCAGGTTGAATTTTGCGCCATAAGTGTGGTGTGCTCAGTATATGACATACATAAACCGCATTGAAAGTATTCAGAGGTGGTTTCTAAGGTTTATGAGTTTTAAGTGCACTTTTCCCCTCACACCTGGAGATCCTAAAAATTATAATATCAGACCCAAATGTTTCAATATGATCAGCTTTGAAAATCGAAGAAGGATGAATGACATTATGTTTTTCATCAAGCTCCTTAATTCTGAGCTTCAAAATAGTGATCTTCTGCAACGAATTTATTTGAACATACCTAGTAGAAGACTAACCCCAGGTTTTATAAAGCTTGATCGGGGAATCAACGCTTGATTGACGAATAGACGTCAATTAGTTTTCAACCGATCATTCAGTTATGTTCATTCAGGATATCATTCTCGCATCAAATTGTGATGTTTATACGTCCATTCAATTATTCTCAATTGCTATTTCGTCAATATATTCAGAAATGCAAATGTTTCAGAGAATTCGTTTTAAAAATCGAGTGACTGTCAAATAGTTGATCGGACAATCAAAGATCTATGAAACCCACTGTAAGGCTGACCGGCCACCGAATGCGAAGTTGAGCGAAGCTGAGCTTTTTCAATGCTAATATTATAAATGACAAACTACGAATAGAGTGACGTAGCTTGTCAATTAGCATTGAAAACGCTCAGCTACGCTCAACTTCGCATTCGGTGGCCGGTCTGCCTAAGACATTCGAGTGTTCTCCTAAGTTTCGAAATAGCAGATGCGCCAAGAATTCACCACTTCGAAGAATGACTGATTTATGTAATAATCTGAGTTTCAATTTGTTCTCCATAAGATCCATTGAAGTAAAGAGATACCTGAAGAGACTGTACTCATTATGATCATTTGATATAATTTGCATTACATATTCTTTATTGTCCCTAGTTTATGAGTGTTTTCCCTGTTATACTGTGTCTTTCCTTTGCTTGATTGGTTTCGTTTGAATTTCAACTTGCTATTTCACTTGCTCATTCAATTTAAGATGTTTATGTATCACTTCATAAAAATTTAATTTTGGTTGCAGTGATTGGACTTCAATTAGTCCGTTGTAGTCCTTATTCGAAATAAAAAAAAATTAAAGGTCTCAGTGATTTCGTTTGAGAAATCGAATGACTATCAAATCGTTGATCGGACATTCGAAGTTTTATGAAACCCGATGTAAATCTTTTTATCAGGGCTAAATCGGCAAAAATGGTACATGAAAAATTTCTTTCTTTTGACATCAATAAGCTACTGTAAAATATTTTTACGATTCAAAGACTCGCCCTTTATATTGTTACGAGACCGTTTCCCACAAGAAGCACGGAATTACATCGGAACCCTCTTGGGAACCCTAAACCGAGGATTCCTGGAAGACGACACAAGGCGTGACCACCTATTGTGACTTTTCCGTTTTTCATAATTTGAATAGTAGTTAGTTGATGTCTAGCGTTAGATAGATTCATTTTCTTGTTCTTGGTACAAATAGAGACGATATCCATTCTATTGAGTTGTCCTTTAATTATCATTGGCAACCCTAAAAAGAAATAAGTTCTCTTTAAAAATAGACTTTTGGATACGTTTTTCATAACTGGCGCTGCGAACAGGATATCGCAACGGGGTTTTAGTGAAAAGAAAAAAAAACTAAAATCAGTTTCCATGAGTGAATACGGACTCGTCCGGCCAGGCTGTTCGAAGAGTGTTCGAAGAACTCCCGGTGACTATCAAGTCTTTGTGCGGTATCACCAAGAAACCACATCGAATCAGCAGAGAATCAATTCTACCCACTCCATCCAGAAGGAAGACCATCAACTCGATCCACTTCGATTAAGGAGAAGGAACTACACACCCTAGGATGCACATCTTGGTGATGTAAGTCCATCAATCTCTTTCCTTAAACCCAGAATCCCAAAGTCCAATGACAGATACCGATTCTTCAAGTGTACTAGAAGTTATCGCCGATAATTCAGAATTATTAGAATTAGGAACAAACTTTTTGAATAACCAATTAGGTTCAGAACTATTAGAATTAGGAAAAAATTTTTCGAACAATCCATCAATTAGAAAAAAAAGATTCCAACCATATCCTTCAAGAAAAAATTTTGGAAACCTCGAAATGAATAACCAAACTTCTTCTAACCCACCTGTAGTTGACGCAATGTCAAGACAAGATATACAATTGCTTTTGAACTCAATACCTGAATTTTCTCCAGGTCAAAATTTATCAATATTTATCAATGAACTAGACAACCTTTTTATACATCTCCAAGGAAGGTTAACTCCAGACCTTACTTACGCCTTGAATTTCACAATAAGATCAAAAATTAAAGGAGAAGCGAGAGATTTCATTCCTTTCCAAAATGCTAAGGATTGGATCACCATCAGACGATCATTATTGCAAAGATACGGAGATCAACGAAATGAAGACCTATTGATTTCTGCATTAACACAATCCGTTCAGAAAAAGAACGAAAATTATTTCGATTTTCACAGTAGAATTTCAAAGAACTTGAATGACCTTTTACAATACCTGTTGGAAAAAACACTTAGATTTCAAAATACGCGTTATTCCATGTGGCATCAGGAATCTAATTCGTTACTCCCCCCTCATCAAGAAGACAATTAGTCAGTAATGAATGACATTCGCTACAATCGACATACTGCTGCTTAACCGCTTATCGCTACGTTTTTTTGGTATTTCTTCGCTATTTTCCAAAACTACTTATTTCACTGTGACTCTAGTGAAAGTGCTGTGTTGCTGTGCACACTAAGAATTCAACAGTGCTGTATTGCTGACTTGAAGAAGAGCTCAATCGACCGTTGGCACTGACAAAATTGGAGCTACAACATCCAGGTGAGGTTTCTGATACCGCCGTTTTTTTTTAATACAGTTCATTTTATCTCAACAACTTAAGAGCTATCATTTTCGCCAACATTTTGATCCTTCTGTAGCCGGATATAAACAATGTTTTCATCTTAAAATTCAAAATTTTCATGGCAGTTTCAAATTGATCGCATGTGCGTGGAGATCGCCAATCACTCGTATTCAGAAAGGTTACCGCTTTCAATAGAAGCTCGTCAGATTTTCCAATTATTTGATGCAGTTATTATAGTTTTAAAGGATATATAATCAATTTTATTGAAGTTCCTGAAAAACGCCATGTCAACCTGGCGTACTAGTCTTCGAATGAAAGCAGCAGATTGGTCCATTACAACAGGACCTATTTCAATAAGACGCGGAATTTTCCAAGGGGACTCGCTGAGCCCTTTGTGGTTCTGCATGGCCCTGAATCCCTTGTCTCATAGATTGAATTCTACGGACTACGGATTTTCCATCAAGAGCGGCAGTAGAACTATGATGAAACTGAATCATCTCCTTTACATGGATGACTTGAAACTCTTCGCATCTACCAAAAAACAAACGCAATTGATGCTGAAAATGGTGGAAGGATTCTCGGAAGACATCAAAATGAAGTTTGGACTAGAAAAATGTCGACTGCTAAACATAACGAGAGGAAAAATAGAAGATGGTACGTTCAAACTCAGGGAAGGTGCAGAAATTGAAGCATTAAAGGAAGGAGACACATACAAGTATCTAGGCATAAAACAGGCAAAAAAAATCAATCAGACCCAGATGAAGAAAGAATTAACGGAGGAGTTCACCCGAAGATTGAGGAGGATTATGAGAACTGGTCTTAACAGCAAGAATCTGATAAAAGCGATTAACACCTACGCTTGCTCGGCGCTGAGCTATTCATTTGGTATTATCTCTTGGACGACCACCGATTTAGCAGTTTTACAGAGAAAAATATGGACGATGCTGACTAAACAAAATAAACATCACCCCAAAAGCTCAATAGAACGGACAGAGCTGCCACGACATCTTGGGGGTAGAGGAATTGTTGACTTGTCCAACCGTATGTCCTAGGAAGTTGAAGGACTTCTAAAATATTTCTTGGGCAAGGCAGCTTCGTCAGAACTCCATCGAGTAGTTTGTGTTGCTGATAGTTCTAAACCATTAACGCTACAACAGGATCACTTGGAAACCGTCGAACACTCTGCAGAAAGTAAAATGCAGAAACTGATTGGCAAACCTTTGCATGAGAGGCACCAGAACGAGGTCAACCATGATTACGTCGACATATCTGCGTCGAACTACTGGTTGACTTCCGGAAGGTTGTTTCCTGAGACAGAGGGCTTCATGCTCGCCATCCAGGATCAGGTGATTCCAACAAGAAATTACATGAAGTACATCGCCACGGATGCCTCAGTGGCGGACGATAGCTGTCGTTATGGCTGTGCGACACATGAAACTATCCAGCACATCACCGGGGGATGTCAGAAGTTCGCGGGCACGGAGTACAAAAATAGACATGATGCTGTTGCCAAGATTCCTCACCAAGAATTGGCACTAAAACACCAACTTCTAACTTCGAAAAAGGTTCCTTATTACAATTACCATCCGGATGCTGTGCTGGAAAACGAACATCACAAGCTCTACTGGGATTGCACGGTTCTCACAGACCGGAAAATAACCCACAATAGACCAGACCTCATATTGCTCAATAAGGATGAGGACAGAGCACTATTCATCGACGTGGCAATTCCAAATAATAACAATCTTCTAGATAGGCACACTGAGAAAATTTCAAAATACAGGGATCTCGAGGAACAAACCAGAAGACAGTGGAAGCTGTCAAGACCATCCCTATTGTCATTTCATCTACAGGCCTGATACCGAAGAAACTACTAGAGAACTTGAGGAAACTTCAGTTGGACGAAAATATCTATAGAGTCATGCAGAAGGCGGTACTGCTCGGAACGGCGAGAACTGTACTCAAGTACATGGGGAATGCAGAGGAACACCGTCTGCTCCGACGGGAAGTGCGGGTGGAGCAGGAACCCAACCTACAGCAGGAAGGCGAGGAGCGACCCGGACCCGACCACCACCACGAGCCCGAAAACCTGGAAAGGGCTCCAACAGAGCTTGATCCTTTTGATATCTGAGATATCTGGGATAAGTGAATTTTCCTCTGGAGAGGAATGTGAAAGCCGCAAGGCTGAAGTCATAATAATAATAATGTTTATTTCATAAATGAACAAAATACAAACTGAAATTTACTATTTTTACAATGAAAAACATCCAAGAAAACTAACCGTAACATACGAAATAAACAGAAAGCAATATTCTCGAAGGTGCGATCCCGTAGGATTGAACCTTGTGTGAGAATGGAAAACAAAAGTCAAAGTTCATAGGTAATGATGTCATTTCCGCAATTTTCCAGCAGAGGGCAGACTAAAGATGTAATACGAATTAACTGAAGACTCCAGGACTAGTGGTTTATCAAGTAATAGGTATTCTTGATGTCTATTAAACTGGCTATGAAGTGTCTCGACTGACTCAGGATCCAACCTTTTATTTTCCTCTTAAAAGTAGCCATTATATCGGGCATCTTCAAGACTTGAGGGATACTATTATAAACTCGAGGTGCAAGGAACAGATGCGATCTCAATTCTGAAGAGCTCGTCAGATGGAAAACGATAATGCTTATTGAAAATTACTTTCAGAATCCATTTCTGTGTTATTTCGAGCTTGTGTATATGAGTTTTGACAATTCCTCCCCAGCCCAGTAAACCATACGTTAAATGAGGCTGCACCAATACCAAGTATAGTGTTCTTAACAATTTAGTATCACAGAACTTTTTGAGATTTTTAAATTTCACTATCAGAGTTCTCAATTTTCGGACTATTTTATCGATGTGTTGTTTCCATGTGAGGTGTCTGTCCAACACAACACCCAAGTATTTTACTGTGTCCGCTGAGCGTATCAAGCAATGATCATCAACCACCAATGAAGTAAAAGTGGGGCAAAATGCGACAGAGTTGCTGAAAGGAACGAAAACAGTTTTATTTATATTGAGAGTCAATCTTTTATACCGCAGGTATTCTGATATTTTGTGGAAGTCACTTTCCGCAATCCTTTTTAATTTTTGCCATGTCTCAGCTTCCAGAAACACAGCAGTATCGTCCGCAAAGGAAATTATTCTTGATTTCGTCCCAAGTCCAAACAAGGAGTTTGTGTAAATTAAAAACAGGATTGGGCCGAGAATGGTACCCTGGGGTACCCCTGTAGTAACTGCAGTGGAGGAGCTCAACGAGTCTCCAATTTGGACGCACTGACTTCTTCCGGTTAGAAAACTTTTGAACCAATCTAAAGTTATCCCGACAAAACCATACTCCTCTAGAGTTCTGAGAAACTCCTCATGGTCAACCGAATCGAATGCCTTCGCTATATCGAGAAATATACATAAGCATGGTTTAGACTTGTCCAAACAGTCATATATCATAGATGTTAGCTGTGCTATCGCATCCTGTGTTGAAACTCCCCTCCGAAATCCATACTGCCGATCACTCAAAACATTACAGGCATCCAGAAACTTCATTGTTCTTTTGTGAACAATTTTCTCAAAAATCTTTGATAGATTTGAGGTTAGGGATATGGGTCGGTAATTGTCCATAAGATGTTTACCAGACTTAAACAGAGGTCTCACCACGGCCGATTTCAAAACCGTCGGAAATTGTCCACTCCTCAATGATAGATTTATAAGGTATATTGAAGGCTTCACTATATTTGGGCCAATGTTCTTCAAGGTTGTCGATGATATTTTATCCAAACCAGGTGCTTTGTGTGATTTCAATTGACTTATCAGTTCCAAAACCTCTGCTTCATTAGTCAACTCCAATACCATCTTTGAGTTTTTCTTTGGTTGATCTTCGGACTGTCGGGTTTTTTATTCGATATCACCTGCCACAGCTTTCTTGGATTCGCCGAGTTTTTCGATATTTGTTTTTTGTAATAATCAATATTCGTTATTCTTATAAGTTCTTCTAGATGGTTTTTGTATTGCCTGTATCTCCCGATCATGTCTGGGTCTGAATTCCTTCCTTCTTTCAGCTGCTTGTACATGTTGTTTTTCTTTTCGACTGATTTCATAATTCCTGGTGTTATCCAATCCTTTCTTTTCTTAATGAGTTTAATGGAGTAAGTGCTTCTTTCTATCAGCTGTTTCAATCTACAGATGAACGCCTCCGCAGCCACGTCTATATTCTCATTTTCATAAACTGCCGTCCATGGTTCCCTCTTCAATGACTCGCTTAAATCTGGGTATTTAATAATTCTTTTAGTATTAAGGGTTTTTTGAGTGCTCGCAGATTGCTCCCTCCACAGCACAAGGGCTACGGGGTAATGGTCAGTGATGTCAACCTGTAAAGCCAACGAACCAACGTTTTCAACTTGTATTTCAGCTTTAAAAAATATGTGATCAACACAAGTGCCGCTTTGTGGTCGGGTTACCGCGTTTATACCTGAAAGAAGTCCTTGCTCGCTCAGTATATTCTGATATTCTTGGATGCTATTTTCATCAGAAAATAAATCCATATTGGTATCGCCCACGAGCAAGTTCACATTGCTTGTCATCCCGACATCATTGAACAGCAGGGTCAGACTTTCATTGAAAACATCTTTTGATATAAATTGTGATGATAGTTTAGTGTCTGAAAATATAATGAAATGAAAGTTTTAGCGGCATGCAGACAGGAATTGAATTCTGAAAAAAGTACTTTTTTTTTTGATACCCCACATTGCACCACTGGGGTATGCCCTGCAGTACTTATGTTCAACCGAAAATTAAGAACAAGGTTAGATTTGATGTTGCCAAATCGGGTTAAGAATAATGTGGAAATTGAACAAACCAAGTTATTTAATAATGTTAAAAAAGCGGAATATAACCAAAAACGGAATTATTTAGGGCGTAAGAATGTGAAATATTTTGTGGGAGGAGTAGTGTTAGCTAAGGACTATAGAATGGTCAATAAAGTAAATTGGATAAGAGGTATAGTAAGCAAAATGATTGGCAATTGCACATATTTTATAGAAATTCCAGAATTAAAAGTTATTTGAAAAAGACACGCCAATCAACTATGTAAAACTTATCAACCCCATCATGTTAATGGCACTAATATATCAAGGGAACATTCTAAAGATGTTAGTGAAAATTCTAATGAAAATGTTAATGAAGATGTTAATCTAGATTGTAAAGATGATTGTTCAGAAAATAGGGTAGAGCCCAAACAGGACCTGTTGGTTAGAAATAGACCGAAAAGAGAGATTACACCGGTGATCAGATTTGGTTATGATTGTAAATAAATGGTAATTATATATTAAGATTTAATAATAATAATTGTAGCATTAGGTGGTGAACTGAGTAAGAACTTAGGAGAGGAAGTGTAAGTGTTAATGATTATATTATTAACGAGTTTGCGCTATGTTTGTGAAATGGGAAATCTGGGGGAAAACAGATGGACTTCGCTCTCGGACAGTCTTAAGAACCTCAGTTGTATTATGGATTTTGAATAAAGATCAATATACAATATTATTATTGTAACTGTATAATTCTTAATTACTATAACCCGAGATCAGTATATCACAATTATGAAAAGCAATGGTCCCAAGTGGGAACCTTGAGGGACATGGGACGTCGACGTGAAATATCTCGACTTGAATCTCTCGACCGAAACAAACTGCGACCTGTTACATAAGTATGATTCGAACCAACGTAGTAGTGAACCGCATACCCCAACCCTGTACAGCTTAGCAATCAGTTTAGGAATATGAATCTTATCGAAAGCTTTACTGAAGTCAGTGAACACTACATCTACTTGAATTCCATTATTTAAATGGTCCTGCAAATATTCAACAAAAGTGATTAAGTTTTTTTCAACTGAGGGGCCTTCAAAGAAACCGTGCCGTTCATGAATTATCTATGCCTTAACCAGATGAAACAGATGAGGGTAGAGTAATGATTCAAAAACCCTTTCAAAAAGACAGAGCTTACTTATGGGTCGATAATTATTTATTTTATCTTTACATCCTGATTCATGTACTGGAGTTATACAAACTTCCTTCCAGCGGTCTGGGAATAACCCACTTTCCAATGACTCATTGAATATAATTGTCAAGGGAATAGAAAGCGAGGTACTGCATGATTGGAGGAAAAAACTGAAAATTGAATCAGAACCGGCACCCTTTTTACGATTCAACCCATAGAGAGCACGCTATACTTCAGTATTTTCAAAATGAATGTTGCTCAAAAAGAAGGGACTATTTTCATTTTTCATTTCAACCTCATCAATAACGGGATCAGATTGAACATAAACCTTCTCAAAAAATTCCGCAAAAAGATCACTTATATCTTTCCCTCCAGTAGCTGTTTTGTTGTCAAATGACATGTCGTTAGGACATCCCTGGGTTTTACGTTTAGCTGAGACAAAGTGAAAAAATCTACTAGGATTTTCTGATATCTCGGATTCAACCGATCTCCTGTAATCGTCATAATCTTGCCGAATAAATTGTTTACATGAGGCGCGCAATTTTTTGATTTCGAGGTGATCCGACAGGTTATTATAAGTTTTCCATTTTTTGGGAAATTTAATTTTACGGTGTATCAGTTTTCTAGTCTCATGAGAGAAATAAGGTGAAAATTTAGATTTTTTTTGCATTTTGGGCACACAAGCTTCAATTATGTCATACAAAATTTCATAAATTTCATCACATCTTATAACCTCACCCATCTGTTCACCATTAGACAAGATCAAGAGTTTTTCCATTACAATTAGTGATTGAATTAAATTGACATAATTCGAGAATAGAGAAGCCATCAATTAAATCATCATATTTGCTTAAAACATTAATTGGCTCAAGTAAACCATTTGATTGATAATTATTATTAAAAAAAGAAAAGAGAGGAGGTTTACACCTATAAACTCTCATGAAATACAATAAAAAGAAAAAGAAATATATCAAATGCACGCAATAAGCTCTGAAGTCACAAAAAAAAAAACAAAATTAGTAGCTAAGTGCATCCAAACGGTTCTTGAAGGCATTCAGACTAGGAGCGCAAGCAATGTAGCCCGGTAGGGAGTTCCACCTGTCGAATATCCTGTTGGTCAAAAAATGCTGTCTGTGAATCGTGTGATACTTTTCGTGATAAAGTTTCAGCTGATGACCTCTAAGGTTGTTGGTATTAAGAGTATAAAGGTGCTGGAGGTCACAACCGAACAATCCATTCAGCGCTCTATATGTAATTATCAGGTCGCCACGCTCGCGACGTTCCATAAAAGTACGGAGACCGAAGAGGCGTAATCTTTCCTGATAAGAAGGCCGAACAACACCAAACGGCACTCGCGTTGCACTACGCTGAACTCTTTCGAGACGTTCACGATCACGCACTAATGTGGGCGCCCAGACAGGACCGGCGTACTCCAGGATAGGTCGCACATAGTTGTTGTATAGTATCTTTGCCGAACCTACCGAACACCGAGGAAATGCCTTCCGGATCAAGTATAGCACTCTCCTAGCCCTCGCGACAACCCCATCTATGTGAGCAGACCAAGATAAATCCGACGACACAATCACTCCGAGGTCGCTGTGCCGCTCGACAGCTTGAAGAGGAACATCATCGATGTAATAGCATCGGCGTGGATTGTTTCTTCCCAAATAAAGCACCTTGCACTTCCCAACATTCAGGGGAAGAAGCCACTCACGACACCACTCAGCTATACGATTCAGATCCCTCTGAATCGTAGAAGAACGCGCCTCGGCAAATATCCTAAAGTCATCTGCGTAAGAGGAACAAGAAGACAAAACAGCCAGTGGGAGATCAGCCACGTATATCAGAAAAAGCAGTGGCCCAAGGACAGAGCCCTGTGGGACACCACTCGTTACAGGCTCGTTCTGGGACAGTGATGCACCGACCCTAACCGCAAACCGGCGTTCACTCAGAAATGATTCGATCCAACGAAGTAACTCCCCCCTAATGCCGAAATGTTCCAGCTTGTGAAGAAGTCTCCTCCTGGGAACGCGATCGAATGCTCTTGAGAAATCCAAATATACCACATCAACAGGATTATTCGAATCGAGAGATTTAGTCCATGCATTCAGGGACTCAAGCAGGCACGTTATCACCGAGCGGCCCGGAACAAAACCGTGTTGACAGTCGGGTATCGTTTTGTTGGAGATCAAGAAAGGTAGCATGCGCGAGCAGATGACCTTTTCAGCAATCTTCGACACAATGGAAGTCAGACTGATAGGCCTATAGTTGGATGCTGAGTGTCTGTCTCCTGCCTTGAAGATAGGCGTTATTCTCGCCAAACGCCATGCCTTCGGCACCCGAGCCGAACTAAAAGAGGAACGGATGATCTCAGTCAGAGGCTTGGAAATCTGATCGGCGCAAGATTTTAAAACAATGGCGGGAAGATCATCTGGTACAGGGGCGCTAGAGGGATCAAGCTGACTCAACAATCTTCCAACCTCCTTCTCAGTCACCTCGACACAGTCCAAAGAAGCAGCAGACCGAGCGGCCCCAACCTCCGGCACAACCCCAGGAGGCTCTCGAGTGAATGCCTCAGCAAAGCACTCAGCAAATACAGCAGCTGTTTCATCGTCATTGCGACAAACATCATCAGGTGTTCTACGCAACGAAGTAATAGTGACCTTCGAATTAAGCATCGAGCGAACATGTTTGAAAAATTTTTTACGGTTCCTCGAGGAGGCAATCCGATCCTCATAACTTCTCCTGGCATCACCGAGGAGAGCAGACAAACGGTTGGAGCATCGGCGATGATTGTCGTAATCTTCCCTAGTTCTATGTCGTAGGTATCGCTGCCATAGATTTCTTTTCGTACGGATAACACTCAGAATACGTTCATTTATCCAAGGTTTGGATGGATTAACTCTAGTGGTCCTTGTATGCGAACAAGATTTTATTTCATTGGAGAGTAGATTGTGAAATGAGTCCCACTTAGCGTCGACATCCTCACAACTAAGAGCCTCATCCCAATTTATGCCAGATAAATTATTCCTCAGCTGGTCGAAGTCAATCTTTGTGTGAGTTTTTACGATTGATTTTAATCTCGGGACATAGGAAAATTGAACTCGAGCAGATATAACAGAATGGTCAGAACGCCCGATCGGCTGATGATACTGTACACCGCAGATAAGGTCCTTATCATTGGTTATCACTAAGTCCAAGGTGGAGGGGTTTTGTCCGTGACAATAGCGTGTTGGGCGATCAATGAGCTGAACTAGACCGGCCTCCTCAAGGGCTGAGAGAAATGATGCAGACAGGGAGCTGGATGACGACGGCGAAGCCGGACCATTGGTCCACACGATGTCTGAGTAATTGAAGTCTCCAGTTATTATGAGGTTCCGATTAGCAAGCGAAAGAGAGATCATGAGTTCACAAAGAAGGGAATCTGAAGTGGAAGCATGGGGGCGATATATGCAACCAATTAATGCGGAAAAATTATCGGTAGTCAGCCGAAGAAATAGATTATCTATACCGGGTAAGTCATGAACATGGGCTTGAACCCTGAATGATCTCACTATCTTATGTGAGAGATATATACAAACTCCATCAAAACCAACGTTGATGTCACCATCACGACGATATAGTTCGAACCCTGGAATTTTGAAGCAGCTATCTGGAATACCATCATGTAGCCAAGTTTCAGTGCTGCAAATAATCTCAGGTTTCAGAAGGGAAACAGTTGCGCACAATTCATCCAGCTTATTCTTGATCGACCTCGCATTTGTGTACATGATGGTCCAGTCATGAAATGAACAGCTTAGTTTTTTCGCTGCGATGAATGTCCCACATCGATAACAGTTGGAATTCCTCTCACATATTTTATAGTAAGATTCGTTTCTCCACGAGATTGACGAGCCTTCAAGTTCTCCCTTGCCCTCTGCAAACAGGAGATCTGATAAGGAGTAGCATCATCAGATATAGTAACTCCGCTGAAAACAGCTGAAGTTGAGATGAGCTTCTTGTTTCTCAATATCGTCCGGGCAGTAACAGGGTTCGAGAATTTAATTAACAAAGGTCGCGGTTTCTCCCCCTTCCTTTTACCAATTCTGTTTTGCGAAATAATATGTTGTGTACCAGGAGGATAAATATGGCCTACAATATTGTGAGCTACGACACCATCTGAGGGGTCATCGGCTGTCTCCGGCAAATTCCTGAGGATCAAGTTGTGTGATCTGCGCACTCTCTTCAAGATCTCAGACGAGTCCACTCCAGATTGATCACTGTCATTTTCAACCTTAGCCAAAACTCCACTCGTTGCCGCGATGTCATCCCTCAGAGCAACCAAATCGTTAGATAGCGAGGAGTAATTATTTTCGCAACAGAGCAGTTGTGATTCATGTTTTTCCAGCAAAACTTTATTATGCTCAATATCCGAAGAACATTTTGCTACCTGATTCGACAGAAGTTCCTGTGACATTCGAATGGAGTTAATGTCATCCCTGATTGAAACAACATTGGTTGTGAGTGAGTCCAACTTAGCCATCAACTCCTTAAAATGACGCATTGTAAGTGGAGCATCATCAGACTCAGCCCGGCCCGCCGAAGTTGTGGGGCAGCTTGATGAAGCAGAATTGGTGGGAACATTTCTTCCCCTTCGAGATCTCGAGCAATAACTGCAAATCCACTTCCTACAATCCAACGTCGTATTGGCACAAGCAAGATGGAATTTATTAGCGCACTGTGAGCATGAGACTGATTTATCGCTCAACTCTAGTGCTTTCGAACAACCGAAACAACTAGACATAATGCAGATAAAATTTTTAGTTTGTACGATATTATAATAAACTCAACGTGTATGGATGTCTTTAGAATGAAATCGCCGTGCGCTGGTATTAGGAGCACGAAATATGTGCGTCGAAGCAACAATAAAGGAGTACACGACGCTAAGATCTAGCAGTGTAAAGGAAATGGAAACATTCAAAGACTCTTCACCTTCTTGGGCCTCTAAGAAAGACTTACACAGAAATAGGAGGGCCACGGATATAGGAATAAATGATAAGAAGGATATTCTCTATGAAACAAGTCAAAAAAAAAAAAAAAAAAACCTCGATGCACCGAATAATATCACACGTCGGCCAGCGTGATCCTCAGTTACCGCATACAGAAGCAAGTATCGCGCAGTATCTGACAAGCGGAAAAACAAACATAAACATAAACACAAGATCCAAATCGCAATATCAACCAGAAACCAAAATTCATTCAGAAAAATATTGAAAAAACCCAATTATGGAACCTTTACCTCGGTACCTGTGCAAGATAAAAACTTCAAACGGAGCTTTGTGAAACAAAACAAAGTCAAAACAAGGAGCACTACCCGAATACGTCTTTTTCAAGAGCGAATCACGCACTATGATAATCTATCCATGATATCTCCGGCAAGTTGAAATCTCCAACTGAAACAATTGTATACTCATTCGACTTTTGTTTGATGTAATTCAATTTATTGGTGAAATACTGTATTGCACTTAAATCGGAGGAATATAGGCACAGCATAAAAGGATTTTAATATGTTTGACGGTGATTTTTACCCAAACATCCTCTGATTCGCTCTCAAACTCCTGGACCCGTGAAGGTTTCAGTTTATTTTTGATTGCAATGAAGACACCCCCTCCATTTCTTTTCGAGTTAGATGTTGTGTAGCGATCCCTCCGAAAAACCAAGTATCGCATCACGTCTACGACCTCCTCATCGAAAACTCCACCATTCAACCAGGACTCAGTTATAAAAACTAAATCGTGATCGTTTGCACTTAAAATCAATCTGAAGTTATCCACCTTAGTTCTCAAGCCACGCACATTTTGATAGTAAGCACTTATTAATGAAGCCATTATGAACTTAATGTATATACAAAACAAAAAGCAAAAAAAAATATAGCTAGACTCACAGCCGATTCAAATCGTCCTTAGAGGAAACGTGCAGGATCCGAGAGGTTTCGCTCTTCCGGATCAGAACGTTGCCATTTTGAGTCCATACAAATTTGAATTGCTTGCTTCTCGCGATCTCACGGGCCTGCTTGAATATCTTCTTGTTCGCAAGAGTGAAGTGCTCATTGATGTAGAGCTTTTCAGCTACACCAACCAGTCCCCCACGGGTTGCTTTCTCGGAAAGACGCTTTTTTCGGTATGCAGCAAGAAAATTGTCGCGGGTTATCTTGGACACGAATCGCACAATTATATTCTTGTGGATATCCTCGTCACCACATCCAATAAATTCTTGCCAGTTTTATCAGGAACATTATGAATCTCGACATTATTCTGCCTGTTAAAACGTTCAGTATTATCTAATCTTAAAGTAAGCGTGGTTACTTATTTCCTTAGTAAAGCATTCTCGTTCTCGAGCTTGGTGAGAGTAGCAATCACACCCTTAATTTCCAGTAGCTCATCCTCAAAATCAGTTATCTTGTCGCAACAGAAGTTTACTGACTGCTTCAAATCCCTCATACTACAAGATCCCGCTGCAGAATCACTACGTTCATTACGTATAGAGTCAAACACACATTTTTACATACGTTTATGAATAGTAGAATACACTGATAACACCGCAGCCGGTCAAAAGTGGCCGCAAAAATTTTTAATTAAATTAATGTTAATCAATATTCCAAGAGAAATTTCGTTCACTCCGTTTTGAAATAAAATATCATCCACATCATAGCAATGCATGTAAAGAATACTAAAATCCATAGCTGCCGTTGCACACTCGGCCGCAACTACATCGCAGCCAGGTGTAAGCAGGTAACATTTCGATGTATCTCTACTTTCATGACGAACACGGATGTTTTTGATATCAAATTAAAGTTTTTTTTTTCGAATATGATGATATATGGCTGCCTGTGAAAAAATGGCCGCAAGTTAGGTATTTAAGCCATTGCGCATGCATCGATAGATATGATTCTTAGCCGGCGGCTCAAGCAATAGTAGGAACGACTTAGTATTTACAAAATTATAATTACGTAATGAATATTATGAAAAAAACTTAAAGTATTAAGAGATTTATTTTATAATAAAAAATTATTTATTCATCAAGTACGAATGTAATTAAATCTGAAGAATTTTTTTTCGTGTTTCTTCAAAGTCAGTCTCTTGAATCAAGTTATATTTTATATCAGTGTTTTACGTTTTCTAGTCCAAGTCCAATTCCTCGCTGCTTTCACAATCGCAGTTGTCACTATCGTCGTCGCAATCAGAGTTTTTTTGATCATCTGAAAATGTGTTAGCTCAATTACATAATACATTTTCTACTTTTATCGGAGTTGAACTTCCCAGAAACCATGTTGGTTTCAGGGCACCATCCAGAAGCAGCCAAACATTTATTCTCCGCACTAAACTTCAACCAGTGGTACTTAGTAGCATTGAGCAATATCGAATTGACGAAAATCGTCCGTAGCACCTTTTGTTTTAATGACTTCCTAAACGATAAAATGTGGTTTGAAACAAACCCTTTGATTTTTTTTTATGAATTTTTCATCATTCTCTCTTGCCGCATACATTTTGTTGAACATGATAAATCGTCCAGTGTCTTTGAATGAACTTTGGTGAGACTTATCATCTTTTAAAAAAATTCTTCTTATGTTTCGATATTAATTTATTTGGACCTTATTCTTATTAGAATCTATTTTATGCATTGCGCCCGTACTCTCAATATTCGTATAGCGCCCGACGAAGGGTTAATACATAAATAATATCAACAGCGTTGTGTACAACGAACTCTAACACGTGGTTATAATATAAGATTAATTCAGATGCACTATTGAGAACCCTAAGATTCCTTCCACACCACGGCTTTTTACCGGAAAACAACCGAATGAAAAATTATTTATTCATCGGGTTTTATCCGTACGGTGGGCACATCAAGCTCTCGAATCTCGAGGCGATAAGTGCCGCCGAAAGTGCAGTCTGGTTGTTTTCCAGTGCGAAACTAAACAGGAACATGTGTGAAATATCCCATAATATCAGTAGATATAATTCGGAACATCGGGTAAGAACCCGATGGTGCGAAATGAGTCTCTTTCATTTTATTTCGGATATCTCGCTAGTTTAACAGATGGCAGACCTTACTTGCGGCTATTTTTTCACAGGCAGCCATACATCATCCTATTCGAAAAAAAAATTAGCTTTAATTTGATATCAAAAACATCCGTGTGCGCCATGAACGTAGAAATACGTCGAAATGTTACCTGCTTACACCTGGCTGCGAGGTAGTTGCGGCCGTGTGTGCAACGGCAGCTATAGATTTTAGTATTCTTTACACGCATTGTTTTGATGTGGATGATATTTTATTTCAAAACGGAGTGAATGAAATTTCTCTTGGAGTATTGATACACATTAATTTAATCAAAATTACTTGCGGTCACTTTTGACAGGCTGCGGTGTTATCAGTGTATTCTCCTAGACATAAACGTATGTGAAAATGTGATTTGTCTCTGTACGCAATGAACGTAGTAATTCTGCAGTGGGATCTCAGACTATCAATTCTTTGGTTAGCTGAGAAATAATACGGCTCAAATCCGCCGAAGCCAAGCCATCCGCCAATTCATTGTTTCCATTATTCCCCCTCTACTCATTCGAGACACATCTCGCGATCGATGACTCATCACAGTGATCTGCGGTGACCCCGTATTGGCTGATCAGGAATCCTCTCGAGCATCAGGGGAATCCACTCTGCAAGAAGAATACTTCCATCCGGCACCGGGCAATCCCCTGATAACCGCTCAAGGAGATATAGGAAAGGAGGCGCAAGTCACCAGTTCGTCGGGAAAATTATGACGTCATTGGACGCTTATGTCAAGCAAAATTGACAGAACTGGTGTCTTTAGCAGTGGCGTAGTTTAACAAAATTATTTAGAATAATGGTTAGGAAAGATTAGAGACAAC
Organism: Coccinella septempunctata; assembly: GCF_907165205.1. Classification (NCBI taxonomy): domain Eukaryota; kingdom Metazoa; phylum Arthropoda; class Insecta; order Coleoptera; family Coccinellidae; genus Coccinella; species Coccinella septempunctata. The sequence goes on along the minus strand of NC_058193.1, from coordinate 12,951,516 downwards.
AAAAATTTACTTCGTCGTTAGTGAGTGCTGAGAAGTTATTGGTACTTTGTGAATAAGTTTGTCAATGTAGAAAATGTTGCATAATTGAAATGCGAGTGCGTTATTTCGAAAACTGAAATTTGAATGTTGAATGTTCAGTCTATAGTTAATAATTATTCAATTCATTTTGCAGATCCTTATTCGAAATTCGCTCGATGGAATTCAAAATGATGTGCAATATTTTTCAGGTCTACAGTACAAGAAAATGCTAGGATTCAAAGGTTGATTTAGATATTTTGAATGAAAAATCCCTATTGATAGAGATATCGACAAGCTGAAAAATATCAAAAAAGGCCTAGTGACAAAAATTAACAATAAAATTGATTGTCGGAAAGATTTGCTGAGTTGCTTTCTGAGTCTGAGAAAAGTTATTCATGTCAAATATTTTAATATGCTAGTTAAAAAGCTGAAGGGATAAGGGATTTCTCTTTCTACTGACAAATTGGCAACAATATGCACAAAACAATTAATTAATTCCTGTTTTTTGCTTCCTTCATGGAATAAATTTTTTCTGTAGATCCCACATATGCATATTATTTCGCCCCGTTTCTTCAATGCTCCCTTCTCCACCTTTTTCAGCAATGTTTCATTTTGATTTGTAACGATGATCCATTCTCACATATTTAAGTTTGTCCTATCTGCTTTTAGACACTTAGGCTATACATTTTTTATTAGGGAGCTAAAAGTCCTATTTGAATGATATAAGATGATTGTTGAGTATTTCTCATTCACCTCGTTTCAAGATATATCAGTATATAGAGAATATTTTATAGGTAAGTTCAAGGTATATACCAAAAAATAATACTACATTTTAAATATTTTCACCTATGATATTATGACAGCACATTGTAAGGCAATAGTGAAACACGAGACAGCTAATTACATGTCTAAGAAGATACAGTTATAAAACATTAATGAGAAGCTACAATCGAGATGGTGAGGTTGCATTGGTTCACATTTATTTCAATTATCTCTTAACTAATCCATTTAATGATAAGCTTCTGTGTGAATCATTATCTAAGCTACTACAGTTTTTTTCTTTTTATTTATTACGACATTGGTTTCACTCTATCAAACCAACTTATAGAACTGTAAAAGTTCGTCCCTGAGCCATATGATAATTTTTTCCTACTCAACATATCCATATTGATTCAAATAATGACTGCACCATTTTATTTCTTTCACAAAGCTCATTTATGGTATTTTTCTAGTAAACTTCTAGTCGAGACACTTCTTTTAGAAGTTCCAATAACAGTTAGCCATTATAGGATAGTGTTTTCCTGCAGTACCTGGAATTAAACCTCTTATCCGGAAACAATATATCCAAAAACAACAACATTTAATTGGAAGAAATTTCCTACTAATCTGTTGGGCAAAACAAGGACAAATATGACTGCGTTATTTGTTATTTTGACAATGAGAAAACATCCTTGAAAAACTTTAACAAAAGAACAGGGTGGAAGTTAATGAACCTTGCATACTAGGATTGTTTCCTTTTCTATAGTCTGCTTATTTTACAAAGTACATGCAGGTATTTGATGTGCCTCAAGTTAACTGTTGACATATACACCAATTATGTATTTCCTTTTGCTAAAATTTCTAGCGTATGTGTTTAACATTTCAATGGGAACTCAATGAGAAAATTCATTAGGGAGCACATGTAATAATGCAAAATTATTTTATATACCCAGCCTTTCTGAGTTGAGAATTGAAATAATAGATTGGTTTTCAGCCCATTTCTGACAAGTTTGAAGGTAATTTTTGAAATATCATATTTACTATTAATAAATGTATCACGAAAAACTGAATTGCTTTCCACTATTGTACTTGTTCATCAATTAGACATAGTTTATACTTATATTGTTTTCTCACATATTTCCTGAGAGTTCATCTTTACTCATCTGTCTTTCCTAAATCATGATACTTACTCAAGTAAACTCTTATATTATCCAGCAGTTTTCGTTGTCCTATTGCATTTTTTCCACAGGTATATATAGGTCATCATCATCATCATTGCTGTATCCCGTTACCGGAAATAAATCTACAAAAAGAAGAAAAAAAAATATTCGACTTGTAATTTCTTAGTGCTAGTTGCGACTGTGTGCCCTCCTGTGACTAAAGAGACCTAACCGTGACCTGCAGATCCTTCCACACTCAGGGCATGGATAGTCACCAACCAGATCTGGCCGCCGCTGTATCCTTCTCGATTCTCCATTATAACTGTGTACCAAAGACCTCCACTGTGACCTGTCTAACGCTAGTTGTTCCCAGTTATGATTGGCATTAACTGATTTTAGGGATTGATGTAGTGTATCCTTAAACCGCTTATACTGGCCTCCTGGTTTCCAGGCTCCCTCAGTGAATTCGCCATATAGAGCCATTTTGGGGAGTCTTGTGTCTTGCATCCTCAGAATGTGGCCGCTCCATCTGAGTCGGGCCCTCGTTACTTGAGTCTCAATTGTTGTACAACTCGCGCGTTGCAAGACTTCTGCATTCGAAACTTTGTGGAACCATCTGATGTGCATTATCTGTCTTAGATGACGTTGTAGCGTTTGTTCAGCTTGAACAAACGCCTGTAGGGCGTCCAGCTTTCGCTTCCGTAAAGAAGCGTTGGGAGGACCACTGCTCTGTGAAGAGCTGTCTTGGTCTTCAGATTGAGGTCGTGATTTTGAAACACTCTGTCCTTCAGCTTCCAGAATGCCCGTGATGCCGAATTGATACGGTTGTGTATTTCCGTGTCAAGGTTACCCCTAGTATTCATGAAGCTTCCCAAGTATTTGAACTGCTCGACCTGTTCTAGAGTTTCATTATCCAGGCTGATATCTGTTTGAAGGCTTTCTGGCGGACTTACCAGGATTTTGGTCTTGTCAATATTGAGTATGAGGCCTAAAGCTTCGTATATATGTTTATAGGTGTCCATCATCATCTGTAGATCCTCTGAGCTGCTAGCGATGAGTGAACAGTCGTCTGCATATTGAAGTTCCGTGATAAACTTGGTACGGGTTTTTGCTCTGAGGCGCTTCAGGTTAAACAGGCCTCCATCAAATCTGAATCTTATCCCAACACCTCTTACGGGCATGCTCATGTCAGCAATTATCGATACAGCTATGGCGAAAATATTGAACAGTAAAGGCGCTAATACGCAGCCTTGTTTTATTCCAGAGTTGGTTGAGAAGTGGTCGGTTGTAGAGCCATTATGCTGTATTCTAGCGGTGTTGTTGGTATGAAGGCTTTTACACACTGCTAGGAATTTTTCGGGTACTCCAAGACGTGCCATGATTTTCCATAGCGCTCTCCGATTCACCGAATCGAACGCCTTACTTAAATCGATGAAGGCTGTATAAATCCTTGATTGTTGTTCACGGGCCTTTTCTTGTAGCTGTCGCAGTGTAAAAATTAAGTCCACCGTACCTCGATTTGGTCGAAAGCCGCACTGGGATTCAGGTAAAAGCTTCTCTAAGAGTGGAACCAGCCGATTAGCCATAATCTTCGAGAGAATTTTACCGGCCACATTAAGCAACGATATGCCCCTGTAATTGTTGCAATTCGACGTATCGCCTTTGTTCTTATAGAGGTTGATAACTAAAGCGTCTCTGAAGTCTTGTGGCACATCTCCCTGTTCCCAGATCTTGCGGAATAGTATTAGGAGACTATTGACAATGTCCTCATCCAAGGCTTTGAATATCTCCGCTGGAATGCCGTCTAGACCAGGTGACTTATCATTTTTCATATTTTTAATCGCATTTATGATTTCCGACATTGAGATTTCGTCATCAAGCGATGTCATCGGACTATACGCAGGGAGCAGGTCTAAAATGGACAAATCCGAGTCGTTATTTTGATTCAAGACCTGTGAGTAATGCTCCTTCCATCTTTCGAGAATTTTTGTATCATCAGTTAGAATAGCTCCATGAGCATCTCTTATAGGAAAGCTAGCTTTTCTGCTTGGACCGTAAACAGTTTTAATAGCTTCGAAAAAACGCCTGTAGTCATGGTTATCGGCGTAAGCTTGTATTTCAGTAGCTTTTTCTTTCCACCAGCTATCCTTGATTTTTCTTATTTCTGGACGGACCTCGCGTTTTATGTTTATAAAACTTATTTGGGCTGCAACATCGCCGGGCTTGTTAATTGCGGTTTTCATCGCTTTGTGTTTTGCGTCCAAAAGGGATGCGATATGAGTTTCGCTGTCGGCAAACCAGTCTGGGGATTTTCGGGAGCGTTCTGTGCCCAGTATTTCTTTCGCTGTATTTGTAAGGGATGACTTGAAACGGAGCCAATGAGTCTCAATGTCGTCGTTATAATCCGGTGGTGTTAGGCTATCTTTGACGGTAGCTGTGAATCTGTCCTTTGAGGAAGGGTTTTGTAGTTTGGATATTTGAAGGCGCTCTCTTAGATACTTTGGCTTGCTTTGGTATTTTGGGCGCATTGAGATTTTCATTCTCGAGATTACCAGCCTATGATCAGTCCAGCACTCCAGATCTACTCTGGGTTTAGTGACCAACACCTCTTTCAGATCTTTCCGTCTCACGATCACATAGTCGAGGGTATGCCAATGCCCTGAGCGCGGGTGGCGCCAGGTCCCCCTTGAATTGGGTCTTGTAATAAAATAGGTGTTCGTTATACACAGATTGTGTTCTGCACAAAGAGCCAGCAGACGTTCTCCATTCGAATTAATGCTGTCCGTGCCGTGTTTCCCTATTATTCCCGGCCATTGTTCTGAGTCTTGACATCTGCCCACTCTGGCGTTGAAGTCTCCAAGGAGAATGATTCGTTCCCGTTTTGGAATTTTACTTAATGTAGCAACGAGTGTTTCGTAAAAAGTGTCCTTTAAGTTGTCAGAGGAGTTCAAAGTGGGTGCGTATACTGCAATGATGTTCATAAACGTGTTATTCGCTGCAGGAAAGCGTAGAGTCATTAAACGTTCTGAGATACCAACTGAATTTTCGGTAAGTTTGGCGGCCAGGTCGTTTCTAATGGCAAAGCCTACGCCATGTTGTCTGATTTCGCCTTCCGGCAAGCCCTTCCAGAAAAAAGTATACGCTTGTTCTACCAAGCTACCTTCGTACGAAAAGCGTGTCTCGCTTAAGGCAACAATTGCAATGGATGTTCGTTGCAGTTCCTTATCGATTAGGGCAGTACGCCTCTCTGGTCGGTCGGCCTTGGGGTTGTCTAGCAAGGTTCTGACGTTCCATGCTGCAAAAGCTATGTGCTTTTCATTGGTGTTTGTTCGATGATTCACTCGCTCAGGCACCCTCCCCCGGAGATCCGAATGGGAGGGTATTTTACCTCCGGATACGAATTTTCTCCTGTTCGACTGATCCATCTTTTTGTAGGAGCTGCGTTAGAAGGTGTTCAAAAGCTGCACTGGTAACGCTGTCAGTGCAACTTTGGTTGCGGTTACGACTAGATTATCTTGTGGCACAGGTATCCTGAGACGGCAAGGTCTGAGACGTTACTTGAGCAACACAGAGAGCCATTTCCTGCTCAAGCCAATGTTTAGGCTGCGTAATTGTGGGAAACAGAGTTATACCGCTCATGTTCGGTCGCCACAGCCTCGTTCGTAAGAACAGGGTGCACCGCGAGTAGGTGAGGTTGGCATTAGAGAGGAGAGGCTATAAAACGCATCCTTCCCCCTTACACCCATATAGGTCACATAATCATATAGCGACATTTTTTCTTCTTTTCATTTAACTCATATGCCTCTGTACAGAACTTCAGAACTAGGTATATTGCTGTTGGTGTACTTCAAATCTTAAATGTCTGCACTCACTGTTCTCGTAAACTGTATCAGATATTTGTGTGATAAATTCGATTTAATAACTCCGGATGTAGAAGTTTCTGATGCTGCAACGACTTGCACGCCCATGCTTAACACCTTATTGTTGCAACGCCGCTGATTTTCGCGAACCACATCTTTACGTTGACACACATTAACTCTGTGTCTCGCGCCTCTGTGATCTTTCATTTGTCTGAGCATTGAAAATCTCTCGAAGGTTCTTTCTTTTCCGCTTTTTCCCTCAAGGAAGAAGGTTATCTGTCGAAATATCTTATCGGAACTCATCGATTGATTATTCTGAAATTAATGAATTTTAAGTTGGCGAGGTTAACAATATTGTCTCGCTTTTTGGTCCGGAGCTCAAATTTTTGGTCCGGAGCTCAAATTTTTGGACTGGAGCTCCAATTTCTGTACCGGAGCTGGGTGCTTATGTGTCTGACAAGAATTTGGAATGCAACTTTGGCTTGAGGCACAGCATTTGAACGGAGCTTGAGGCTTAATAGAATTTGGACTGAAATGCAGGTGTCTGACTGTGAAAGTACGATTTTGGTTTAAAGCAGAATCATCAACCTTGGGCTGAAATTCAACTCTAGGCTGCACATTATCGAATACTACAGGAAACCCACGTCCAACAGGGACAGATCTGTTGCTTGAACTCACTTAAGCTAAGTAGATCTAAGTTGTGAAATTTTGAGAGACTGTAAACTTTAAATTCCTGTCATTACGACTGATTTTCAGATTGTACATTGTAATTATTTTAAATAATATATTGTGAAAAGCCTGACTGGGAATTTTGTTGCTGGGGTAATCAAGCCCCCCTTGAGAAATTAGAAGTAGAGTTTCATGCTCGAACGCCCTTCAGGGCAATTGTCACGTTACACATTTGGCGCACACAGCGTGGGGCCCGAGAAACCCAGCGACATTTTTCATCAGTTTAAAGAAACCTATCAGTCTCTCAAGCTTGCACACCTCACATTACTTTCACTTTTTCTTTTTGATTTGAATAGTTCTGGAACCTTTGCTATTGTTGTATTTTTTTTATATCTTGCATTTGAATTGTTGGAATTATGAACCCCGACTTTTTGAAAGCTCATGAACTCGCGTATGAGGTTGCTATACGTTTAGGAAGGGATAACAAAAATACTGTTGAGCGAAATCGCAAAATTTTGAGAGGTCTCTTGGCGCAGGAAAGAGGAGATCGAAGTTTTTCTGAAATTCAGGACATTTTTACGATAAAGGAAAACTTTGAGGAACTTTCACAATCAATTTTAGACTTGTCCTTAAAAATATCTAAATTAACGTCTAAGTCTAATGTTTCTGAATTTAAAAGACTTGAAGATAGATTATGTCATTGTTCTGGGAGATTAAAGCGGATTTCTGTTGAAGAGGTTACTGAAGAAGATCAAAAACGTGATATGATGTTTCAGATCA